>NC_092109.1:28312825-28646352 GCF_045679555.1 Salvelinus alpinus | reverse complement strand
TTAATAAAAATTCTATCCAAATGAAAATTATACAAACCTAAAAAGTAAATTGCCAACTACGTAAAAAAATTAAATAATAATAATTGCAGCCTGCAGGTAGAAAATATCCTGATAAAAATAAATATCCTATAAATCACATTGGCTACTGTTGGAATCAACAGTCAGCTAAACTTTGAACATTGAGATATCAAATAAATGATAGATCAGTAGCATAGAATATAAGGAGTGAGATCTGTAGAAAGACAGAGTGGCTGTGGAATGTGCTGGGTGGATGGGAGGAGATCAGTTGATTGCTATAGGGGAGGCAGATGGACATCTGTGGATTAGGCAAAGGAGGGGTTGAGGTCAGGAGATGAGGTCAGATCCCCTGAAGGGAGAAATAAGGGTTTACTATCCTCTTCCTGTGGAACCATAAGATGTTAGGATTGGAGAGGAGGAGTGTCTTAAGTGGGATATATATACCTTGTCTGTCTGAATTACAGCTGTAAAGACCCTTTGGGAAGAATTAAACTTGGTTAAGCTTCTCTAGTGTCCATGAGTTATTTACTCTAAAAAATAAGAACCTAACACTACACATGGCCTGTCTGCAATGAACTTGAAACATTGTATCAACTATTAACTTGGGTCAGCCAAAGCTTAAGCTAGCGAACTTGCAACATTGTATAAAATATTCTGGGCCTTCCGAGTTTCCACGCTAGTGAGCTCCGGCCATGTAGGCTATTTGCACATGTAATAAGAAGCAGTGCTTGACTTGGGCAGGAGCTCACCGGAGCGGAGTACCAGCACCTCAAATGTTCTACTAATTGAGCTCCTGTTCCTCTTATAGAATATTAGCTCAAAAGTATTGTGGAGCTCTTGCAACTAAATATAAAAAACAGTGCCAGTAGCCAAAATGAGTACCGGAACCTATTCCAGTCCAAGTCAAGCACTGATAAGATGTAAATCAGGTAGGCCTATTTCATGACATTTCCATTTGATCAGAGAATTACATTTTTCCTTTTCACGTTGAGTGGTTATCGAAAGGGAGAAAGCTGGAAAGATTGTTCAAATACATAGAACTATTCAACGGACGTAAAAACAGACTGTTTGCTTGCTGTTTGAGGTGAAGACATTACTTTGAGAAGCTCCACAGTGGTGGTGCGTTACACCAAAAGTGAAAACTATCAGATCCCCAAATGGGCACAAATATATGCCTACATTTACACGCAGGTCAGGTAGCCTATAGGCCTACTTCTGTGCGTGCGCCTCCTTACACAACATTGACAGGAGCGCTCCAAACAAAAGATGACTAAATTGTCAAAATTCATAAATGGAATGAAATAAGACACCACTTGTGTTACCAAGTTTAAGTTCAATCATTGCTTACATTCAAGTTTAATATAGTTGAGCACTCCGCAAACAATGTGTCCACTCCGACAATGACAACGGGAAGACAGGAATAATATTGAACGCATAGTTTTATTTTAATACGGTCTCTTTTTTGCTTTCTTGAGTAAGGCTCCGGGGCAGCAAGCAGAAAATACGGAGCGAATGGGTTGGTAATGTTCTCTAGTTGCGCTGTGATTGGGACAGTGTTCTGTCATTCATGGGGACACTACGTCACCTCAAACTCTAAAAAGTAGAGCTCAAATTCAAGCCCCTTGGGTACTGCCATAGCGTTGCATTAGATGTGCCCATCCAAGAAGGCTCAAGATCATTGGCCACATAAAATTACATCAAACCACGTTATATCTACAGTAGCTTTGATTGAACTAATCAAATCAAATCAAATCAAATTTTATTATTAGTCACATACACATGGTTAGCAGATGTTAATGCGAGTGTAGCGAAATGCTTGTGCTTCTAGTTCCGACAATGCAGTAATAACCAACAGTAATCTAACCTAACAATTCCACACTACTACCTTACACACACACAAGTGTAAAGGGATAAAGAATATGTACATAAAGATATATGAATGAGTGGTGGTACAGAACGGCATGGCAGATGCAGTAGATGGTATAGAGTACAGTATATATACATATGAGATGGGTAATGTAGGGTATGTAAACATTGTATTAAGTGGCATTGCTTAAAGTGGCTAGTGGTACATTTTTACATAATTTCCATCAATTCCCATTTTTAAAGTGGCTGGAGTTGGGTCAGTATGTTGGCAGCGGCCGCTAAATGTTAGTGGTGGCTGTTTAACAGTCTGATGGCCTTGAGATAGAAGCTGTTTTTCAGTCTCTCGGTCCCTGCTTTGATGCACCTGTACTGACCTCGCCTTCTGGATGATAGCGGGGTGAACAGGCAGTGGCTTGGGTGGTTGTTGTCCTTGATGATCTTTATGGCCTTCCTGTGACATCGGGTGGTGTAGGTGTCCTGGAGGGCAGGTAGTTTGCCCCTGGTGATGCGTTCTGCAGACCTCACTACCCTCTGGAGAGCCTTACGGTTGTGGGCGGAGCAGTTGCCATACCAGGCGGTGATACAGCCCGACAGGATGCTCTCGATTGTGCATCTGTAGAAGTTTGTGAGTGCTTTTGGTGACAAGCCGAATTTCTTCAGCCTCCTGAGGTTGAAGAGGCGCTGCTGCGCCTTCTTCACAACGCTGTCTGTGTGGGTGGACCAGTTCAGTTTGTCCGTGATGTGTACACCGAGGAACTTAAAACTTTCCACCTTCTCCACTACTGACCCGTCGATGTGGATAGGGGGGTGCTCCCTCTGCTGTTTCCTGAAGTCCACAATCATCTCCTTTGTTTTGTTGACGTTGAGTATGAGGTTATTTTCCTGACACCACACTCCGAGGGCCCTCACCTCCTCCCTGTAGGCCGTCTCGTCGTTGTTGGTGATCAAGCCTACCACTGTAGTGTCATCCGCAAACTTGATGATTGAGTTGGAGGCGTGCATGGCCACGCAGTCGTGGGTGAACAGGGAGTACAGGAGAGGGCTCAGAACGCACCCTTGTGGGGCCCCAGTGTTGAGGATCAGCGGGGTGGAGATGTTGTTACCTACCCTCACCACCTGGGGGCGGCCCGTCAGGAAGTCCAGGACCCAGTTGCACAGGGCGGGGTCGAGACCCAGGGTCTCGAGCTTGATGACGAGTTTGGAGGGTACTATGGTGTTAAATGCTGAGCTGTAATCGATGAACAGCATTCTCACATGGGTATTCCTCTTGTCCAGATGGGTTAGGGCAGTGTGCAGTGTGGTTGCGATTGCGTCGTCTGTGGACCTATTGGGTCGGTAAGCAAATTGGAGTGGGTCTAGGGTGTCCGGTAGGGTGGAGGTGATATGGTCCTTGACTAGTCTAATCATGTCAACATCATACTTTCAAAAACTTAGCTAACAGGCATGAATCAAGTCGACAATCTACTGGCAAATCCTTTTCAATCCTTGTCACATGAAGAGAAATTATAGATAAATTGTATCGGTACTCATCGGCCATAAACATTACACATCAAATTGTATTAGTCGCATGCGCCGAATACAACAGGTATTAGTGAAATGCTTACTTACAAGCCCCTAACCAACAATGCAGTTTAAAAAATATGAATAAGAAATAAAAGGAACAAGTAATTAAAAAGAGCAGCAGTAAAATAACAATAGTGAGACTATATACAGGGGGTACCGGTACAGAGTCAATGTGTGGGTTTTACCGGTTAGTCGAGGTAATATGTACATATAGGTAGTTATTAAAGTGACTATGCATAGATAATAACAGAGTAGCAGTGGCGTAAAAGGGGGGGTTGGCGTGGGCAATGCAAATAGTCTGGGTAGCCATTTTATTAGATGTTCAGGAGTCTTATGGCTTGGGGGTAGAAGCTGTTTAGAAGCCTCTTGGACCTAGACTTGGCACTCCGGTACCACAATTTTTAGGGCCTTCATCCGATACTGCCTGGTGTTGAGGTCCTGGATGGCAGGAAGCTTGTCCCCAGTGATGTACTGGGCCGTTCGCACTACCCTCTGTAGTGCCTTGCGGTCAGAGGCCGAGCAGTTGCCATACCAGGTAGGAATGCAATCAGTCAGGATGCTCTCGATGGTGCAGCTGTATAACCTTGAGGATCTGAGGACCCATGCCAAATCTTTTCAGTCTCCTGAGGGGAAACAGGTTTTGTCGTGCCCTGTTCACGACTGTCTTGGTGTGCTTGGACCATGTTAGTTTGTTGGTGATGTGGACACCAAGGAACTTGAAACTCTCAACCTGCTCCACTACAGCACTGTCGATGAGAATGGGGGCGTGCTCGGCCCTCCTTTTCCTGTAGTCCACAATCATCTCCTTCGTCTTGATCATTCTGAGGGAGAGGTTGTTGTCCTGGCACCACACGGTCAGGTCTCGGATCTCCTCCCTATAGGCTGTCTCGTCGTTGATCAGGCCTACCACTGTTGTGTAATCGGCAAACTTAATGATGGTGTTGGACTCGTGCCTGGGCGTGGAGTCATGAGTGAACAGGGAGTACAGGAGGGGACTGAGCACACACACCCCTGAGAGGCCCCTGTGTTGAGGATCAGCGTGGCTGATGTGTTACCTACCCTTACCACCTGGGGGCGGCCCATCAGGAAGTCCAGGATCCAGTTGCAGGTGTTCATTCCCAGGGTCCTTAACTTAATGAGCTTTGTGGGCACTATGGAGTTGAACAATGAGCTGTAGTCAATGAACAGCATTGTCACATAGGTATCCTTTTGTCCAGGTGGGAAAGGGAAGTGTGGAGCGCAATAGAGACTGCATCATCTGTGGATCTGTTAGGGCGGTATACAAATTGGAGTGGGTCTAGGGTTTCTGGGATAATGGTGTTGATGTTAGCCATGACCAGCCTTTCAAAGCATTTCATGGCTACAGACGTGAGTGCTACGGGTCGGTAGTCATTTAGGCAGGTTACCTTAGTGTTCTTGGGCACAGGGACTATGGTGGGCTGCTTAAAACATGTTGATATTACAGACTCGGACAGGGAGAGGTTGAAAATGTCAGTGAAGACACTTGCCAGTTGGTCAGCGCATGCTCGCAGTACACGTCCTGGTAATCCGTCTGGCCTTGCGGCCTTGTGAATGTTGACCTGTCTAAAGGTCTTACAGTCGTCCGGAACAGCTGGTGTTCTCATGCATGTTTCAGTGTTATTTGCCTCGAAGCGAGCATAGACGTATTTGAGCTCGTCTGGTAGGCTCATGTCACTGGGCAGCTCTCGGTTGTGCTTCCCTTTGTAGTCTAATGGTTTGCAAGCCCTGCCACATCCGACAACCGTCAGAGCCGGTGTAGTACAATTCCATCTTAGTCCTGTATTGATGCTTTGCCTGTTTGAAGGTTCGTCGGAGGGCATAGCAGGATTTCTTATAAGCTTCCGGGTTAGAGTCCCGCTCCTTGAAAGTGTCAGCTCTAGCCTTTAGCTCAGGGCGGATATTGCCTGTAATCCATGGCTTCTGGTTGGTGTATGTACGTATGGTCACTGTGGGGACAACGTCTATTATGCACTTATCAATAAAGCCAGTGACTGATGTGGTGTACTCCTCAATGCCATCGGAAGAATCCCGGAACATATTCCAGTCTGTGCTAGCAAAACAGTCCTGTAGCTTAGCATCTGCTTCATCTGACCACCTTTATATTGACCGAGTCACTGGTGCTTCTTGTTTTAATTTTTGCTTGTAAGCAGGAATCACGAGGATAGAATTATGGTCAGATTTGCCAAATGGAGGGAGAGCTTTGTACACGTCTCTGTGTGGAGAAAAGGTGGTCTGGAGTTTTTTCCCCTCTGGTTGCACATTTAACAGAAATTTGGTAGAACTGATTTAAGTTTCCCTGCATTAAAGTCCCCGGCCACTAGGAACGCCGCCGCTGGAAGAGCGTTTTTCTGTTTGCTTATGGCGGAGTACAGCCCATTGAGTGTGGTCTTAGTGCCAGCATCAGTCTGGGGTGTTTTGTAGATAGCTACAGATGAACTCTAGGTAGATTGTGTGGTCTACAGCTTATCATGAGATACTCTACCTCAGGCGAGCAAAACGTAGACACATCCTTAGATATTGTGCACCAGTTGTTTACAAATATACATGTAGCCTAAAGCCTGTTTTAGAGAAATGTAATCATTGAATATTGTAAGAGCTTTCATTGTCTGCTTATATGCCCCCTTTATTTATCCTACAGATCTGACATGGTGTACAGGGAGAACACTAAGAACGGCCCATGATCTGAATTCTGTCAAATGATATGGTGACTAAGCGCAAACCAGATGGGATGGCGTATCCCTGCAGAATGCTATGGTGGCCATGCTGGTTAAGTGTGCCTTGAAATCTAATTAAATCACAGACCGTGTCACCAGCAAAGCACCATCACCTCCATGCTTCACGGCGGGAACCACACATGAAGAGATCATCCATTGACCTACTTCGCGTCGCACAAAGACAGGTCGGAACCAAAAATCTCAAATTTGGACTCCAGACCAAAAGGACAGATTTCCACCGGTCTAATGTCCATTGATCGTGTTTCTTGGCCCAAGCAAGTCTCTTCTTATTATTGGTGTCCTTAAGCAGTGTTTTCTTTGCAGGAATTCGACAATGAAGGCCTGATTCACGCAGTCTCCTATGAACAGTTGATGTGGAGATGTGTCTGTTACTTGAACTCTGTGAAGCATTTATTTGGGCTGCAATTTTTGAGGCTGGTAACTAATGAACTTATCCTCTGCAGCAGAGGTAACTCTGGGTCTTCCTTTCCTGTGGCGGTCCTCAGAGCCAGGTTCATCATAGCGCTTGATGGTTTTTGCGACTGCACTTGAAGAAACTTTCAAAGTTCTTGACATTTTCCGTATGGACTGACCTTCATGTCTTAAAGTAATGGACTGTTCTTGCCATACTATGGACTTGGTCTTTTACCAATTAAGGCTATCTTCTGTATACCACCCCTACCTTGTCACAACATAACTGACTCAAACACATTGAGTGAAAGAAATTCCACCAATTAACAAGGCACACCTGTTAATTGAAATGCATTCCAGGTGACTACCTCATGAAGCCATTTATTAATTATTTTTTTTAGATCCATTCCAGCAAAGCCAACACACAACACATTAATTGCAGTATAATGGTGACAAACTGTGCCCACAAACTGTTAGGGCCTACATAAAGCTGTCCCAACAGGAGAGTTCCAACACTTTACCACTTCTACACCTGGCTATCAGCGGAGCAAAAACAGTTAATTCAGCCTCATTTACTACCTTAACATAAAAAAATAAAAAATAAAAGAAAGTCAAAAGTTCACACCTACTCATTCAAGGGTTTTTCTTCATTTTTAAATAATAATAACAATAATAAAGTGTCCAAACTCTTGACTGGTACTGTATATAGCCACTAAACAAACCAAATATAAATATATTACTGCTCAACAAACACAATCTCAGTTGACCAACAGCCTAACGACCAAACAATCAACTAATTGGGGTCAGCCCTGGTGTGTGCGCATGCGTGTATATGCGCATGTGTCTGTGGATGTAACGTGTGTCCCCTTCATCTCGCTCTCGGTCTGGGAGAATAAACTGATCTGATGTTTACTGCGCTCTGATTTTTGAGCGCATGCAACATCATGGGAGGGAGGCTGAAGGAGGAAAACGTGCTTGTTTCAGTCAGGATCCAAGTGTGATGCTTCAACCTGTCGCCAAGGCAACAGGGTGAATAAAGGTGGCGGCTTGCCAATCCAACTCCCCTCCCCCTCAAACAGAGCAACCCTTTTCCAAAAGTAGGTCACAATACCTCCACTCTTTCCCTAACAGCCTAAAACATTCTTGTCAAGCATGAACCAGTACCACAAACTATTGACCCAAACTGACCAAACTGACATCCCAACAAAGTCATCGCACCATCATCTCCCCTTCCTCAGACAACTTCAAACACGTTGTCTGTTTGACATGTTGAACCGAGGTTTTGCCCATCCTATAGGAAAATGTTTAAATTATTTACACGGCTGTGTAGAGCACTTCTATAACAGCAGTGAGGTCCCCTTGAGGAACACTATGTTCACCACGTCTACTTAACACAGCACAAAGGATGACCCCCTCCTAAAGACCTCTCCAACAACATCACACAGCAGTGGAATTACAACCACTGTATCCAACTATGACGAGACAACTGCCTTTGCATTCAAGCTAGGGGAACAAGGATTTTGCTGCTAGATATTTCTGCTCTGTTTTCAGAGTCAAAATATTTGTTAAAATATTGTGCTACGCAACTGCTTATAACTATAAGAAATCTAAGATGTGTCAAATTATCAGTGGTGGAAAAAGTACCCAATTGTCATACTTGAGTAAAAGTATACATACCTTAACAGAAAATGACTCAAGTAAAAGTGAAAGTAACCCAGTAAAATAGTACTTGAGTAAAAGTCTAAAAGTATTTGGTTTTAAATATACTTAAGTATAGAAAGTAAATGTAATTGCTACAATATATTTAAGTATCAAAAGTAAAAAATAATTTCAAAATTCCTTATATTAAGCAAACCTGACCATTTACAAAGCATGTGTGTTTAGTGAGTCCACCAGATCAGAGGCAGTAGGGATGACCAGGGATGTTGTCTTTATAGGGGAGTGAATCAGACAAAAAATAAATAAAATTGGGTGTGGAAAATGTAATGGAGTAAAAGTAGACATTACATTTTATATTTAAGTACAGACACCCCAAAAAAACGACTTAAGTAGTACTTCACACCACTGCAAATTATATCCAGCTCATGGCAATGCATTTGGTTTTCTAACTGGCTTGTTCAGCGCCTAGATGTCAAGATAAAGCTTTTTGGTTACAGCACAGACATTCAATCTCCTCCTGACTCAAGACCCCTGTTGTGTAAATCATATTATTTGTTCAAGTGCACGCCCAATATGGTACAGAAACTATCACGGAATGACAATATGCATACCGCCCAACCCTAGCACACAGAGACGCAGACACAAACCGCTCCACTCAGTGGACACCCGTTACGAGACTTGAAACCTACATGGCAGTAAAAAAGGGACCATATCATTCATAATTCCAAGGTTCAGGCAGGAAAACACTGCAGGCAGCATCTCTCTAGATGCTGTAAAAACATACACAACCTGACATCCCCCAGTTGGAGACCGCAAGCAGACAGAACAAATGCACATTCACAAATGTTAACATACACACACAGGCAGACTAATGAGCCAGGGATCAGTGCCTGGGAGACCAGAGCAGTATCAAATATGACCCGTTAATTAGATGGGATCTCAGAGGAAACAGAGCCAGGTCAGAGCAGAACACTGAGGCGAAGCGGAGAGCAGAGGGAGATTAAGCAGCACTGATCCTGGAACACGCAGCAGTACAGGGTAAGCAGGCATACAGACGGACTGCAAATATGACTCAATCACATTAGGCTGGACAGAGCGACGCGTAGTGCTGTTGGGGGGGGGGGGGGGGGGGGGTGTAGGAGACTCATCAAGAGGCAACCAACACTTAGAGACTGGAATGGGAGGGAATTAAATTGCATGAGAAAATAAAATGTCAAGCAGATGGAGAGATCGTGGAGTTAGGGAACCCCCACAAAGCGTGTTTAAAACTAAATGTACAAGCGAGACGGCAAGAGAAAGATAGTGAAAGAAGGGGAGAAATGAAGCGACACAGTGGAGGAGATAAGGGAAGAGAATTAAATTATTTCAGGAGAGCAAAACAAAATTGAAAATTAGAAAGCACAAACAAGAGTCGACAGGGATTGGGGAGGGAGGAAAGAATAATGTGAAGCAAACAAATGAGAAGAGAAAGTAAACAGAGGATGAAAAGAGGATGGATTAGAGGAGGTGGAGCATGTGGTTGGAAGGGGAAGGACAACCTGGTTAAATAGGTATGGGTTATTGAACAGTGGAGAGTGGAGAAGTGGAGAGAAGGGGATGATTTTATTACCTATAAAAGACTAATAAGGAATAGAATGTCATAGTTAGTGAATAGTTTTTTTTAGAAGGTGAAGGACCAAGGGGGACGAGCAATGATCTTCATTTCCATTTATCAGCCAATGGGACAATTTCAATTTCATTTGGGACAGCAGGGATAGATTTGGTTTCTGAGAGATTAATTTTGGGGTCTGCAACAGATTGGGTTCTCCTCCCATGAACAACACTTGTATGAGTGCCTGTCTGAACAGGGTAGACAATACACTGTACCGCAAATATTAAACAGAGGAGCTATATATATATATATATATAATTTTTTTTAAAGACATGATTTTAACCAAGACACAATTCTGTTAAACATGGTTTAAAATGATGCCAGACTGGTTTGCTATTGTTAACATATCACAATGACGACAACACTGAATAGTAGCCTCACGCCAACTAGAGTAGTAATTCAAATGGTAAAGACTGAAGAAATGGAAGGTACTGTAGAAATAAATGCAAACATGGAAGATGTTGGTAAGCTTCAGTCCCAGCAAAAGAGAATAAAAAGAGAGTCAAGCACACAGAGGCTTTCATTCAGTGGATTCAGTCATTTAATGGGTGGGTGTAGAGCATTCTGAAACCCTTAGATGTAATTCCATTGGCCATGAACCACTATTCAATGGTTGATGAAGGTGTGAACTTGATCAGTTTAGAAGGATGGAACAAGAAGCAAAATGTCTCTTTCAATGCAATGATTAAATTCTTCATCCCCCTACCTTCAGCTTCCATTAATGCTGTATAAACAATTGGACTGATTCAATTTCTCCTCCCCCTACCTTCCAACCTGCACCACAACAGTCACTTCACACACAGCGTTGGAAGGTCACTAATGGCAACTGAGAACTGAGGGACAAGAAACATCCATCTCCTTGCTTAGTGACATAATAAAATATGGCATCAAAAACAGCCAGACAAACTCGTGGAGGAACACCTTTTCTAACCTCACCTCGATGCAGTGGTCGGCGGTGAGCTGTTCACGCATTGTTAGGGGAGAAGAACAGAGGCAGATGAACAATAGAGAGACAGTACAACGGGATGTCAAACTCCTCAGGGAGTATTGAACGTGGCTGAGAATTGCAGTCCAGACCTCAGCACTGCCGTTATCTGCCTTACCCAATGTCAGCTAGCTATGTCATTAAACATTTGTCACAAGTGAGAAATTGCCCAACTCAATAGAGCATGGAAGAGAAATGTGTAAAAAGATTCAAGTGTTTCAAAAGGGTAATCTTCCTGCCTTGACAGAAAGGGCGAAACTAGTAGGTCATAGGCTGTTGGTCGACAGATTATTGTATTTTTTTCCCAAGCAGTGGCAAATATATATTTTTTCATTATGGCACACGAGACACCTATATTTGTAGTTTATTTAACCTTTATTGAAACACCTGTCTGACTCACGCCTGTATGAATGGACTAATCCATAGCGGAGACTGCAGGGATTGCACACCAGTAGTACATTTACCATTCATTGTAATAATCTCTAATCTACAATGTTTGGTTGGTCACGGTAATTTCTGTTAATGCATTCAATATATTATTACAGTCTTACTGTTGTCATTGTAGGAGTGGGCACCTTGTTTGCTGAGCACACAACCTAAGCTACACTTAGTTTGTTTATTTCATTCCATTTACAAGTTGTCAACTTATTGTCTTGTTTGGAGCGCTCCTGTCAATCTTGAGTAAGGACACACACCTAATTACACATAGAACTAGGCCTAGGCTACCTGGTCTGCACGCAAATGTAGGCCTATAAATGTGCCCATTGGGGATCTGATACCATTTCTGATTGTCTTAACTCACCATCACTGTGGAGCTTCTCAAAGTGATTTTTTCTTCACCTCAAAGTAAATTAAGTGTGTTTTTTCATCCATTGAGAATAACAATAGTTCCTCAAAGTAGCCCATTTGAAAAATCTTTCCAGCCCTCTTCCCTTTCCATAACCATTCAGCATGAAAGGGGAGAAGAAAAAAAAAATAGAAAAAAAAAAGTATCATGCTATGATCCGGTGGAAATGTCATTAAAAAAATACCTGATTACTTCTTATCCCTTGAGCAAACAGCCTACAGCTGTGTCGGCCTGTCCAGAGCTCACTGGTCCTGGAAACTGAGGGCCCAGAATATTTTACACAATATTACAAGTTTGCTAGTGCAAGCTTCAGGCTGGACCAAATTAATGTTTCAAGTTCGTTGCGGAAAGGCCACGCATAGCCAATGTGACTTATAGGATTTTTTAAATTATTATTATTATAATTATTTATTTTTTAAAAATCAGGGCATTTTCTACACTGCAGCGTTTTTATTTGTAGGCTTTATGTAGGCTATTTTTACATATTGGCAATAGCAATTATGTTTTAGATTTGTATCATTTTCATTGAGATATAAATATGATTAACCCCATGACATTTATTTTGAGATATGAAGACCATTATAAATTAAATGAAACTGTTCCATGAAAATGTGCATAGGAAAATCATAACTGGCATGCAGATCATTAGAAATGGTAGGATAACTTGGAACTCCACTTGCCCGCAGCATACCACCCTGCATACCACTGCTGGCTTGCTTCTGAAGCTAAGCAGGGCTGGACCTGCTGGTCTGCTGGAAGTGGTGTTGGAGGGCCAGTAGAAGGCACTCTTTCCTCTGGTCTAAAAAAAATTAATATCCCAATGCCCCAGGGCAGTGATTGGGGACAATGCCCTGTGTAGGGTGCTGTCTTTCGGATGGGACGTTAAACTGGTGTCCTGACTCTGAGGTCATTAAAGATCCCTTGGCACTTATCGTAAGAGTAGGGGTGTTAACCTCGGTGTCCTGGCTAAAATTCCCAATCTGTCCCTCAAACCATCACGGTCACCTAATAATCCCCAGTTTACAATTGGCTCATTCATCCCCCTCCTCTCCCCTGTAACTATTCCCCAGGTCGTTGCTGTAAATGAGAACGTGTTCTCTGTCAACTTACCTGGTAAAATAATGGATAAATAAATAAATACAATTTTAAAAAACTCCAAATGGAAAAAGGTTGCAGACCGCTGGTGTAACCCATTACCTGCAACTTCAGGAGCGTAATGGAAGAATCTGCGAAATCCAGCAGCTGAGGGGACGGTCGGGGGGTTTAGGCTATAATGACCTCTGGCTCCCTCTTAGTAATTTGTGTTCATTTTAAATTGTAGTGCTTAACAGCATCAGACAAAGTAGCCTACATATAGCTGACTTTATTCAAACAGATGACTATTGGTCGACCAAGATCTTCTGGGCTCGAAGACAACACTATACTTGAGCATAGAAAACACCCACTGATGAGATTACCCATTTCAAGTTATGGAAAGATTTGGTTTCAACAAAGAAGTGATACAGTGCATCAAAACACTGTATTCATGTCCGACCGCTAGAATAAAGACAAAGACATTTGTCACGAACGATAAAATTAGAGCCGAGGGGCAAGACACGGCTATAATCTCACCCACGCTCTTCTCCTTGTACCTCGAACCATTAGCACAGGCAATAAGACAGGACCCAACCTTAGAGGGAATAACAATAAGAGGCAGTGAACATAAGATATGCATGTATGCTGATGACGTTCTGTTATTCCTTAAAGACCCAGGCTCAAGTGTACTTAGATTGATGGATGTTTTACAAACATATTCAGGCTATGTGCTTAACGTACACGAGACCCAAGCCCTAGTATATAATTATACCCCACAGGAAGAGCTGAAGAGTAGGTATAAATTCCACTGGACTTCTTCATCCATTAAATATCTTGGAGTATATCTACCAAAAGATACACCCAAACTTTATTGCATGAACTACGATCACATCATCAAGAAAATAAATGACCTATACAAGTGGAATTCACTTCCCTTAGATCTTAGTAGAATTGAAACAATCAAAATTAACATCCTGTCGAGGTTACTGTATTTGTTCCAATCACTGCCCATAGAAATCCCGCCTAAACAGTTTAGAGATAAACGGATATCAAGGTTTATCTAGAACAGTAAGAGACAAACAATTAGATACACAACATTACAATTACCAAACAACTGTGGGGGTGTGGCCTTCACAAACCTAAAAGATTATTATGTGTCAGCCCAATGAGACCTCTGGTGTGTTGGTGCAATTCAGAATACGAATCCAAATGGAAAGACATTGAGACTACTTTGACAGAGACACCCATACAGTCAGTTTTGGGAAATAAGGACATGGTAATAGAAATATACAGTAGACAAAATCAGTGGATGAATTTCTCTGAAGACATGGTTTAGGGTAGTTAAGCAAAATAATTTAGATTTAAACAATGGACGCAGAAAGGCATCACATCATTCAGTACAATTATAAGGAATGGGGACCTAGATAACTTCCAGGACCTAAGTAAAAAACATGGCTTGGATAAATAAGATTTTTTACAGATACCTACAAGCTCGACACCATTTCTTAAGGGAGATAAAAGTGACTGACCCTCGAGCACCTCCAAAATTAATCCAAGTATTCACTAACGCATACAACTTGGGGAGTAACTCAAATCTCTACTTTGGTATTCAATCCTCAAAGAAATATTCTACAAACTATATTAAAAAGAAATGGGAGGAGGAACTTAACATTGAAATAACTGATGAAACATGGTTGAACATAGAGACTCAAAGCTCCATCAACTCAAGGTCATGGAGAGAATTCTGTTGGAAGAACACCTAAACTGAAATCAAAACAGACTGGCTCCCTACAGCCTTGTTGGAGAGAATGCGGTCTATCGAGAGTGGATCACTCCCATATCTTTCGGACTTGACCGGCAATCGAAACTTACCGGGGAAAAATAATGGGATTTAACATAGAACAAACATTAATTTCTTTGTACTTGAAATACCTGATAGAAAAGTACCTCTTGAAGGTCCTACTGGCAGCCAGTAAAAAGGCTATCACTAGGAAATGGCTACAAAAAGACCCTCCCACAGTGACACAATGGATAGACATTGTAAAAGAAATACACCACATGGAGCATATAACCTTTGCTTTAAGAACACAAGAGGAGAGAGGTCAGGAATACTGGGAAAAATGGGTTTCGTACTTGAAAAAGGTCTAATTCAAAGATGTCAATGTAACTAATATGACGTGCACTGTAACTGCCAGACCTTTTTGTTCTTTTATTTTACCTGGAATTTCTTTGTGTTCCTACAATAAAAACAAAGTATATAATTTTTTTTTTTTAAACACCCACTGTAGATTCACAACCTTATAATACAAAAACAATTCCGCTATTCCATGAATTGGACGAGGAAGTCATATTTAAAAGTGGACAAAGACTTTCTAGGGGCATCTGAAGTAATTTAGGGGTCATTCTGAATGTAAAACCATTAAATACATTTTCCTGCCAGTATAAGTAAGTCTGAGCAGGAGATGTCAGAACAGACATAATATTCTCCTGGAACCTGCACTGCTCTGTACATTGAATCAAATAGTCGTCCCCTTTGGATGAAGAGAACAGGACCGGTCCTAATACATATTCAGAAGCGGAGGGAGGTGGCGACGTCTCACTGTGCTGAGATTGGGATGTGGCTGGGATGCAGTCCTAAATAAACTGCTTACATAAAACATGTATCTAGATCAGGGGTGGGCAACTCCCGTCCATCCTCGAGGGCCTGATTGGTGTCACACTTAACCCCCATCCCTAGCAAACAGCTGATTAATCAAATTGCATTCTAAACTGAAGATCATGATTAGGTGATTATTGGAGTCAGGTGTGTTAGCTGGGGAAAACATTGACACCAATCAGGTCCTCGAGGACTGGAATTGTTCACCCCTGATCAAGATGAATAAATGAAGCATATCAATGATCCCTGTCCAGTCAGTCTACAATACAGGGTATGGCAATAGTAATATTCTTAATTCAACAGTGATTTGATTAATGTGAAAGCTGGTCTTCATAGTGCAAAGACTGCATCCAATTCTGGTGCAAAAACCTGAGAGCAGTAACTATCGTCTTGGACCACCCTATTAGACATATCACACTGCCAGAGAGCCTAGAAAGCCAGCCACCACAATCATACTTTGCATGTTTATAGAACGTCTGCAAGTAATCTTGTTCTCTGCCTGGAATTCACAAGTACATGTTCCATTCTACATCTCTCCTTGGGAATATCTTGCCACTTTCCACATTGACGGTTTTGTAAACAGGGGGCCAACACAGGGCTTAATACAGAATACTAATGTAATGGTCGGCTTTGCCTTTATTCTCTGGGCCATCTGAAAAGCACACGCAATAAAAACAAAATGGCACCACTTGTTCACAAGTTAAGCTGGTAGTGCTGTGAAAGCCAACAAATATCAAAACATGGAAGTCTTAATGGACCAATTCGGCAAAACTACAACCTGAACTTTGGTTTAGTGTTCTCAGATGCCCAACTGTCTCCAAGGTATTGGTCATGCCCTTGAGAATATCTGCAGGAAGAGTGGTATGCATAGTTTAAATTACAGCTAATCAGAACAATAAAAAAAGTGAGATCATTGGTGTATTGGTGCCTTCCAGCACCTCAGTAGAATGTGGAGCTCATATTTCAAACAGACTGGAATTTCAACAACATTCATCACGGTAATTATGTTTATAAAGAAAGACCATAATGATCATGTCAACGCAGTGATAAAGATAAAGCATGTCAATTTCTTGGCATACTGAACATTTCCTTGCCAGAGGGATATACCTCTGCTTACTTTGAAACTTCGATAATTTTCATGTGTAGTTACTTCATATACTACCTGTCCAATTAGTGAACAGAATACAAAAAAAGACTGATGTCAAAATAATTCAAAGGAACCGTTGACCATTGATGTAGTTAGTGGCAAGAAAAAGTATGTGAACCCTTTGGAAAAGCCTGGATTTCTGCATAAATTGTTCAAATTTTATTTGATCATCTATGATGATCACTCAATGATTGTGCGAAGTTGATGATATTAGCAGAAACTGGAACACGCAGTCGTACACGTCAATCCAGGGCATCCCAAACATGCTCAACGGGTGACATGTCTGGTGAGTACGCATGCCATGGAAGAACTGGGACATTTTCAGCTTCCAGGAATTGTGTACAGATCCTTGCGACATGGGGCCGAGCATCATCATGCTGAAACATTAGGTGATTGCGGCGGATGAATGGCACGACAAGGGGCCTCAGGCTCTCGTCACGGTATCTTTTGCATTTAAATAAATGTCCATCGATAAAATGCAATTGTGTTTGTTGTCCGTAGCTTATGCCTGCCCATACCATAACCCCACTGCCACCTTGGGGCACTCTGTTCACAACGTTGACGTCAAACCACTTGCCGACACCATACACGCTGACTGCCTTTTGCCCGTAACAGTTGAAATCGGGATACATCTGTGAAGAGCACACTTCAGCGTGCATCCAAGGTGAGCCATTGCCGCCTGAAGTCTGTTACGACACCGAACTGCAGTCAGGTCAAGACCTTGGGGAGGTCAGAAATTCTTCATTTGTGCAAATCCACAGTTTAAATCAGCTGTCTGGTCTCAGACGAGCCCGTAGGTGAATAAGACCGATGTGGAGGTCCTGGGCTAGCCTAATTACACATGGTCTGCGGTTGTGAGGCCAGTTGGATGTACTGCCAAATTCTCCAAAACGACATTCGAGACAGCTTATGGTAGAGAAATGTATTTCTCTGGTGGATATTCCTGCAGTCAGCATGCCAATTGCACACACCCTCAACTTGAGACATCTGTGGCATTGTATTGTGTGACAAAACTGTACATTTTAGAGTGGCCTTATATTGTCCCCAGCACAAGGTGCACCTGTGTAATGATCATGCCATTTAAATCAGCTTTTTGATATGCCATACCAGTCACATGGATGGATTATCTTGGCAAAGGAGAAATGCTCACCAACAAGTATGTAAACACATTTGTGCACAAAAATGAGAGAAATAAGCTTTTTGTGCATATGGAACATTTCAGGGACCTTTTATTTCAGCTCATGAAACACTTTATATGTTGCGTTTATAGGCATCTATAGATGCTGTCAGCACAAATACAATGAAAGATTCTTGTTAAACGTATTGTAGTAATCTATTGTGTGGGAGACATGCCAGAGAATACATTAAAGTATATCAGTGTGGTGCCCGCCACTTAGGCGTTCACTGGCTTCCAAAGCAGGAACGTCAATCAATGCGCCCTCTCTGCTGCCAATACACTGAACGCTCATTTAACCCCAATGACCTATCAAGTTGTGGCAATTACAATTACCGCCATGCTTCAGCTGACAAACTCCTGTCAGGTGGATGTATTATCTTGGCAATGAGGAAATGCAAACTAAAAAGGGACGTAAACAAATGTGCACAAAATGAGAAACTAGCTTTTTGTGTTTATGGAAAATGTCTGGGATGTTTTATTTCACCTCATAAAACATGGGACCAACACTTCACATGTTGCGTTTATATTTTTGTTCAGTATACTTCAGTCCCAAGTCTAGTCGATAGTCCCTTGGTATGCTAAAAGCTGTGATCCAGTAGTCTTTGAAGCTACATTTCATAACGTAGAAAGCAAGCTGATTTACTTTTGCACATTACCAACTCTGTGGTCTTGTGGTTAGTTTCCACCCTAAGATTAGGGCGGCAGGTAGTGGTTAGAGCGTTGGGCCAGTAACCGAAAGGTCGCTGGTTTGAATACCCGAGCCGACAAGGTGAAAAAGCAGCACTGCACTACTATGGCTGACCCTGTAAAACAACATTTCACTGCACCTATCCTGTGTGACATATCTTATTATTTTTTTTTAAATTATGGTTAGGAGTTTGATCCCCAGGCGAGTAATACCAAAGACTTATGTTATGTTCTTTTCAGCATAATGTCACTGCAGGTATAATTTTCAGGTAATGAACTGCATTCTTATGCCACAAAGATCACAGCAGGTAAAGTTCCGTTAGGAACATTGACATGCTTAAAAAAGGGGATACTGTTCAAATTCCCTTTTATTACATAAATTGTAGTAATTTGACTAAATTAAACCCTTCCACCCTTACAATGGATTCTTGATAATTAAATATTTGTCAAGTAGTTCTTATTGGGTCAGTTCGTCAATAATCTTGGTTATTTAACTAAAATCTCTCAATATGGTCAGATTATGTTTATGTAGTCTGTCCACGAGAGATTCATTTCCCTATAATCTAAATCAATGCTATAGCCAAAGTTGTGCTTTCAAGTATGAGCAACAAGAGTTTACTTGACAGTGGGCACCAGTGGGTGCGGAGACGAGCAAGTGTGACAAACAGGGCAACATGTTTTCCGTTTGGAGTAAATGGTTTCAGTTGCAAAATGTTTTGTTACGTGTGAAACTAATGAATACACCACAGGTTGTGTCATTGGTTGCAGTTTCTATTCATGCACAGCTCACATTTTTTCAACCGCCCCTTAATGGTGGTGAATATATGAGATCATGAATCAATCTAAATGTTCTTTCCAGCATAATGTCACTTCAGGTATAATTCTCAGGTGATCGCCTACATTCTTCCGCCACAAATAACACAGCAGGCAAAGTTCCGTTTGGAATGTTGACATGGTTAAGGAGAAACTGTTCCAATTCCCATTTATTGCATAAATTGTAGCAATTTGCCTAAATTCAACCACTCCCCATACAATGGAGACTTAATTGTTAAATTTGTGAAGTAATCCTAAACAGTGTTGTAGTCAAGTCCCTAGTGTTAGAGTCCGAGTCGTCGTTCACACCTTAGCCCAGGGCTAAGAGCCTCCTTAGCCCTTGGCTAAGGGAGATTTTAGCCCAGGGCTAAGCGAGTGTCCACACTTGCACATTGTAAAGTGGGCTGGTGCCAACCTTAGCCCGGGAGCAGCTAGCCATGCTCCGGAGCAGGATTAGTACCGACTTTGGGGCTAGCCCCAGAAACACTTCCAAAATAGCCAGTGTGAAACATGGTCAAGAGGGGGGGGGGTGACTTTACAATCACAAAAGCTGCACTTAAACTTAATTTGCATATGCTTGTGATGCGTTCTGCAAGCAATTTGAAGTACATTTATATAATTTTCTCCCCCCAAAAAAAGAGAAATGTTTTAATCCGTGCAAAAACTTGATGCAGTGACTTGGAGCGCTACGCCACTCGGGAGCCCTCATAGGAACAGCGGTTGCTATGCAGGCTGGCTAACTTCTTCCAATCGAGTCCTGTGATTTGATTCCTTCCAACTCCACTCTTGCTAGACTTCCAAAACATGCCGAAACGGATGCACGCACACACCATATCATTATTGCAGGTCCTGCTCACAGGGTGACTACACCGCTCGTCGCAAAATAATTTTAGAAACCTATATTATTTAATTATTGCACCCACTGCTCACGAGCGTCTGCGTTGCCAAGGGCTAAAATAGAAATCAGTTCTATTTCTGACACAGATCGCGCTGCAAGTCCCGCCTCTCCCATCTCATTGGTTTATAGAAGCAGGTACCCACGTGCCATCTCCTCATTGGTTATACCCACGACTGAAATACGAATGAGGTCGGTGGGCGTAATGCACCTAATTCATGAAAGTTGCCAATCGCAATATAAAGTCAAGAGAAGAAAAAGCCTTTAAGGAAGAGAGATGACTAGAAACAATTTGTTTGACCGTTTTGTGTGTGGATTAATTAATCGGAGTAGAGGACCTTGTGCATTTCAGGTAACAAACTCAATGTTTATATCCCAGGACAAATTAGCTAGCAACAGCAAGCTAGCTAAATAGGACAAATTAGCTAGCAAGTGCAAGCTAACTAGCCATAAATGTTAATGTTTTTAGACCTGTCCCCAAATTAATATAATTGGTTTAGAGTTTGTTTTGATATTTTAACCTGCGTGGCGTGATCTCGTTTGGTGTGGGGGGACAAAATACATTTGCGCACGCGCGCAGCCGGTTTGGGTTCCGTGTAAGACGCCTACATTTGCATTCTAGACTGCAGCCTTCCTTAAAGTATGGGTCGCGACCCAACGTAGGTCACGGACCTGTTAATGGTGGGTCATGACGTTTCAGTAAAATGTATAATTATTTCATTAATTACTGGAATTGATTTGGCCAAGCGCAACTGCGCTCTCTGTTCATCAGCGGTGTTAGCTGTGCCTGCTCGGTTTGGCTGTGCGAGGGAGCTTGTGCTTTACCATTTATTTTTTCTGCAGTTTTCTTGAAGCTCACTCCGCGTCCCACACGCTGGCGCTCGTTCAGCAGCAGATGATGCGCCGTTATGCAGCGTTCAAATTAACTGAACTCTGAAAAATACGACGTCAAAGCATGAGGTCAGTAATCTTCAGGTCGTAAAATCTGAGCTCTAGAAAGAGGCCAGAGTTGGAATTCAGAGTTGGATGACAGTTAAAATAGGTTTTTCCAAGTCAGAGTTCCCCCCCCCCCCAGAGTTGCCAGTTGTTTTGATCGAGGCATCAGCCACTGACTTGACATTCACCCTAGCCATCACTCTCCACTGTCATCAAATGGACTCAAGCTAGCCACAAGTTTTGAGCTCAATCATGAAAACGCAAATACAGCGATGAGTTTCTCTTGATTTCATACAAACTTTGACAAATAACGAGGAAAGCCCAATATGTTTTGTGTGGGGGAAGTGCTTAGTAATGAATCTCAAAACGAACAAATTAAAACATCACGTCCTGACCAAACATCGGAGTTTTCAGAACGGGGCAGAACGCGTCAGGAAACAGTGCTTAAAAATTGTAAAAGAAAGTCAGCTAGCAAGGCATTGTCATTTTATAGCAGGTGATAAACAGAAATAAGGAAGTACTCTCATAGTAATGTATGTGAGTTTATTTCAAGCATTTCCCTTGTGCACAGCTAAGAGCTAGCTAGCTAACATTAGCCAAAGCTAGCTAGCTGAGTAAGTGAGCAGGCCTGCTATACAACTTACTGTAGAAATTAGTCTAGGTTGGAACTGTTGCTGTTAAAATACAAGTCATATTTTTTTATTCTGAACTGGAATAAACAAAATGCTTTGAGGCAAACTCACAATTCTGGGTTGCTCATCTACAGCAGGAGCGGTCTCCTGCCTGACTGAGAAAGCAGTAGATGTTCTGATCCAGTTTTGCTTCACATACCTATGTGAGTCATGGTTCTCAACTCTGGCATACTTAAAAACCAAGTACAGAACAGACTCAGTACTGAGCCTGACCTTGGGGTTGCACTGTCCAACTGAGCCCAGAATAGACATGCTTGTTGAAAACGCCAGCCACACACACACACACCTCTCATTAGGACTGTGTGCGCGCATGCACTGTTTTCTGGTCTACATCTATGTGATGAATCAGTTCATTCCAGTTAAGAACAATGTACTGTATTTTAACAGCAAGAGTTCCAACCTATAATTTTTCTTCAACAATCCTTTCTACAGAATTTATCTGTACTGTGATTTAATGTTGCACTATCATAAACTGAGGCTGTCTGTTCTGCGATCAGGCTGTCCCAGACAACAAAAAATTATCTTACTCGACCAAGAGTCATGTGTTCTTTTGACAAATCAATTGGTTGAATTTTTAAAGTGTGTATTTTTCCATATAGACACATCCTATGTGTTTTAATCAAATTAACTATATGCACTAAGCTTGTCTGACGCTTTAAGCGCTCTGTTTGATTAAGACACACGTGACTAGAGGGAGTACTACTTGCTGCGCTGTGTGACTAGCACCCGTTGTCTCCCTCTCCTCCCTGCTGTAGCAACCACCACAGAACATCAGTGTGTATCACTCTGTCCGTGTTGCTGAAGCTGCAACATAACTATAGCCATTACTGAGCAAAAAGTTGTTGCCGAAATCCCTAATTTTTTCAGAAAAACATTCCCTAGCTCTTTTAACATAACACATGAATGCGTCGCATGCACGTGATCAATAAGGCCTGACCTATAGCATATAATCACATCAATAAATTGGTCATAAACTCCAAAATGTGACAGCAAAATGGATTCAGAGGACAAACTCAAAGGGGGGGGAATGTTCACTGGTTGCTCAGGAGGTAAAAGGAGAAGTCAGACATCAAAATTATTTTTCATTAGTTGTGGAAAATACTGGAGATCAAGAAAAATTAAAAGGAGCAAGACTACTTTGAAGTCTACAAAATATTTTGATTCGTTTAACACTGTTACTACATGATTACATGTGTTATTTCATAGTTTAGATGTTTTCAATACTATTCTACAATGTAGAAAAATAGTAGAAAAAGAAAAACCCTTGAATGAGTAGGTGTGTCCAAACTATCCTTAATAATACACAACTCCATTGTGTCCTCCTCCCAGAGTGCTAAGAACCTTGGCGTGATCCTGGACAACACCCTGTCGTTCTCAACTAACATCAAGGCGGTGACCCATTCCTGTAGGTTCATGTTCTACAATATTGGCAGAGTACGACCCTGCCTCACACAGGAAGCGGCGCAGGTCCTAATCCAGGCACTTGTCATCTCCCGTCTGGATTACTGCAACTCGCTGTTGGCTGGGCTCCCTGCCTGTGCCATTACACCCCTACAACTCATCCAGAACGCCGCAGCCCGTCTGGTGTTCAACCTTCCCAAGTTCTCTCACGTCACCCCGCTCCTCCACTGGCTTCCAGTTGAAGCTCGCATCCGCTACAAGACCATGGTGCTTGCCTACGGAGCTGTGAGGGGAACGGCACCTCCGTACCTTCAGGCTCTGATCAGGCCCTACACCCAAACAAGGGCACTGCGTTCATCCACGTCTGGCCTGCTCGCCTCCCTACCTCTGAGGAAGTACAGTTCCCGCTCAGCCCAGTCAAAACTGTTCGCTGCTCTGGCACCCCAATGGTGGAACAAACTCCCTCACGACGCCAGGTCAGCGGAGTCAATCACCACCTTCCTGAGACACCTGAAACCCCACCTCTAAGGAATACCTAGGATAGGATAAAGTAATCCTTCTAACCCCCCCCCCCCTTAAAAGAGTTAGATGCACTATTGTAAAGTGGTTGTTCCACTGGATATCATAAGGTGAATGCACCAATTTGTAAGTCGCTCTGGATAAGAGCGTCTGCTAAATGACTTAAATGTAATGTAAATGTAATAATATTTTTGCACGATTTTGCCTGGTTCAGAAAAGTTTCTCGTCCTTGCACAGCATTTCTCTGTACAGGGGCGAGATCACATTTCAAACGTGAAACATTGTTTCCAAGGTCGTAGGGGCAGACAGCAAGGTTTATACAGACCATCAATGTTGGAAATAAAATGCTAGGCTAGAAGCAAAATCAAATCAAATCAAATTTTATTAGTCACATACACATGGTTAGCAGATGTTAATGCGAGTGTAGCGAAATGCTTGTGCTTCTAGTTCCGACAATGCAGTAATAACCAACAAGTAATCTAACCTAACAATTCCACAACTACTACCTTATACACACACGTGTAAAGGGATAAAGAATATGTACATAAAGATATATGAATGAGTGGTGGTACAGAACGGCATAGGCAAGATGCAGTAGATGGTATAGAGTACGGTATATACATATGAGATGAGTACTGTAGGGTATGTAAACATAAAGTGGCATAGTTTAAAGTGGCTAGTGGTACATGTATTACATAAAGATGGCAAGATGCAGTAGATGATATAGAGTACAGTATATACATATGAGATGGGTAATGTAGGGTATGTAAACATTATATTAAGTGGCATTGTTTAAAGTGGCTAGTGGTACATTTTTACATAATTTCCATCAATTCCCATTTTTAAAGTGGCTGGAGTTGAGTCAGTATGTTGGCAGCGGCCGCTAAATGTTAGTGGTGGCTGTTTAACAGTCTGATGGCCTTGAGATAGAAGCTGTTTTTCAGTCTCTCGGTCCCTGCTTTGATGCACCTGTACTGACCTCGCCTTCTGGATGATAGCGGGGTGAACAGGCAGTGGCTTGGGTGGTTGTTGTCCTTGATGATCTTTATGGCCTTCCTGTGACATCGGGTGGTGTAGGTGTCCTGGAGGGCAGGTAGTTTGCCCCCGGTGATGCGTTCTGCAGACCTCACTACCCTCTGGAGAGCCTTACGGTTGTGGGCGGAGCAGTTGCCGTACCAGGCGGTGATACAGCCCGACAGGATGCTCTCGATTGTGCATCTGTAGAAGTTTGTGAGTGCTTTTGGTGACAAGCCGAATTTCTTCAGCCTCCTGAGGTTGAAGAGGCGCTGCTGCGCCTTCTTCACGACGCTGTCTGTGTGGGTGGACCAATTCAGTTTGTCCGTGATGTGTACACCGAGGAACTTAAAACTTTCCACCTTCTCCACTACTGACCCGTCGATGTGGATAGGGGGGTGCTCCCTCTGCTGTTTCCTGAAGTCCACAATCATCTCCTTTGTTTTGTTGACGTTGAGTATGAGGTTATTTTCCTGACACCACACTCCGAGGGCCCTCACCTCCTCCCTGTAGGCCGTCTCGTCGTTGTTGGTGATCAAGCCTACCACTGTAGTGTCATCCGCAAACTTGATGATTGAGTTGGAGGCGTGCATGGCCACGCAGTCGTGGGTGAACAGGGAGTACAGGAGAGGGCTCAGAACGCACCCTTGTGGGGCCCCAGTGTTGAGGATCAGCGGGGTGGAGATGTTGTTACCTACCCTCACCACCTGGGGGCGGCCCGTCAGGAAGTCCAGGACCCAGTTGCACAGGGCGGGGGAAGAGGAAAGAGGAAATAATGTGTTCCTTATAACATTGGTCGTGGGCGGAGTTGGAATGTTGGTCGCATGTGCGTTTGTCCGTTAGCCCAGGGCTTTGGAATACAAGTGAATCCTTAGCCCAGCTCTAAAATTTAAAGAATAAAAATAAACTTACCCGTGGTTAACAAATGCCTGTGTGAACACGGGGCCAGTCTTAGCCAGGTCAAGTCACGAGACTCTTGGCAGACTAAAAGCTGCTATCCAACAATCATTGAAGCTACATTTCATAATGTAGGAAGTAAGCTGACTTAGTGTTCCAAATAAGTAGGCCTAGCTAATACAGTAGCTATTGCCATGAATTATGCAATGGAGAGAGACTTTCTTGACTGGTCAAGTCAGAGTCCTAGTCACCACTCAAAAATTGTGACTTGAGTCCAAGTCCTGGACTTGAGTACTGTCAACCTAACAAAGTAAACTTATCCAATGGCAGTAATTTCCTATAGAACCATTGACAAATATTGAAGTATCCATCCAGTGTTCCAGATTTCTATGAAATATTACCTAAAAATGAAAATATAAAAAATTATTTTAATTCTAAAATTATAATTATAGGATGTTAAAAAGCAGCTTTCTGTGCCCCTGCTTGGAGAATAAACTCTCCTCACAGCTGCCTGTGTCCCTTATAGTGGTTGTTACTGACAAGCACACGGCTGAGCCATTTAAAAATCACCACTTCATTAAGTCAGGTTTCCTATTTGACTCAGCCATGCCTCCTTGCCCGTACAACATTTCCTCATCTCCCACCCCTTCTAATGCGACTATCCCCGATGCTTCTCCCTCTTTTTCCCATGCCCCGCTACAAAGTTTCTCCCTGCAGGCAGTCACTGAGTCCGAGGTGCTAGAAGGAGCTCCTGAAACTTTACCCAAAAAAAACATCTGGGTCAGATGGTTTAGACCCTTTCTTCTTTAAGGTTGCTGCCCCTATCATCGCCAAGCCTCTCTCTTCTTTCTGGGGAGGTTCCCATTGCTTGGAAGGCAGCCACAGTTGTCCTTTTTTTTTTTTAAAGGGGGAGATCTAGCTAATCCTAACTTATAGGCCTATTTCTATTTTGCCCTGTTTATCAAACGTGTTGGAAAAACTTGGCAATAATCAACTGACTGGCTTTCTTGATGTCTATAGTATTCTCTCTGGTATGCAATCTGGTTATGATGTGTCACTGCAACCTTAAAGATCCTCAATGATGTCACCATTGCCCTTGATTCTAAGCAATATTGTGCTGCTATTTTTATTGACTTGGCCAAAGCTTTTGATATGGTAGACCATTCCATTCTTGCCGGCCGGCTAAGGAGTATTGGTGTCTGAGGGGTCTTTGGCCTGGTTTTAAACTACCCCTCTCAAAGAGTGCAGTGTATAAAGTCAGAAAATCTGCTCTCTCAGCCACCGCTTGTCACCAAGGGAGTACCCCAAGGCTCAATCCTAGGCCCCACGCTCTTCTCAATTTACATCAACAGCTCAGGCAGTAGGAAGCCCTCTCATCCATTTATATGCAGATGATAGTCTTATACTCGGCTGTCCCCTCCCCAGATATTGTTTTAAATGCTCTACAACAAAGCTTTCCTAGTGTCAATAAAGCTTTCTCTACCCTCCACCTTGAGGTGTTCAGAACAGGTCAAGTGGTTTAGTAAGAAGAATGTCCCTCTCCCCACAGGTGTGATTACTACCTCTGAGGGTTTAGAGCTTGAGGTAGTCACCTCATACAAGTACTTGGGAGTATGGCTAGACAGTACACTGTCCTACTCTCATCACATATCAAAGCTGCAGGCTGAAGTTAAATCTAGACTTGGTTTCCTCTATCGTAAATTGCTCCTCTTTCACCCCAGCTGCCAAACTAACCCTGATTCAGATGACCATCCTACCCATGCTAGATTATGCAGACAATTTATAGACCAGCAGGCAAGGTTGCTCTAAAGCGACTAGATGTTCCGTACCATTTTAGCCATCAGATTTGCCACCAATGCGCCTTATAGGACACATCACTGCACTCTATACTCTTCTGTAAACAGATCATCTCTGTATACCCGTCGCAAGTCCCACTGGTTGATGCTTATTTATAAAACCCTCTTAGGCCTCACTCCCCCCTATCCAAGATACCTACTGCAGCCTTCATCCTCCACATACAACACCCGTTGTGCCAGTCACATTCTGTTAAAGGTCCCCAAAGCACATACATCCCTGGGTCGCTCGTCTATTCAGTACGCTGCAGGTAGAACGAGCTGCAACAAACACTCAAACTGGACAGTTCTCAATCTCTTCATTGAAAGACTCAATCATGGACACTTTTACTGACAGTTGTGGCTGCTTTGCGTGATGTATTGTTGTCTCTACCTTCTTGCCCTTTGTGCTGTTGTCTGTGCCCAATAATGTTTGTACGATGTGTTGTGCTGCTACCATGTTGTGTTGCTACCATGTTGTTGTCGCTACCATGCTGTCTTAAGTCTTTATGTAGTGTTGTCTCTTGTCGTGATGTGTGTTTTGTCCTATATTTAGATGTATTATTTTTAATCTCAGTCCCCGTCCCCTCAGGTCTTTTGGTAGGCCGTTATTGTAACTAAGAATTTGTTCCTAACTGACTTGCCTAGTTAAAAAATCAAAAATAAAAGCTGGCCTGTTGGGAAACAGAGTGGTTTGGGCATACTGCAGAAAAACTGACACATGCACCTGGCTATGCAAATTAACTTCTACCTCGAGGCACACAGCCCAAGCCCGGCTGTACAAAGTCAAATAGTATCGATGGATTCAGGATTTAGAACCACACGATGGAACTAGGGCACTTTACTATAACAGCAAGAAATGCAGACTGATTATTACCATTTCTGATATTTTTTGGTTAGCTACCTAACTAGTTCATCCTAACTCTGGCTACTGCTGCTATCTAGAGTCAGGTCAAAAATGATTGGCACCGTTGATAAAGCAGAGCAAAAAAGACAAATAAATACTAAGCGATATTGTATGAAAAGGGGCAATGCACAAGCACAGATGAAGCATATAAAAGATCTGGAAAGATTCTATATGGATGACTGGTCTACGATCCCGCCGAATGTGTTCTACAATCTCAAAACATTTGAGAAAAAGGCTGTGTCCTTATCCTCCCAGGGTGAGCTATTGAAAATAGGGGTGCCAATAATTGACTGCAATCTGAGAAAATATAATTTGCTCAGATAGATTGTATTAGTATAACACACTTTGAATTGTTTACAATATCATTTATAAAGTATTTTTTTTGCCTATCTTTATCAAGGCCGCCAATAATTTTGGACCGGGCTGTATATCAGTCAACAGCTAACTAGCTTGCCTCTTCACATTACAACTTTTACCTACAAATCACAGGATTTAAAATAGAAGGGAATGGCAAGATGGTTGTTGCGTGGAAGATCGGACTGCTTTGACTTGCTTTATTGTTGGCTAGCCAGCTCTGAAATATAAGTGACTGGCGAGATAGTTGTTCTATAGGCTTTTTCCTAACACCAGCTGTGGATTGCTTGGCTAGCTAGCTTGTGCAGAAAGGGTGCACTCCTGAGCCTGTCTCTCCCCTAGTCTTGAGAAGGATCATTCTCCATTGAAAAACATTTTTATAAAACAAAAAAGCTGTCTTCCCCAAATCAGACGGGCCTGTCTCAGCCAGAGGATGAGGTCTTGTTACAAGCAACAAAAATGTATGACTTGGTCACAACTACAAGTAAAAAGGACTAGTCAACAAGATTGTTCATACCTAACAGAATGAGTTTTTTAAAATTAGATTTGCACTGAACAGTTACTTTAATACTTATTTTCCCTTCCTGTTAAACGATGGTTCTCCACTTCTGAAGGAGAAACACCACCGGGAAGATTCCAGAGCTAAACCTGCACCCCTACCTCTTCCCAGTCTTTACTAGATGTCACATTCTCATTTACAAGTTGCTTACAAGTTGTTTGTTTCATTCTTTTTGCACAAACATTCTTATTCCTCACAATGTCTAGGAAAGCAGAGTGACAAAAAAAAGGGTGACTGAGTTGCAGAGACTGGAGAGGGATCAAAGGCAGCCCTCAGACAAACGCAGAGTGGAGGAGAGAGAGAGTAGAGAGAAGTAGAGTACCTGTCTGTAGTGTTTACCTCATCTACCAGCCTGTCCCTGGCCAGCATTGAAACATTCACACTGCATTTCACCCATCAGTGTCCACTCTACACCTATTGATTTCACTTGATGCCCATCCATAACACATCTATCGTCGATATTTATGCTCTACCCATCACCTGCTGCATTCGAACTGCAATTTGCAACCCCTTTAATCTAGCCAATAGTCTCCTAAATCTCTAATTGACAATAATTATGGCTACATAATATTGCCTTTCAATTAGAGGCAAGGATAGCAAAGGCCAAAACTGCATTTCAAACTCTCTCATCCTCCCTCCAGACAGGCAGTTCTCCAAATCCTACAGGATTCTTTGAGAAAGTCTTTGAAGTCATTAAAAGTTTAGAAAAAAAAATTGGCTTTGATACACCCTTAACTGTCAGAACTGTGGAATTCGAAAGTAATATTACCACTTTCCCAGCACCTTGATAGTCAAAAAGGTAATTCTTTATATATTTCCACACTTGAGTTTGGAATAATACTGTGAAAACGATAATGCCCTTTTAGTGTTAGAGCTGTTTGGAAAGAATGCCTACAATTTCAGCCTGTTGTGGTTGGATGGAGTTGGCCTTCCGTGGGGACATCACCATGCAGTAAATTACCTAATAGACCCAAAAAAGAAGATCCAAACCTTTGCCAATAACAGCTAATTATGTTATCCCCTCCCCACTCTGACAGTCCTAGCTAAATTCTTGCTTGAGAAAATGCTCTTCGCTATGCAGCTATGTTTCTTTTTGAACAATTTAATTGAAAACTATCATAGCAAGGTACAGAATTGTTCCCCTGAAATGATTTGATAGAGATGAAAACAGCTGCATTGGACCTTTAATTTCAAGGAGAAGGCCATTCTCATGGAAGGAAAAATCATCTAGCAGTCTCAAATTACTGAGGAATGATGTAATAATTGCCCACATTGATATGTCATCAGACTAGTCTCAGGAAATAGGGAACGTGGTTAGACTAGTTGTTGAATACAGTCAGACATACATACATACTGTGTAGGACTACCCATCATTCTACATTTCCATGTGGCATTTGATGTCATTGATTTAACACAAAATGTCTGAAAACTCACAGGTCATGGATTTACATCTGCTGCCTGAGAAGTATGCCATCAAATAGGTCAAAGCAAGAAACTACAAAATAAACCTTTTGTCAATATGACATACTGTATATGCACTACAATGGAGTTGTTTGGGGCCCCTTATCTTTTCAGGTTTTACTAGTAAGTCACTGTGCTGTGGGTTTTAGAAAACACTAGCTAGGGTAGTAAGGTATGCCAATGAGTCTACCGTGTACATAGCCAATGAAGGCTCCGAAGGCAGCAAACAGGTCCACAATATTTCTGAAATTGAAATTAACTTAAGCTTACAAAAATTATTCATACCATCCATTTTTCAACTTTGTTATGTTACAGCCTTATTCTAAAATTGATAATATGTCCCCCCTTAATCTACACACAATATCCCATAATGACAAAAGCTAACATTTTTGCAAATGTATTGGATTTTTTTATTTATAATTAAATAACTTATTACATAATTGGGCTCAGGTGCATCCTGTTTCCATTGATCATCCTTGAGATGTTTCTACAACTTGATTGGAGTCCACCTGTGGTAAATTCAATTGGTTGGATATGATTTGGAAAGGCATACACTGGTCAAAATAAAGGCCCCATAGTTGACAGTGCACGTCAGAGCGCCTGGAGGAAACATGGCACCATCCCTACGGTGAAGCATGGTGGTGGCAGCATCATGCTGGGGGGATGTTTTTCAGTGGCAAGGAGACTAGTCAGGATCGAGGGAAAGATGAACAGAGCCAAGTACAGAGCACTCCTTGATGAAGTCCTGAGCACTCTGGAGCATGTTCTCAGACTGGGGCGAAGGTTTACCTTTCAACAGTACAACGCCCCTAAGCACACAGCCAGGCCACAGCAGGAGTGGCTTCGGGACAAGTCTCTGAATGTCCTTGATTGGCCCGGACATGAATCCGATCAAACATTTCTGGAGAGACCTGAAAATAGCTGTGCAGCGACGCTCCCCATCCAACCTGGGAGCTTGAGAGGATCTGCAGAGAAGAATGGGAGAAACTCCCCAAATACAGGTGTGCCAAGGTTGTAGCATCATACCCAGGAAGACTTGAGGCGGTAATTGCTGCCGAAGGTGCTTCAGAGTAGGGAGTAAAGGGTCTGAACACTTATGTAAATGTAATTTCAGGTTTTATTTTTAATACATTTGCTAACATTTCTAAAATCCTGTTTAGAAAAACTGGGGTGATTACGTGAATGCATGCAGCTTCTCAGATGAGGATTAATCCTCAATTACAGTAGTAGGGGTGCTAGTGCTGATCTGTATAGAACATCACCAGACAACTTCCATCGATAACTTTGAAAATCACAAGTACGGAAAACCACTGTACAAACAGAACCAGATAGCATGAGTTTGAGGGAGCTTACATTTGAGAGCTAGAGACTGACCTTAAGGTCAGAAAGACAATCTAAAGCCGCCAAGTATTTTAGACTAATTCAAGGCCTACATGTCAAACAACAAGAGGGGGAGGTTGATGTCAATATTTGTTCAATTATTTATTTCCAAAAGCAACCCATCCCTAACAAACATTTAGAGCAGATTTGGCCCAGCCTGGAGCCTCCACTAAAACACCTGCATACAAAAAAAAAAAACACTACCCTAAAATGGACATGCATAACTAGGGCCAGGAGTTTCCTCCTGCCCACGTGACATCCAAACAGGAAAAATTCTTGCAGGGCTCATGGTTAGGAAACCTTTTGGCCCTACACCGAGTGAGAGAATGCAGCCCATTATAAACTGAGTGGCAGTAGCCTGCGGGGAGGTGGAGGGCTGTTGCTTACCTCAAGCCGTCCAGTGTCAGGCTGGAAGCCGCGGGCAGGGTCCTCTGTGGTCACACGGCATTGGATGGCGAAGCCATTGATCCGGATCTTATCCTGCTTCAGGCCCAGCTCTGGCAGGCTACGCCCCTCACACACACGCAGCTGAGCATGAACCAGGTCCACACTGACAGGAGAAAGGAGTAAAAAGATACATTTTACTGTCAAAATTGACAAGGAAAACACAAGAACATGCACTCTGTTGTGCCTCAAGTAACCACCCTAGCATGTCTATTCCCCTACATGATGCAGACGTGGTGGTGACTTTCACAACTAATGTGAGTTCAAAACCTTTCCCCCATTTCAAAACGTGATATTGGGTTCATGAAACGCCTTCAGTGAAGTTGAAGAAAAACATTTACTTGTTACATTTACAGAAATGATTGTCCATTTCATTCTAATTAAGAAAAAGGTGTGTAGAGAATCAATTCTGGTCATTTGAACTTCTTAGGGCTCCAAACGATATGCAGCATTGTTTTTTTACTGGTCATAGAGAAAACAAATCCAAGTCTATGATACCACTTTTCTATTCCTCTTTGACTGGCTAAAAAGCATATGAGGGAATATGTTCTTACTAAATGAAGAGGAAGGGACACAGTCTCTTAAATTAGTGATGTTCAACATTAAAAAGTAACAAAGCGTCTTGGCTGGAAATTGTTGTATCAAACCACATGTCCATCCAGTTTGTCGTTAAGTCATGCCGTATCAACAAACAAAAACATCGCGACAGCTGTGATGGAAACAGGTCGTTTCGATACAATTTAATAATAGCCGACAAATTACATATTTGTTCAACATGGTGGGATCTTTGTGTCGGTAAAATTAATTCTGAGCGAAATGGCAGGGGTAATGCCCATCATATCCACCATATCAAAGTAAACTTGGAGTCACATGATGAAATGGTGTGTGGTCTACCCACTATGACTCGGGAAACCATGCAATTTATTAGGCTAAAGATAAATGATTAACTTCACAGGGTGGTGAAAGTGCATGTGTTCTTCACGCTCCTTTCCAATAAACATTGAGGGTCTGACTCTGGTGACATGATCGATGCTTGACTATGTGACAAAAAAACAAATTAATTGAAAATGCGATGGAAACACTGAACTTAACATTTTTATTCGGTACATGAAAACATAAGCGAAAAAGTACATTGTGTGCACTAAGTCTTCACACACTGATTTTTGATCCATTTGGTGGAAACACCAATGGTGGGAAAATTTGCATATTTTCTTTGTGAATTTTCGAATATTTGTTCGAAAAATTGTTCACCAGTTCAATGGAAACCTAGCTATGAAATTTAATTATTTTGGCTGGTAGTGACACACTTTATGAACTCACAAACACACAGGCCAAATGTTTTGATACAAGACATGACAAAGATAATTGCAGGCCTTGGAGTAGACTGGATACTGTTTGTGTCATAAAGACAGAATATCTTCCAAGCCAACAGAAACAAATGCAGGAAGAACTGTACAGGCCGAGAATAACTGACTAACTTGAACAATATTTTCATACTTGCATTTAATTTATACAATTTTTGTTGGCAAAGTTTCCCCATCACCAAATGGTATGCAAATATAATCATAAGCTAATGAATAACCAAATACAAACCTATGTGTACGTTCAATCTGAAACAGGAATACTCTTCACCAGGCGATACATTTGTACAAAAAGCACTTACAAAATAAGACAAAAATATTTTTTCTACAAACAGGGTCAAACTAAAGTGTTCATTGTAAGATAATTGCGCAATTCTATGATTTAGTTGTCAGTTTAGGAACATGACATTTATGTAGCGGTGTTCATTCTCAACACGGCTCTTTAGACGTGTACCTGGTCAAACAGTTCGACTTGATGAGGTTTCTTTCATTTAGTAGTAAGTGGCCACAATTCAAACTTAATAAAAAGTCAACAGGCGTAGGGCTCATCTGGTGAGATCACTCTGCCTCATACGTTTCTTCTCGACTTAGATATTTCACAATGCCTAAGATGCACAACTGTGTTAGCTTAACCAACGCCTCTGTAACACATGACAAATGGGGGCAGTAAATCCCTTTAAAACATGCTGTAAACAGTGAGTCCCTGCTTTGTTCTACTGTTATCTAATCTAACTACTATATCTAGAGACCACAAGACGGACATTCTGCTATAGTTCCAAACAGTGTTGGGGTGGTAAGAAAGAAAAGGTGGACAATAACAAGAAAAATACAGAAGGAAACGAGGAAAGAGGAGAGGCGGAGGAGACTGCATTGCACAAAAACAAAGATGTGATATGAGCTGGAAGCGGAGGGAGGGGGAGACAAAAGAGGGGGGTTCCTATATACACAGTCTGATTTCCTATTCCACTTTAATTGCTGATGCCATGCGGCGCATGTGGCGCTGGTGTGGGGGAAAATGCCCCTCTCCGCATAATAACCTAAAATCCTTCCACTGAAAGTCTCTCCGCTTTACTCCGTCGCTATATGGATAAGATCCAGGTCATCTTTAAACCTGCCCCAACACATCAATCTGTTCACAAGCTTTCCTCATCCTTGTGCCAGTTTAGTACCCTTCTCCCTCACCCAGCTCGCGTTTCCCATTCCTAATTTCACAGACTAGACAAATGTGCAGCTGCAATCTAGCCACAACTCAGTGATTAGAAACCCATTATAGGGTCAGTGACAGACAGCCTATAATGACTGAGCTGTAGACACACTGCAGAAAGAGAATTTAATTGAGGGAGAAGAGTGGGAAGGAGAATTGGAGTAGTGAAAAATACTGAGCGAATTGAGGTCTGCCATAAGCCGGAATATGTAGAAGGGAAAGCACAACGCACTCCACCCAGAGTATATGTGTGTATATACACATAATCACACTGCATTCAGAAAGTATTCAAACCCCTTCCCTTTTTCCACATTTCATTACAGCCTTGTTCTAAAATGTATTAACTTAATTGTTTTCCTCATCAATTTACACACAATACCCCATAATGACAAAGTGAAAACAGGTTTAGAAATGTTTGCTAATTTATTTTGAAGAAAATAAATGAAATACCTTATCTACGTAAGTATTCAGACCCATTGCTACGAGACTTGAAATTAAGCTCAGGTGCATCCTGTTTCCATTGATCATCCTTGAGATGTTTCTACAACTTGATTGAAGTCCACCTGTGGTCAATTCAATTGATTGGACATGATTTGGAAAGGCATACACCCATATATATATATATATATGGTCCCACAGTTGACAGTGCATGTCAGAGCAAAAACCAAGCCATGAGGGCGAAGGAATTGTCCGTAGACCCCCGAGACACGATTTTGTCGATGCACAGATCTGGGAAGGGTACCAATTTCTGCAGCAGTGAAATGGTCCCCAAAGAAACAGCGGCCTCCATCATTCTTAAATTGAAGTTTGGAACCACCAAAACCCTTTAGAGCTGGCCGCCCGGCCAAACTGAGCAATCGGGGGAGAAGGGCCTTGGTCAGGGAGGAGACCAAGAACCTGATGGTCACTGACAGAGCGCCAGAGTTCCTTTGTGGAGATGGAATTTGTTATTTTATTAGGATTCCCATTAACTGTTGCTAAAGCAGCAGCTACTCTTCCTGGGGTCCACACAAAACATAATACAGAACGTCATTAGACAAGAGCTCAAGGACAGAACTAGATTTAAAAAAAATTAAAGGCACCCGTAGCCTACATATCAACGCATACACACAAACGATCTAGGTCAAATAGAGGAGAGGTGGTATGCCGCGAGGAGTTGCTTTCTGTTTTTTGAAACTAGGTTTGCTGTTTATTTGAGCAATAGGAGATGGAAGTTCCCTGCAATAAGGGCTCTATATAATACTGTACGTTTTCTTGAATTTGTGGACTATGAAAAGACCCCTGGAGGCATGTCTGGTGGGATAAGTGTGTGTGTCAGAGCTGTGTGTAAGTTGACTATGCAAAAAATGTGGGATTTAACACATTTCTTATAAAAAGAAGTGATGCTGTCAGTCTCTCAACTCTTAGCCAAGAGAGACTGGCATGCATAGTATTAATATTAGCCCTCTGATTACAATTAAGAGCAAAACGTGCCGTTCTGGGCCAGCTGCAGTTTAACTAGGTCCTTCCTTGCAGCACTGGATCACAACTGGACAATAATCAAGATTAGACAAAACTAGAGCCTGCAGGATTTGCTTTGTGGAGTCAAAAAAGCAGAGCGTCTATTATGGCTAGACGTCTCCCCATCTTTGCAACCATTGAATCTATATGTTTTGACCACGACAGTTTACAATCTAAGGTAACGCCAAGTAATTTAGCCTCCTCAACTTGTTCAACAGCCACACCATTCATTACCAGATTCAGCTGAGGTCTAGCACTTAAGGAATGATTTGTACCAAATACAATGCTCTTACTTTTAGAAATGTTCAGGACCAGTTTATTACTGGCCAAAACAGACTGCAACTCTTTGTTAAGCATTTCAGTGACTTCATTAGCTGTGGTTGCTGATACGTACATGGTTGAATCAGCAGCATACACAGACACATGCTTTGTTTAATGCCAGTGGCAGGTCATTGGTAAAAAAAACAAAGAGGGACTAGAGAGCTGCCCTGCGGTACATCCCACATGTTTGACATTTGAGAAGCTTCCATTAAAGAAAACCCTCAGCTGTATTAGATTGCCATATCGTGGATTCAGAGCTATCTGAGTTTGAAAAACCATAACACAAGTTACGGTCAATAATAAAGGCTGCTATGAAATCTAACGGTACAGCTCCCACAATCTTCTTATTACCAATTTCTTTCAACCAAGCAGTAATGCGTGTCAGTGCAGTACATGTTGAGTGCCCTTCCCTATAAGCATGCTGAACGTCTGTTGTTAATTTGTTTACAGAGAAGTAGCTTTGTATTTGGTCAAACACCATTTTTTCAACAGTTTGCTAAGAGCTGGCAGCAAGCTGATAGGTCTGCTGTTAGAACCAGTAAAGCCCGCTTTACCACTCTTGGGTAGCGGAATGACTTTGGCTTCCCTCCAGGCCTGAGGACAAAGACTTTCCTCTAGGCTCAGATTAAAAATGACAGATAGGAGTGGCTAGAGTCATCTACCATCCTCGGTAGCTTTCCATCTAAGTTGTCAATGCTAGGAGGTTGTCTCATTGATTGTTAACGATACATTTTTCCACCTCTCAAACACTAACTTTACAAAATTCAAACTTGCACTGCTCTTTCATAATTTATTTAAATTTTTATGCATGAATATAATTGCTCACCGTTTGTCGTGGGCATTTCCTGCCTAACTTTACCAATGAATTATCATTAAAATAAAAAAATCGGCAACATCAAGTGGTGTTGTGATGAATAAGCCATCTGATTCGATGAAAGATGGAGTTGAATTTGTCTTTCTGTCCATTATTTTATTTAAAGTACTTGATATTGGCTTCATAACAGTTTCTTCTTTTTGCTGAGTTTAAACACATTTCTCAATTTGCAGTGTCAGCCAGTCAGATGCGCAGCCAGACTCATTAGCCACTCTTTTGCCCCATCTCTTTCAACCATAGTTTTTAAATTCATCAATCCATGGAGGCTTAACAGTTCTTAGTCAGTTTCTTAACAGGTGCATGTTCATCAATAATTGGAAGAAGCAATTTCATAAATTCATCAAGTGCAGCGTTTGGATGCTCCTCATTAATCACATCAGCCCAACAAATATTTTTGACATCATCATCAAACTCTTTTGTATGATCTCTTATACACCAATTTAGGCCCAGCTGTTGGAACTTTGGCGTTCCTGGATATAACCACTATATTGTGATCACTGCATCCAATGGGTATGGATATAGCTTAAGGACAAAGGTCTACAGCATTAGTAAAAATGTGATCGATACATGTGCATGATCTTGTTCCTGTAGTGTTTGTAAACACCTTGGTAGGTTGATCAATAACCCAAACCAGATTACAGGCACTGGTTACAGTAAGAAGCTTCCTCTTGAGCGGACAGCTTGATGGAAACCAGTCAATATTCAGGTCCCCAAGAAGGTAGACTGTTTACGTCACATACACTATCAAGCATTTCACACATATGATGTAGATACTGACTGTTAGCACTTGGTGGCCTACAGCAACACCCCAAAAGAAAAGGCTTTAGATGTGCCAAGTGAACCTGCAACCACAAGACTTGACATAAGATCTAAGCATTACAGGGATATGGCTCTGAATATACACAGCAACCCCCCCCCCCCCCCCCCCTCCATAAGCATTTGTCTTCTATAGATGTTATATCCTTGTATTGCTACTGATGTATAAATCACATTAATTATCTAAGTGAGTCTCAGAAATGGCTAATATGAATGTTAAGATTGATTTCATGAACCTTATTTCTAATAAACTTGCTAAGGCTACACGTATTAATACGGGCTATTTTCAGCCCTTTCCTGGGTAGCTTATCAGAGATAGATATATTGAAAAGAGCAGACCAAGCAAGAGAAAATATACATTCAGCAGTCCATTAATAAATTGGTGTGTGCTGCGGGGTTGAGGCTACAAACCCATAGGTTTGGCTCACTCATCCCTTCCAGGCTTCTGGGAGGGAGGGTGGACAATGAGCCTGTCATAGTGGATGTACGCAATGTCTCCACGAGCTCTGGCAGCTTTCATGGCTGGGATCAGTTCTTCCCTCTTCTGGCACACTGTTCTGCTTCCTGTTCTTCAGGTCAGGTCGTCCATTATTTTATTAGTAGAATGCGAGGATTTGGACAAAACACTTGAAACTTTTCTTGCTTATAGGTCTCTTGTTTGTTTAAAAGCACTGTACATGGCCTCCATACAGCAGGATACTGTTCCTAGAGAGGTGATGTTACAGCAACGCAAGAAAAAAAGGATGAATGCACCAAAAATGGCAGATGTACATTGACTGAAATGAGAAATGCATTAAGCTATATGCGAAAGGAGGAAAAAGGAGCTGTTATGAGACTGGGGAAGTCAGAGTTTGAGGAGTTAACACATTGCGATGTCATGGACCATTTCCAGTGATTCCCATTACCACACAACTTATTCGGAAATGACAGAAGGGGGCCTTAATTGGTCTTAATCACTGTGACCAATTGAAAGTCATGATAAAAGGTAGAGGCAGACAGCCAAAAACAGAGCTGTTGTGTAATAACCTACTCACCAGAGCACTATATACAGACCTGAGAATTCAACCCAGCTGGAGGAGAACATGGCCAGCGGCTGGTGGGCGTGACTCAAATGCCTTTTTGGTGAGTTTCCGAAATAAGAATCAAGTGCATTTCCAGACCCAATCACTCAGAGGAGTGCTCCCGCTGAATGCCAATTGCAGTCTGACGGTTTCAATTTCATGTGACAAGATGGACATTTATAATGAATGAACCTACTTTCCTTCCACACGACCAGACAGGCACAAATACAGGAGTATGTGCCAGGAGCACAGGAGAAACACACAAAAAAAAAGCAGTCAAATCAATCTGTGTGAGTCAGTGTTATAAAATGATGCTGCATTTCTTTCATCCCTCCTGAATGATTAAATAGATGACTTTGCTGCATCTGATAAGTGCATGCTATTGTCAGTGTTTCACCTCTAAATGCATATGACAGGTGAGATTAGGCATTTTATCATCTTTAGTGTCCAGAGTAGGAAGTCCAAATGACATAGCACTGGGAGACTATTTGTGGACTAGGATTCTGGCTCTGAATGTGGAACTCAGACAACCTGGACTGATTTCTATGGAAAAGGAAAACGGCATAAGAACAATGTTCTAAAGCATCTGCTATAGCAGTTCATTTACTTCATCGTTACGACACTTCTGTAGGGTTCCTTTGCGTTATCACAAGGCAAGATGTTCAGTCCTTGCCTAAGTATCATGTCTTCCCATCTGGTTCCTTTTCTTCCTCCATGATAAACTTAATCAACTCTTCAATCAAGTTCCCAAGCAGAAGAAACCCAAGTCAACCATAACAATCAAGCAGACAAAGCATCAAAAAACAGAAATAAAACACTCATTCATTGACTAGACTCACTCCAAAAGGCTTGCTTTCCTTTGTCCACTCATCTGTAAATACAGACTATAGATTACCTACATGACTATATGGATTTAAATTCATGTATATTACTTATGATTTCATTTCAAGGAGACTAGCAGCCAACACGAAAATAACTAATATTGATAACCATCTTGATGTCACATTGATGACATCTAGATGGTTATCGGCAACAGCACCAGGACAGTGCCCTTCGCTCCCGCTAAACAAGCACTACCGTCCAGCAGGAGCGTGGGAAGTAGTTACATAGTAGCCAACATCAAGTTGAGTCACAGTAAGTATAAGCATAAGCATACAACACATGACGCAACAGTCCTCCCATCAATACTTTATCAAAAATAAACAAATTGTCAGTTTCATAACTGAACATTTAAAATTGTGTAAAAAAAAGTGAATAACGACTCAAACTCATCCTCTGGCTTCAAAACAGACATCCAAACTCTTGCGGTACAGTAGCTGGCGCGGTAAGAAACAGCTAAACACAGTAAACTATAGCAGAGTGCTTTCCATACACCCACTCCTTTCCATACACTGGTCGTCATATTGGGCTGCAGCTACCACATTCTCAGTTGAGATGAATTAACAAATCACAGCATATTGGTGGGTACACTTCCTGCTTTTACTTCCCGCTTTGCACCTATGGGTACACCTCACAAATGGCCGCCAGTCCACCCATTATGCTATAGTTTACTTGAATGCGGACGTCCGTTCTGTGTTTTGCTATTCGAATGGCTAGTTATCAACTCTCTATAGAGACAGCAGGAGCGGTAGAGATACTCTTAATGATCGGCTATGAAAAGCCAACTGACATTTACTCCTGAGGTGCTGACTTGCTGCACCCTCGACAACCACTGTGATTATTATTATTTGACCATGCTGGTCATTTATGAACATCTTGGCCATGTTCTGTTATAATCTCCACCCGGCACAGACAGAAGAGGACTGGCCATCCCTCAACCTGGTTCCTCTAGGTTTCTTCCTAGGTTTTGGCCTTTCTAGGGAGTTTATCCTAGCCGCCGTGCTTCTACACCTGCATTGCTTGCTGTTTGGGGTTTTAGGCTGGGTTTCTGTACAGCACTTTGAGATATCAGCTGATGTAAGAAGGGCTATATAAATACATTTGATTTGACAGTCTTGACACTTACCATGAACAGACATCATTTGACCAGACAGGGAACAGTCTTACAGGTTGTCAGAGGTGACATTGTAATGCCAGGTAATGGCCATGGCCTTCTTGTTAACGGCTGTAACTTACTCTGTGACCTGCTCGGTAACGGTGTGCTCCACCTGTAGGCGGGAGTTGACCTCGATGAAGTAGTGCCTTCCATGTTTATCCACCAGGAACTCCACCGTGCCAGCATTCTCATAGCCCACCTGTACACACAGACAAATCCAATTAGATGCAAACCTCTACTTCGTCACCTACCTAAGGACATGGAAAGATATTTGAAGAAATAAGTATGACTGGATTTCTTCGCAAATTCTCAGATTCTGAATTCTATTGGAAGAGCTTACAAGTTCTGTGTTTCAAAAGCTAAAATTAACTTCATACAATGAATAAACCAAGTCTCACACCAACTGAATCCGTTTCTACTACAGACAACTAAATCTACTAAAAAGGGGGAAACGACAAGAATGACAGCTAATATCTACTGAAGACTGTGCGATATCCCATTGTGATTATAGTCATTTTTAGACAGCCTTTCTAGAGCTCAGCCAAGGAGGAAGCAGGATTTAATATATCAGACCATTTCCGACTCCACAGCGCTGCAGGGTGTCAAAATAGCATTAGCCAAATTCACTGAAATCTGAACCACTGAAATTCATCCCTTGCCCAAAACTAATCTCTGCCAGATCGGCAGGCGCCCTCTCATCCATTGTCACCCACGTGAAGGTACAGGCTCATGGCTAGTCAGTTCATATCACACACCGGATAAGTGCTGTGTATGTACAATGCCTTCAGAAAGTATTCACACGCCTTGAATTTTTCCAAGGTGTTACAGCCTGAATTAAAACATTTATTAAATTGAGATTTTAGGTCACAGGCCTACACACACCACTCCCCCATAATGTCAAAGTAAAATGTTTAAAGATTTAATAAATATATATATATATATATATATATGTATGTATCAATACACCCAGTCACTACAAAGATGCAGACGTCCTTGCCAACTCAGTTGCCGGAGAGGAAGGAAATCACTCAGGGATTTCACCATGAGGCCAATGGTAACTTTAAAACAGTTAGAGTTTAATGGCTGTGATAGGAGAAAAATTATGGATAAGCATTGAACTTACTCTGCAGTACTAACCTAAATGATATGGTGAACGGAAGCTTGTACAGATTTTTTTTCCAAAACATGCATCCTGTTTTCAATACGGCACTAAAGTAAAATTGCAAAAAATGTGGCAAAGAAATCCTCTTTATCTCCTGAATACAAAGCGTTATGTTTGGGGAAAATCAAACATCACTGAGTACCACTTCATGGTGGGGAAAATCAAACATCACTGAGTACCACTCTCACATAGGTACGTGGTTACAAAGGGAATCATAGCCTTAACAGCGTGATTTGCCAAGGCAGGATACTCTGAGCGCAGCCCAATCCAGAAATCTGGCAGTGGCTTCTGATTAAATTCAATTTTCACATAACCTCGTTGCAATTTCGATGAGGCGCTTGTTCAGACATCGGTAACTGGACTGGAGGCAGGGCATGAAAGGGATAATGACTCCAGTTGTTTGTGTCATACATTTCAGGAAAGTACCTGTGTAATTGCGCACCCAACTCACTCCGGTGCTTCGCAATATCACATTTGACATTGTATGATGTGTGCAAATGAACTCAAGCTTAAAGACAATGATGACCGGTATATTGTACTTGTTAATGCAGACAGAGAAGATCGCCAACTTATTAAATCATAGCCTCAATTTTGTCCCGCACATTGAATCTAGTTACGGAGAGTCACTGTAATTCTAGATTCAGATCATTCAGGCAAGGAAAAAACATCACCCAGACAGGCCAGTCGTGTGAGAAACTCGTCATGCAAGCGGACAGACAAGTTTATTTTACCAGGTAAGTTGACAGAACACATTCTCATTTGCAGCAACGACCTGGGGAATAGTTACAGGGGAGAGGGGGATGAAAGAGCCAATTGTAAAGTGAAAATGATGCAAGAAGGCTTGACTCTCAATTTTTTTTTAAAGTGTCAATACTTTGCCCCTTGATAACCAGCACACTTCTGTATGTTGTAAAAGCGTTACATTGTCGATATCATTGCATAGTGCAGAAAATATGAGAATAGTAGTGTCCAAAACGTCTTTCAAGACATCAGGCATTCCCTTGGCAGCAAGAGCCTCTCAGTGGATGCTGCAGTGTACCCAAGTGGCATCGGGAGCAACTGCTTGCATGCGCGTTACCATTCCACTATGTCTCCCTGTCATGGCTTTTGCGCCATCAGTACAGATACAAACACATCTTGACCACCAAAGTCCATTTGATGTCACAAAGCTGTCCAGTGGTTTGCAGAAGAGGATGTCTTAATTGACCCTCCAAAAACAAAGAACATATACCAGGAGCTGTGCCAGGCCCGTCAAGTCTGTTGACTCATCCAGCTGTAACGCATAGAATTCACTGGCTTGTATGCAAAGCAGTAATTGTTTCAAAACGTCACATACACATGGTTAGCAGATAATGCGAGTGTAGCGAAATGCTTGTGCTTCTAGTTCCGACAGTGCAGTAATATCTAACAATTTCCCAACAACTACTGAATACACACAAATCTAAAGGGGTGAATGAGAATATGTACATATAAATATATGGATGAGTGATGGCCAAGCAGCATAGATGGTATAAAATACAGTATACACATATATGAGTAATGAAAGACACGTAAACATTATTAAAGTGGCATTGTTTAAAGTGACTAGTGATCCATTTATTAAAGTGGCCAGTGAGCCTCTGAGTTAGTGATTGCTGTTTAGCAGTCTGATGGCCTTGAGATAGCCGTTTTTCAGTCTCTCGGTCCCAGCTTTGATGCGCCTGTACGGACCACGCCTTCTGGATGGTAGCGGTGTGAACAGGCAGTGTCTCGGGTGGTTGTTGTCCTTGATCTTTTTGGCCTTCCTGTGACATCGGGTGCTGTAGGTGTCATTGAGGGCAGGTAGTTTGCCCCCGGTGATGCGTTGTGCAGACCGCGCCACCCTCTGGAGAGCCTTGCGGTTGAGGACGGTGCAGTTGCCGTACCAGGCTGTGATACAGTCCGACAGGATGCTCTCGATTGTGCATCTGTTAAAGTTTGTCAGGGTTTTGGGTGACAAGCCAAATTTCTTCAGCCGCCTGAGGTTGAAGAGGCGCAGTTGCACATTCTTCACCACACCGTCTACGTGTGTGGACCATTTCAATGTCTGTGATGTGTACGCAGAGGAATTTAAAAAGACGTTCTACCTTCTTCACTGCTGTCCCTTTGATGTGGTTAGGGGGTGCTCCCTCTGCGGTTTCCTGAAGTCCACGATCATCTCCTTTGTTTTGTTGACATTGAGTGAGGTTGTTTTCCTGACGCCACACTTCGAGTGCCCTCACCTCCTCCGTGTAGGCTGTCTCGTCGTTGTTGGTTATCAAGCAAACTACTGTTGTGTCGTCTGTAAACTTGATGATTGAGTTGGAGGCGTGCATGGCCACACAGTCGTGGGTGAACAGGGAGTACAGGAGGGGGCTGAGCACGCACCCTTGTGGGGTCCCAGTGTTGAGGGTCAGCGAAGTGGAGATGTTTCCTACCTTCACCACCTGGGGGGTGGCCCGTCAGAAAGTCTAGGACCCAATTACACAGGGCGGGGTTGAGACCCAGGGCCTCCAGCTTGATGATGAGCTTGAAGGGTACTAAGCTCATCATTGAATGCTATAGTCAATGAAAAACATTCTTACATAGGTATTCCTCTTGTCCAGAAGGGATAAGGCAGTGTGCAGGCGATTGCATCGTCTGTGGACCTGCTGGGGCATTATGCAAACTGGAGTGGGTCTAGGGTGGAAGTAATATGAACCTTAACTAGTCTCAAAACACTTCATCTCCTGCCATGTCACTGACGCGTCGTGAAAGTTTTGTTTGATGAAGGTGTCGTCTGTATAGTTTTGGGCCTATTCCCCCAGCCATATCCGCAGCAGCAGGAAGAATTAAGTTCTCCACAATAGTATGGGGCTTGCCTGTCCTAGCCACTCAGTAGCTCACCATATAAGATGCTTCTAGCCCCTTCATATTAAATGGTTGCTGTTATACATGGCTTACTACTCGAAAGTAGTCTTAATTCTCAATGAAAAAACGTGGCTTATTTTTCTGATCGTTTTGTTTCTAAATGTCTGCACAAGAGTGAAGGTTTCATTGAGTTATGAGATAGTACTTTAGCACATAAACACTGTGGCTGAGGAAAGGCACTACTCCCAATATACACTACCGTTCAAATGTTTGGGGTCACTTAGAAATGTCCTTGTTTTTTTTTTAAAAAGCATTTTTTTTGTCCATAAAAATAACAAATTGATCATAAATACAGTGTAGACATAGTTAATGTTGTAAATGACTATTGTAGCTGGAAACAGCAGAATTGTTATGGAATATCTATATAGGCCCATTATCAGCAACCATCATTCCTGTGTTCCAATGGTACGTTGTGTTAGCTAATCCAAGTTTATCATTTTAAAAAGGCTAATTGATAACCCTTTTGCAATTATGTTAGTACAGCTGAAAACAGTTGTCCTCATTAAAGAAGCAATACAACTGGCCTTCTTTAGACTAGTTGAGTATCTGGAGCATCAGCATTTGTGGGTTTGATTATAGGCTCAAAATGGCCAGAAACAAAGAACTTTCTTCTGAAACGCGTCAGTCTATTCTTGTTCTGAGAAATGAAGGCTATTCCATGCGAGAAATTGCCAAGAAACTCAAGATGTCGTACAACGCTGTGTACTACTCCCTTCACAGAACAGCGCAAACTGTCTCTAACCAGAATAGAAAGAGTGGGAGGCCCCGGTGCACAACTGAGCAAGAGGACAAGTACATTAGTGTCTAGTTTGAGAAACAGACGCCTCACAAGTCCTCAACTGGCAGCTTCATTAAATAGTACCCGCAACACACCAGTCTCAACGTCAACAGTGAAGAGGCGACTCCGGGATGCTGGCATTCTAGGCAGAGTTGCAAAGAAAAAGCCATCTCAGCCTGGCCAATAAAAATAAAAGATTAAGATGAGCAAAAAAACAGACACTGCCTAGAAGGTGAGCATCCCAGAGTTGCCTCTTCAGAAAAAAAAAAACAACTTTCGTTTATCACATTTTTATTTGGCGTACTCCCGATGGCATTGCACAAAACCCAGTTTGGGAATACCTGCTCTACAGGATCGGTGTCCCTATACCGGGACGGTTGTTACTAACATGAACTAATATGACTAGAAATGACTTAAGTAACATCCAACTTCCCAGGACATAGACATGTCTTACATGTGCAGAACGTTTAAATTCTTGTTAATTTAACTGCACTGTCCAATTTTCAGTAGCTATTAGTGAAAAATATACCATGCTATTGTTTGAGGTGAGTGCACAACAAAATAATTTATCAAGCCACTTGGTTTGATACATTCACCGCTGAAGGTAAATAATGTACTTAGATTCAGTAATCTTGCTCTGATTGGTCATCCTGAGGGTTCCAGAGATAAAATGTGGCATCGTTTGTTTGATCAAATACATTTTTATATTCAAATGTAGGAACTGGGTTCTGAAGTTAGAACCCCTACTGTTTCTGGAGGTGAGGGGACGAGACCGATGGGGCGGGAGCGGGGATGAGACGTGGTAGACACCGGCAGATAGGAACACTTGGCTTCCATCACCAATGACAGGTACTGTACATGCAAGCACAACAATTCAGAAACTAAGGCAATCTGCTGTTTTAAATATGTCAATGCTGGCCGAGTTGAGAACAAAAATACAGAGCTTTCAGTTGGAGAGAGTGCATTTGTGTGGGGGGGTGAGGGTGTAAATTAATTAAATGAGCATGTGGGCTAGAAGAGAAAAGAATGGAAGTAGGAGACCGTATCAAGGCTGTGACCACACCACTACATGTTCTTAAGAGGCTCTGGGTAGAGCGGTCACCATGGAAACGAGAGAAAAAATATATTACAAACTAGTTTTGACAGAGATCTATTTTCATTAGCACTTTCAGTTAAAGTTTTATTTTCTGACCTCAAAACTCCTTGTGGTAGCTTTGTAATTGAATGACAACCATTTCTGGGGTTTGAGTAAAAACACTTATCCACCAACTATCAGCCCACAAACACATCAAAATATGTTGAGATTTGTTACTGCTTAAAAATCCTTCTTTAACCCATCAATAAGGGATCATAGCTCCCACCTGTTAAGTCTTATGGAAAGAGCAGGTGTTTTCATAATGTTTTGCACACGACGTTCAATTCAGATACAAGAGTGATCCCTATAACCACGTGTATCAATATTCTCATGTTACGGAGGAATTTATTACCCTAGTATTCTAGTGGGGGAAAAACAAATATTTCACATCTCAAATCCTAACTAAGTTTATCCAAAGCATGTTTCACACTGATATTTTGGTCCACAGCTTACTCCTGAGATAGAGCTGGAACACCCTCTTTAAATGAAGTTGTAATCAAGATTCCTAAAATAACCGCAGATGATTAAAGCTTTAAATAACAGATCAAAGTGATCATAAAATTTACTCGGGTCTGGGGAAGGTGCTATATAAAGGTATATGGGTGAACATTATCCTCCTTAGATAATCATATCTGACAGTCCATGACTTATCTATGATATCCCACAGGATTGTAGAACAGGAGAATCATTTTAGCATTAAAATGTCCTCCACAATTCACTTATAGATAAGACCAACAAACTAATTCTAATGAAAAATTTTAAAATCTTTGACATGACAAGCTGGACCCTAGTGGAAACGCATGCTGAAAGACTAAACACATCTGATATTTAATCAATGTGCTCATGTGGGAGGAGTCTGTTAGTGAAACACCACTGGCAGGGTTTTGTTTGTTAGGAGAGCAGGTTTCTAGAAGGGCATGCAAAGCCAAATATTCTCGTCGCCACTCCTCTTCATTCCTCACTGCCATATGATTGAACAGATGGAGGAATTCTGTCCCTCACTCACACCCAATTTCTTTCTCTCCCTCACACAAAGACCAATGCTAGTGTAGTCATATTTTCCATTCTGTTAAACTATTGACAGAGCAGATGGGTGGGAGACTACTCACTGTAGTGCATGTCTGGGTATCAGGCTGGATGGATGAGTTCACGCAGTTCAACAGTGGCCGATCCCAAATTGAAGGCCACATGCACATCACAGGTCTTTCTACACTCCCTCAAACATACCAAACTCGTCCCACCCCCTGCCTCCCTCTTCCATCCCAAAAAACAGACAGCAAAAAAAGGTAATACAAGCACTTGCAAAATACAGCTAGCTCAAGGGTGCACATGACAGGCACACCAGCTAATGTACACAACGTCTAATAGCTTATCTCACACAGGATGGGGAAATCGGTGGGATGCCACTGACACCAGTAACTGTTTTCAGATCAAAGTAATTGCTTCCACCTCAAGAAAACAAAAGTCAGCTTGATTGCAATCAGGAAATTCTTCAATTGCGTATTGTTGGGATATTTTAGCACAGTGCTGAGCTCTAGTTCGAATCAGAGTTCGATTATTTGTTCCATTGTATTTCTCCCCCCCCCCCTTCCCCCCGGCACAATAGCTGCTCTAACTGCTACATGACTAGGCTATATTCAGTAGCCTATATCGCCACGGCGCGCCCCCCCTGGATGCGCTCATAAATGTGCTGCTATAGGCCTACTCACAGAACGTTACAGAGATCTACTTATGAGGCAGCATGCATGTCATCAAATGCTCGCAGTCAAACAATCAATAATACTGCGCAACTGTTTTTCCCCCTGTGTTTGGTCCAGACTGCCATCTCACCTGCAGCGAACCGCACAACGGTACGAATTGGCTCGGACCGAGACCACCCTTTGAGCGATACACCATGCATTGTTTAGTGCGGATAGTGTTCACACCAGTTCAAAGCTACCGAACTAAGGGAGTAAACGCTGTGGTGTAAAAGACCCCTTACAGGTGATATTTATTGTGAGTGGGAGTGGCAGTCTCAACAGTTCACTACTAGTGGCAGCCTCCTCTGGCCATCTGTGTTGTTGAATGCTGCCATCTAGTGTGCCAATTGGTAGCCTGCAGGTGGAATTTCTTTCCACTGCTTTAATTAGGCTCCAGTCTTTTACTTTGATCCTTTCTTCCTACCCTGTAGGACACTTATGAATCGAAATGGCTCTCTGTCTCTAAATCCCTTTCTTAACCTGGAAAGGAATATTGCAGTTTTTCATCCTCCTCCCACATGTCTCCATTGCTTCTATGAGCACAACACGGAATGAGAGCACCCATTTAGAACAGCTCAGAGTAGCTTATAAATGAATTTAAAACACATTGTGCTTCGAGGGCCTTGCCTTGCTTTCCTTACTACAAAAATAAATGGAGGACATTTTTCATTATGAGCGGTTTTGAACAAAAGGCCAAGAACGAACAAACTCAGGGTTTCTCAACTTTCATCCTTGATGTTTATGGTGTCATGTCTCTGAGAAGTGCTTTTGCACAATAAAACAGACTAAAACTCCACTCAATTCAAAAAATGATAATCTGATATTCCATTCAAAACTGCAAATACATACAGCTCAGCCATTTTATAGGCAGCAGTGCCAAAATTCTAAACATTTAAAAAATGAAAATGACAAAGGAATACAAGGTTTCAGCTCTACACTCCCTATTAAAAGAATGTATCATAAAGTGTGTGTGCGTGTGTGTGTTGCATCCTGTACCTGTCTGGCCAGGTTGACAGAGTCAGCGGTGAGTCTGTCCCGAAGGTGTGGGTCCAGTTGTACAGCCGGGGCAATCTCTACCACCTTCTGGTGCCTCCTCTGGATAGAGCAGTCCCTCTCATACAGGTGGATAACATTACCATACTTATCACCTGGGAGAGATGGGATGACAATGTGATTAGATCTACTGTATACAACCCTTTTAAAAGACTCTACAAAAACAGTCTAGCAAACAAACTCACCCAGGATCTGCACTTCTATGTGTCTGGGTCTCTCAATGAACTTCTCCACAAAAAGAGCACCATTCCCAAACGCAGCCAGGGCCTCAGAGTACGCACGCTGATAGTTCTCCTCCAGCTCCTACACACGTCGACCGACGGGGATCAATAAATCAGCCAGCACAAAGACAAAACTCAGACTGGAGCCTCTACTTAGGCACAGATATTTCTACTCACCTCGTACTCTTTGACCACCCTCATGCCCCTGCCCCCACCACCGTATGCAGCCTTGAAGATGATGGGAAAGCCATAGGTGTTGGAGAACTCCTGGGCCTCCGATAGGCAAGTGATGGGACCGTCTGTCCCTGGTACAACTGGAACTCCTGGAAGCAGAAAAATCTAACAATATGAGCTTAACTAAACAGTACACAATGTCAGCTGTATGTTTGATGATTTTGCTGAAAAAGATATTTTAAAACATGAAACAAACATCCATCAGACAGTCCTGAACATGACAGTGAGTGGGTGTCCGGCCTACCTGCACGGACAGCGATGGATCGAGCCTCCACCTTGTCTCCCATCTTGCGCACCACGTCAGGGGAAGGGCCAATGAAGCGTACCCCAGCATCGACACATGCCTGAGCAAAGTCTGATCGCTCAGACAGGAAGCCATACCCAGGGTGGATTGCATCAACATCATTTTCCTGAGAAAAATAATAAAACGATGTGGGGAAAAACGTATAAAGCTGTGATCTTTAAGTGCAGTAACAGTTGGTTCAGAAAAGTTTCAAAAATACATATTCACATCTGACCTTAGCAACTTTGATGATGTCAGCGATGTCCAGGTAGGCAGCCACGGGCGGCAGGCCCTTCCCTATGAGGTAAGCCTCATCTGCCTTCTGCCTGTGCATCTGGCCGGTGTCTTGTTCAGAGTAGACAGCCACTGTCCGGATCCCCAGCTCAGTGCACGCCCGGAACACACGGATGGCAATCTCACCTACAAGTAGTTGGATTACTCAGCTGTGATCATGCAGTCTCAGGAAAATGTAATCATGTGGTGAGAGGAAACTAGCTACAACAATTTGGCTGACATTTATGTTTTAGTGTCAGAATTACCAAGGTGGGAGAATTGTTACGGTACCTCTATTGGCCACCATGACCTTTTTGATGGGCTTGTATTCCAGTGTCTGAGGGGAGTTGTGGGTGGTGCGGGACAGGCAGCATGCCCTCCTGACAGCCAGTAGCCCCAGGGCCGAACGCATACCTCCAACGTGCAGCAGCATCTTCACAGAGGAAGGAAGGGTGTGGTTAAGGAGTAAACAGACAACCCATGCATGATGCAACACAGGTCCTGACCTACATACGTATGGAGACTGACTTAACGGACAGTAAACATGTAAAACTTGTCAAGGCGATAAGATGCGATAAGATGCACTCATAAAATAAGCCTAACACTTCCTTTTGCTTTACCTTGGAAGGAATTTGGGAATACTAGATACCTGACTTACCTGTAGAAATATCAGTTGTTTCTAAAAACATTTGCGCCAAACATTTGTTTTTGCTTTAAGTGTACTTCACTGCATTCATACTTGAGATATCACATTTCAACAGTAAAAGTAACTTTTTATATAAAAAATATATACAAAATAGAATTGCTGGAGGATGTCTTTAACCTCTATTACAGTACACTCTGGCCTAACTCTCCATACCAAGTGACTAAACAAGGCATTCATGTGTATCCCAGGGGTCAGTAACAAAACAAAAAAACAGGAAGTGGAATTTAAAGAAAGTTTGGTAAACACTTTCCATCTGAACAAATAGTGACTGACTGAACACAGCAGGGGTGGAAGCTCCATGGGACCCAGATGGGAAAGAGTAAAACCTTCCAATTCAGAGGACCTGTAGAGGAGATCAATTAGGCAATACTTGATTCATTAGAAAAGGCCAAGGGGAAATTAAATCGGGTTTGAACTTGAACGTAACAGTAATTAAATATAAAATTGTTGAATGTCCAACTGCCTCTACTAACATGCCACCCTAGCACACAAATCAATCCAAACCCTTCAGAGTATCCGAAGAGTGTTGGCCTGTTATGTGACAATTTCATGAGACTGGTCCGCCGATACAGCAGCATTAGTGCCCTCTAGTAACTCCAGCATAACACAAAGCTCAGTTGTCCATGGTCCGACCACCAGTTCCACAGATCAAGGAAATACCTCATCTGTATAAGTAGTAGTCACATGAACAGGCTAACTGTTCAACACTAAGAGGCGGATATGGTTTGATACACCAAAATTCAATCCAAACACTAAAAATGCTAGGCATAAACAGCAATGGCAGGAGCAAGAGACTGAAAAGCCATATCATGTTCAGTACTTTGTGATCCCAAATATAGGACATCAAATGTAAAAGTCAGTATCATACGGGCACTTCATTATAGCTGTACCTGCACTGCACGTTGAAAACGAAACAGATTAGGCCAAAACCAAACAAAATACTGCACAAGCGCACATTGCATTAACAGGTTCAAAGGTTAAAAAATAAAAATAAAAATGCAGTTTGCAGGAAAGCTCTTGATGTCAGATTCCCTTGATAACAAATATTTGTTTTGCCATGTGGACAAATGATACCATTTATTATGAAATTCTCATGGCACTGTCATGTTGGCATTAGAATAAAACCAAACAATTGATAAGAAATCCCTAACCATTTTAACCCTAACCTAGCACATTACTGCAAGTGACATCCTTTATTTATAACATCCTCAATAAAAGCAGGTGAATGAACCTAAGACTTCACTATGTTCCCATGAATAGAAATGACTTGAAAATAAAGCAAAAGGAAAGAGCAGAGGGAGCAGAGTTGGCACAAAAAAAGTAAAGGAGGCTAGTCTGAGGCTGGATGAATGGAAGTGGGCCAAATGAAACAGGATATTCTTGTCGACATTCCTCTGGTCCAATCATTTGAGAGACATGTTTAAAGGCAGCTTATTGTAATATAGCCTAGTACATTGTCTTCAACTGTAATTTGACCTGTCAACCATTTCTACCCAGTTTCCTCCTTACAAAAATGAGCTACAAACATATTTCAATGTGTTCTGTATTCAGGCTGACAGGGTGTGTTTATGGCTTAATGAGGGCTCTGGAGAAAGTCTGGCACAAAGGACCTCACATCAGACTGACCTTGTTGAACAGCCTCTCCATTTTCACCTAAAGTGTCTTCTTTCCAGACAAGAGAAATAGCCCAGCCCTCACATTGTAAAACGTGATGGCTACTGTAATAAGTTGACTACCTAATGAGTTAATACTACATAGAACTTTCATTGAGTTTCAGGGATTGATATTAAGGTGTTGCCCTATTGCCTGGGGAAAGTAAATTGAACAGTCCCATTTGGGCAGGTAATTGAAAACAACCAAACTGCAAAGAATTCCAGTAGCCTAAACCTGACCTTTCTGGTTCATCCTTTAGGTGAAAGGCAATTTATGGCGGTCAAGCAAGTTTAGCTTGTTCTGAGATTTTTACTGATTACTGAAATTCTTAGCATTTGGGTTATCAGTTCCTTCCCCATGTGTAGGTGAAAGGCAGGCTGTATGGCACTTCTGTATGTAAATAGCTAATTTACTTTTTCGACCAAGTGTTCATAATCGTCAGGCAACCCCAAAAATAATTTTATAAAGACTCCCAACTTACCGATGGGCAAGTGCCTTTCAGAATGTAACGTCAATCCCTGTGACAAACCAACCTAAAGCATAGGCCTAGGGCCCTAGTGACATTGAGGCTTCACTACTACCATTTCACTGTTCTTACCCAAATATTGCCAATATGTCACTCACATAAATACATTGGCCAAAACATGGCCATCAATACCCTGATAACTTTGAAAATGGGCCACGACAGGCAGAACAAGATGGTTTACATATTCCATAAAATCAGTCTACATGTAGGCAGGCTTAGTCTCTGTGCTGGTCTTTCCCACTACACAGACATACCAGTGGTGAGACAATATACTAGAACATGTTGGGGCAATTAATTGGTCTTAAAAGCAGATGACTGATCACACATAAAAACACTCAGTTCAACAAACACTGATGTGGCATATAGTAAAAGGTTACCAGTAGGCTGATAACAAAGTTGTAGCCTGTTTACTACCATCATTACAGAAGTTTCATTTTATTCAATTTAGAGGCTGAATCCTAAACATTCTGGAACACAGTAGCCAAGACATAGGCTACTTGTGTTGATAGCACTGAATAGAACCAGAGTGCAAGTGTAGCAAGTTGAGGTTGTTGTTGGGTAAACAACCCCACCATGCAGTTATAAACATACATGAGGTATGGAAGCGGTGTTGAAGAAACAAAGCCTCAACTTTATCAACTCATCTGGAACAGACCCGACATGCTCTTCACAACATACACCTACATTCAACAATTCATTTTAGATTCTGGAAACATGGTGAGTAGGTGAAACGCATTTTATTTTCTTCACGATTTGCCCGCAATAATCTTTACAGTAACTACACAATTGTAGTACAAGGAGTCAATGTCGTAGACTACCATTAAACATATGTGAATGACCTGACCTAATAGAAGTGTTGCAGGAAGCCTACCTTTGACATGGTAGCTGGACAGATTTCTGCAACAATAATCCCTGCTCAATTAAGCAATATTTGCCAAAGAGACATTTTCAAACGTCAAAAGATCAAAGCTTGAGTGGAGTACAAGGACATGTTGCATAGATCCAGCTATATGAAATAGGAAAAGTTACCTTTTTTTTAACCAAACCTGCAGTCTGGATGTAAATGGCATGTTATAGAAGAGTCCACACACTATTGTTTTTGAAAAATGTACCCCAACCAGCGATGGACTTCCTTATGGCCATTCTGCAGTGCCAGGGAGTGGATTAAACAATAAAAGCTCCAAAAACACCCAAGTATCTCATTTTAGAACTGCAACGCACTCAGCAGCGATTCAGGTCTTTAGATGTTGTACATATTATATGTGTGATTCCAAACTTCAGCCGCAACGTTATATACCATTTTGTGCGACTCAAGCCATACTTTTCTGAGTACTCATGCTACACAGAGAAGTGTCACAAGTGGATAGGGGAAATCACGCGAATGGCACAAAATGGAATATATCATTGCAGATATCGCTCGGAATGACAATTTCACATACAACTACAAGACCTGCATCACTATACTGAGAGCATTGCTGTTTCGATGCATTTGGGTGTTTTTGGAGCTTTTGTGCATGTTTTATCCACGCCCTGGCACTGCAGAACAAGCAAAAATGAGTTAATCGAAGTTGAAGTAAAATTGCAAAAAAAGTCTGGACTCTTCTATAACATGCCATTTACATCCAAAATACTGATTTTTTTTTTCAATGTCAAAATGTAAAGTTAACTTCTCCTTTAAAGGGATACTTCTAGATTTTGGCAATGAGGAAAGTGCAGTTTGAAGTTGCTAACTACCACAGACATAAAAATGTTATCCACTAGGTCATCCGACTGGGAAAGTAGATAAAGGCTTCATTGCCAAAAACCCAAAGTATGCTGTTAAAGGGATTGATCAGCCGGAATCACACTTAAGACAGTACATGCAAATACACTGCAGGTGGAAAACAAAAAGGCTAGCACGAAGAGCATGCCATATTTGAACGTAGTCTCTTTCCTAGCGATGTGTTTAGTAAGCTGTAAGCCTGGCAAGGGTAACTTGAACCTAGGCCTAAATGCCATCGGCAACCATGACTTTCAAAAACCAAGTCTAGCAATGTTGCAGACTGAAAATGTAGGGACAGCTATAGTCCCAAAGCTAGTTTTGTATTGACAAACCTATATGTCCCATCTGTTGCAAAATGTACATAAAATTTGAACTTACTCTACCCATTGTCAGCTGATTTCTGCCTGTGGAAATTTATCCACAGGAAAGTATTATTAAACCAACTTCAAAATGCAGGTGTCTGTGTGGCTATTATGACTTGTCACCTACGGCACCTTAGGTGACAAGACAGAAGTAGCCTTCATGTATGCGTACTAACTGAAGTCTTGCAGGTATTTACATGGTTTTGCACATGTGCCAGGTGATAGAAATACCAATGGCAGTAACAGCACGCTAAAAAGTTCAGTAAGTAATTCTATTGCTATGGCTATTTTCTCAAAGACAAACCGCACAGACAACCAGCAGAGTAAGTACAAATGTGATTTCGTGCAACAATCTGATTTGTAAGTAAACTTCAAGTGTTTGCAGTGCTTTATTTCAGTTCAGAAACAGTGTGGTTAGAGCCCTGAATGCTGAATGGCTGAAAGCTGTGGTATATCAGACCATATACCACAAGTAACAAACATTTTTTTTTACTGTTCTGATGACATTGGTAACTAGTTTATAATAGCAGTAAGGCATCTCGGGGGTATGCGGTATATAGCCAATATACCACGGCCAATACCAGAAAGCTGGTATCACAGTCGTATTTATTAGGCATGGACAGCAGTTGGTAAGATATGAAAAAAGTAGAAACCATAAGGAAATGTCACAATAGATGGTTGGGACACTAATGCACTAAAGTAAGTCCAATTTGTAAGTCGCTCTGGATAAGAGCGTCTGCTAAATGACTTAAATGTAAATGTAAAATGTAAAGGCTATGCCACCGCAGTGTTCTTCAGACTGGTCCTGCATACCCAAGCCAAGGTTCTGGCCTGCACCTCGGACTTGTCTACACACCTCATGGGTCCCGAGGACAATAATTGAAAAACACTGCTAGGTCTATATCAGAATGAGTCAAGAGTCCAAAAGTTATACGTTGTTGCATGTTATAAACTAGATTTTATAAGAGAAACCTTTCCAGACATTCCCACAGATACAACATGCACATGAATTAACCTGTCTAGACAGTTGCTGTTCCACTGAACTCTTGACCGATTCACCAGTGCTTGGTGCAACAAAGTCAAGGTTCTTCACTGATAGATAGAGCAAACAAACCAATCTCAATCAATGTTTTCACGTTTGACGTCCATTCGGTGTATTATTTGTCAGTCAGAAGACAGCGAATATGTGCATTACTAGTTTTTACTAGAGTCCAAAAGGGCATTGTCGCGGATATTTCTAAATGGCTAGCTATGTGGAAATGTCACCATTATTTTTATTTATTTATTTTTTGGGGGGGGGTGGGGGTCGGGGGGGTCGTCGGCTGCATTGTCCACTTTTGCTCGGTGCTTAGTATGCAGCCACCTCACAGCCAACTAACTTGCATGCAGAAAGGGCTACAGTAGCTGGCATAGCTAACTAGCTAGCTAGCCAACCAACTGTGAACTAACTAGTTAGCAGCTCTGGACCTGCATGTAAAAACATAGTTAGATGGATATTGGCCAACTACCACGGGATAAGCAACAAAAACAACCCCCAAATTGTCTATTTTTCTCCAAGACTTGTAATGCAAAAATAAAAACTTACCTTACGGTCTCAAGTCTACAGTAGAACGCGTGAATCACTGAGGCTTTAAAGTCTCCCAGCTAATGTTCAGTGGCTATCTGACATTAGCATGGGTGTTGGTGTGGCGCTTTTGACTGTCACTGGCAGTTCGGTCTTCTCTTCACTCCGCGTAATTTGATCTAGCTGGGTACTGTGGTCTACCTCAGTGCATGTGGCTCTTCTGATTTTTCTGTGCACCCTAGCTAACTGTCCTCCTTGTTGGCTGAAGAAAGTCTGGTGTTAGAATGACTAGCTAGCTGTCTATTGAGATAAGACATTTAAACCCATTCAACGACTCGCCCACCCCTTGGCTACCTGCTATTGGTTAGCTTGTTCATTACGTCAATTTAGTTTCAAGGGGTGTATTCTTTCCACTGATTCTGTTGTAAAACGTTTCGCAAACGAAACGAAACATGGAGAGACTTACCTAAATTTGTCCAATAGAAATTCTCCTTTAAGTTTCAAAACGTAACGTTTTGCAACTGTTTGTACTAAGGATTACACCCCTGGCTAATGTTTAGAATTAATGTGTGCTATTCGTAATACCCGACGTCAATCAATACACACACGCACCTGTTCAGCTATTGGTTGACGGGGTAGAGGAATTGTGCAAGGGGTTTATCATAAAACAGCCAGCTAATACCACACAGCACTGTGAAACACAAATGGTGAATTTTTTTGAGTAATTATAACATTGCACTGTTATTCATTCTACATTAAAAAAAGATGTACAGTGCATTCAAAGTTCTCAGAACCCTTCACTTATTCTACATTTTGTTACATTACAGCCATATTCTAAAATGGATTAAATAGTCTTTTTCCCCCATCAATCTTCACACAATACCCCATAATCACAAAGCAAAAACAGTTAGAATTTTTTGCAAATATCATATTTACATAAGCATTCAGACTCTTTACTCAGTACTTTGTTGAAGCACCTTTTGTAGCGATTACAGCCTCAAGTCTTCTTGGGTATGAAGCTACAAGCTTGGCACACCTGATTTGGGGAGTTTATTCCATTCTTCTCTGCAGATCTTCTCAAGCTCTGTCAGGTTGGATGGTGAGAGCTGCTGCCCAGCTATTTTCAGGTCTCTCCAGAGATGTTCGATCGGGTTCAAGTCCGGGCTCTGGCTGGGCCACTCAAGGACATTCATAGACTTGTCCCATAGCAACTTCTGCGTTGACTTTGCTGTGTGCTTAGGGTCGTTGTCCTGCTGGAAGGTAAACCTTCGCCCCAGTCTGAGTTTCTGAGCGCTCTGTAGCAGGTTTTCATCAATGATCGCTCTGTACTTTGCTCTGTTCATCTTTCCATCGATCCTGGCTAGTCTCCCAGTCCCTGCCACTGAAAAACATCACCACAGCATGATGCTGCCACCACCATGCTTCACCGTAGGACTGGTGCCAGGTCTCCACCAGAAGTGACGCTTGGCATTCAGGCCAAAGAGTTCAATCTTAGTTTCATCAGACCAGAGAATCTTGTTTCTAATGGTCTTAGAGTCTTTAGGTGCCTTTTGGCAAACTCCAAGCAGGCGGTCATGTGCCTTTTACTGAGGAGTGGCTTCCGTCTGGCCACTAACATAAAGGCCTGATTGTGGAGTGCTGCAGAGATGTTTGTCCATCTAGAAGGTGCTACCATCTCCACAGAGAGCTCTGTCGGTGACTACCAGGTTCTTGGCCCTTCTTCCCTGATTACTCAGTTTGGCTGGGCGGCCAACTCTAGGAAGAGTCTTGGTGGTTCCAACTTTCTTCCATTTAAGAATGATGGAGGCCACTGTGTTCTTGGGGACCTTCCATGCTGCAGACATTTTTTGGTGCCCTTCCCCAGATCTGTCCCTCGTCACACTCCTGTCTCGGAGCTCTACGGACAATTCCTTCAACCTCATGGCTTGGTTTTGCACTGACATGCACTGTCAACTGTGGGACCTTATATACACTGCTCAAAAAAATAAAGGGAACACTTAAACAACACAATGTAACTCCAAGTCAATCACACTTCTGTGAAATCAAACTGTCCACTTAGGAAGCAACACTGATTGACAATAAATTTCACATGCTGTTCTGCAAATGGAATAGACAACAGATGGAAATTATAGGCAATTAGCAAGACACCCCCAATAAAGGAGTGGTTCTGCAGGTGGTGACCACAGACCACTTCTCAGTTCCTATGCTTCCTGGCTGATGTTTTGTTCACTTTTGGATGCTGGCGGTGCTTTCACTCTAGTGGTAGCATGAGACGGAGTCTACAACCCACACAAGTGGCTCAGGTAGTGCAGCTCATCCAGGATGGCACATCAATGCGAGCTGTGGCAAGAAGGTTTGCTGTGTCTGTCAGCGTAGTGTCCAGAGCATGGAGGCGCTACCAGGAGACAGGCCAGTACATCAGGAGACGTGGAGGAGGCCGTAGGAGGGCAAGAACCCAGCAGCAGGACCGCTACCTCCGCCTTTGTGCAAGGAGGAGCACTGCCAGAGCCCTGCAAAATGACCTCCAGCAGGCCACAAATGTGCATGTGTCTGCTCAAACGGTCAGAAACAGACTCCATGAGGGTGGTATGAGGGCCCGACGTCCACAGGTGGGGGTTGTGCTTACAGCCCAACACCGTGCAGGACGTTTGGCATTTGCCAGAGAACACCAAGATTGGCAAATTTGCCACTGGCGCCCTGTGCTCTTCACAGATGAAAGCAGGTGCACACTGAGCACGTGACAGACGTGACAGTCTGGAGACGCCGTGGAGAACGTTCTGCTGCCTGCAACATCCTCCAGCATGACCGGTTTGGCGGTGGGTCAGTCATGGTGTGGGGTGGCATTTCTTTGGGGGGCCGCACAGCCCTACATGGGCTCGCCAGAGGTAGCCTGACTGCCATTAGGTACCGAGATGAGATCCTCAGACCCCTTGTGAGACCATATGCTGGTGCGGTTGGCCCTGGGTTCCTCCTAATGCAAGACAATGCTAGACCTCATGTGGCTGGAGTGTGTCAGCAGTTCCTGCAAGAGGAAGGCATTGATGCTATGGACTGGCCCGCCCGTTCCCCAGACCTGAATCCAATTGAGCACATCTGGGACATGTCTTGCTCCATCCACCAACGCCACGTTGCACCACAGACTGTCCAGGAGTTGGCGGATGCTTTAGTCCAGGTCTGGGAGGAGATCCCTCAGGAGACCATCCGCCACCTCATCAGGAGCATGCCCAGGCGTTGTAGGGAGGTCATACAGGCACGTGGAGGCCACACACACTACTGAGCCTCATTTTGACTTGTTTTAAGGACATTACATCAAAGTTGGATTAGCCTGTAGTGTGGTTTTCCACTTTAATTTAGAGTGTGACTCCAAATCCAGACCTCCATGGGTTGATAAATTTGATTTCCATTGATAATTTTTGTGTGATTTTGTTGTCAGCACATTCAACTATGTAAAGAAAAAAGTATTTAATAAGAATATTTCATTCATTCAGATCTAGGATGTGTTATTTTAGTGTTCCCTTTATTTTTTTGAGCAGTGTATATACAGGTGTGTGCCATTCCAAATCATGTCCAATCAATATAATTTACCACAGGTGGACTCCAGTCAAGTTGTAGAAACACCTCAAGGATGATCAATGGAAACAGGATGCACCTGAGCTCAATTTCGAGTCTCATAGCAAAGGGTCTGAATACTTATTTAAATAAGATGTTTTTGTTTTTTGTTTTTATATACATTTGCAAAAATGTATAAAAACCTGTTTTCATTTTGTCATTATGGGGTATTGTGTTTAGATTGAGGGGGAAAAAATTAATCAATATTAAGATAAGGCTGTAACGTAACAAAATGTGGAAAAAGCCACGGGGTCTGAATACATTCCAAATGCACTGTATACTTCTGGTATTCATTACGCATTGAAGAGATCCTTAGAATTTGTAAAGTCTCTAGTTACCAGGTTAGCATTCTGTGTGTGTCCTCCGACCCTGGCCAATAGACATACATAATTGATTTTCAACTAGGTACAGACCGTAAACACAAGATGCACTACTATTGCACAGTAAACATTGCCAAATAAAGATATTTTTGCAAATGTGCAACTAAACGTTGCGATATTAAAACTTGACAGAATAGAGATACTAAATACTGTCTGTCCATATTCTTGATAGAATTGTCAAACACTTGCTTTCATTGCACAGTACGAGTATACAGTGCATTCGGAAAGCATTCCCACCGCTTGACTTTTTCCACATTGTTACAGCCTTTTTCTAAACTGGTTGAAATGGTTCTCCCCCCCCTTTCATGAATCTGCAAACAATATCCAACAACCGCAAAGCAAAAATAGGTTCTTAGAAATTTCTGCAAATGTGTATATATATATATATATATATATATATATATATATATATATATATATATATATATATATATATATAAATAAAACAGAAATACCACATTTACAAAAGTATTCACACCCTTTACTCAGTACATTGTTGAAGCACCTTTGGCAGCAATTACAGCCTCAAGTCTTCTTGGGTATGAAGCTACAAGCTTGGCACGCATGATTTGGGGAGTTTATTCCATTCTTCTCTGCAGATCTTCTCAAGCTCTGTCAGGTTGGATGGTGAGAGCTGCTGCCCAGATATTTTCAGGTCTCTCCAGAGATGTTCGATCGGGTTCAAGTCCGGGCTCTGGCTGGGCCACTAAAGGACATTCAAAGACTTGTCCCGAAGCCACTCCTGCACTGTCTTGGTTGTGTGCTTAGGTTTGTTGTCCTGTTGGAAGGTGAACCGATGCTGCCACCACGCTTCAATGTAGGGATGGTGCCAGGTTACCTCCAGACGTGACGCTTGGCATTCAATCTTGGTTTCATCAGTCTGTCCTTTAGGTGCCTTTTGTCAAACTTTAAGCAGGCTGTCATGTGCCTTTTACTGAGGTGTGGCTTTCATCCAACCACTCTACCATAAAGGCTTGATTGGAGGAGTGCTTTAGAGATGATTGTCCTTATGGAAGGTACTCCCATCTCCACAGAGGAACTCTGGGTTCTTGGTCACCTCCCTGACCAAGGCCCTTCTCCTCCGATTGCGCAGTTTGGCCAGGCAGCCAGCTTTAGGAAAAGTCTTGGTGGTTCCAAACTTGTTTAATTTAAGAATGGAGGCCACTCTGTTCTTGGGGACCTTCAATGCTGCAGACATTTTTTGGTACCCTTCCCCAGATCTGTCCCTCGTCACAATCCTGTCTTGGAGCTCTACAGACAATTCCTTCAACCTCATGGCTTGATTTTGCACTGACATGCACTGTCAACTGTGGGATCTTATATATACTGCTCAAAAAAATAAAGGGAACACTTAAACAACACAATGTAACTCCAAGTCAATCACACTTCTATGAAATCAAACTGTCCACTTAGGAAGCAACACTGATTGACAATAAATTTCACATGCTGTTGTGCAAATGGAATAGACAAAAGGTGGAAATTATAGGCAATTAGCAAGACACCCCCAAAAAATGAGTGATTCTGCAGGTGGTGACCACAGACCACTTCTCAGTTCCTATGCTTCCTGGCTGATGTTTTGGTCACTTTTGAATGCTGGCGGTGCTCTCACTCCAGTGGTAGCATGAGACGGAGTCTACAACCCACACAAGTGGCTCAGGTAGGGCAGTTCATCCAGGATGGCACATCAATGCGAGCTGTGGCAAAAAGGTTTGCTGTGTCTGTCAGCGTAGTGTCCAGAGCATGGAGGCGCTACCAGGAGACAGGCCAGTACATCAGGAGACGTGGAGGAGGCCGTAGGAGGGCAACAACCCAGCAGCAGGACCGCTACCTCCGCCTTTGTGCAAGGAGGTGCACTGCCAGAGCCCTGCAAAATGACCTCCAGCAGGCCACAAATGTGCATGTGTCAGCATATGGTCTCACAAGGGGTCTGAGGATCTCATCTCGGTACCTAATGGCAGTCAGGCTACCTCTGGCGAGCACATGGAGGGCTGTGCGGCCCCACAAAGAAATGCCACCCCACACCATGACTGACCCACCGCCAAACCGGTCATGCTGGAGGATGTTGCAGGCAGCAGAACGTTCTCCACGGCGTCTCCAGACTCTGTCACGTCTGTCACATGTGCTCAGTGTGAACCTGCTTTCATCTGTGAAGAGCACAGGGCGCCAGTGGCGAATTTGCCAATCTTGGTGTTCTCTGGCAAATGCCAAACATCCTGCACGGTGTTGGGCTGTAAGCACAACCCCCACCTGTGGACGTCGGGCCCTCATATCATCCTCATGGAGTCTGTTTCTGACCGTTTGAGCAGACACATGCACATTTGTGGCCTGCTGGAGGTCATTTTGCAGGGCTCTGGCAGTGCTCCTCCTTGCACAAAGGCGGAGGTAGCGGTCCTGCTGCTGGGTTGTTGCCCTCCTACGGCCTCTTCCACGTCTCCTGATGTACTGGCCTGTCTCCTGGTAGCGCCTCCATGCTCTGGACACTACGCTGACAGACACAGCAAACCTTTTTGCCACAGCTCGCATTGATGTACCATCCTGGATGAACTGCACTACCTGAGCCACTTGTGTGGGTTGTAGACTCCGTCTCATGCTACCACTAGAGTGAGAGCACCGCCAGCATTCAAAAGTGACCAAAACATCAGCCAGGAAGCATAGGAACTGAGAAGTTGTCTGTGGTCACCACCTGCAGAATCACTCCTTTTTTGGGGGTGTCTTGCTAATTGCCTATAATTTCCACCTTTTGTCTATTCCATTTGCACAACAGCATGTGAAATGTATTGTCAATCAGTGTTGCTTCCTAAGTGGACAGTTTGATTTCACAGAAGTGTGATTGACTTGGAGTTACATTGTGTTGTTTAAGTGTTCCCTTTATTTTTGAGCAGTGTATATATATATATATACACACACACACACACATAGGTGTGTGCGCCATTCCAAATCATGTCCAATCAATATAATTTACCACAGGTGGACTCCAGTCAAGTTGTAGAAACACCTCAAGGATGATCAATGGAAACAGGATAAATCTGAGCTCAATTTCAAGTCTCATAGCAAAGGGTCTGAATACTTATGTAAACAATATATCTGAAAACCTATTTTTGCTTAGTCATTATGGGGTATTGTGTAGATTGATGAGAAAAAACATTACATTTTAGAATAAGGCTGTAACGTAACAAAATGTCAAAAGTCAAGGGGTCTGAATACTTTTTAAATGCACTGTAAATATAAGGCAGGAATCTTGGTATAGAAACACTGGTCTAAGAGTTTAATTAGCAATGGAATGCATAATCTCTCATTCTCCTCCAAATAACTCCACTTTAAAGGGCAGGGGAAAGAACATGACAACTAAACTGGCAAAGTCTTCAACATAGATCATTAACAGAAAGAGAACATTTATGGACAGTAAAAAAGTAAACTGAGGAATGGGAGGGGAAACCTAAAATATGGATGACATGAAACGTTGTCGAGTTAAATATGCAATATGGTATGATCAGATAGGTAGGACAGCGACAACACAGACCATGACGTCAATCACACACAAGTTCAGTACAAAACCACAAGCAGCAGACTCTCAAACAACTTGTATTCACCCTTCCACAGGTAACATTTTCAAAAATAGACCGGGAAATGTATTTTCTTGTACAGGGTTCCTTTAAAACCACAATTACAAGGTGAGTGGCATTTGCTTGGGGAATTAATATCCTAATAGTACATGAAATTGTTCAGAGCAGGTTTGAAGTTCATTGCCACTTATGTCATAACCATTGAAAAATTGTAATGCCTTACATCTTTACGCATAAGTGAAATGTACATGAAATCATTACTTGATTGTTAAAATAGCATAAATCATTTCAAACGAGACTGGTGGTGCTGAACAGAAAGACCAGGGGCATATTCATTAGGGAAACCAATTAACATTAATAACCAAAACACAAGTTGTTCTGTTTGCAGTTTAATCAAAAACATTTTGCAACAGAATCAGCATAATGAACACGCCCCTGCTCTAGCATAAGAAAATGTCAGGACATAATGGAGATATGCATACAGCACTGCACAGGGGAGTCCTTGGACAACCATTTCTGCTATACCCAAATGTACATATAAAGAAATTCACCAAAACATGCGCATACACAGATGAAGTACATTACGGTCCATTTTATTGTTAAAATTCTGTCACCTTCCATCATGTTAATCTTTTGCACTTTAAAAGATAGCAAATATCTACAACCGTAAATTGCACGAGGATAGCCCATGTAATAAACAAAAAACAATGCAAGCAGAGTAGCACAAAAATATTCCCAAAGTAACACAGCATGCATTTCTCTTCCCGTATATATTTTAGCTTGAAATTGTTCACGTTTGTTTCAACAATTTTAGTATATGTTTATGTAAATAAATATTTTACTTGAGAGAAAACAGAAAATGTCAAAGAAAAGAGCATAAGAGAGGAACAATGAAAGAAAACAGATTATGCAGATGAGTCTGAATCAAGCGAAATGGACAAAGGGGGAAAGCAACCAAATGCAAAGCAAAAAAATAAAAAGGACAGTCGAGTGTTGACACAGTGTGTTGCCCACTGTTTGATCTTGTGGTGAAGGGTTCTTTTGGGTTTATGGTATTATTTTGCCGTCATCATCTGCACAAATTCTGAAAGACAAGATTGGAACCAACATTTGGAGGAGGACGGAGGAGGCATACATTGGCAAATGGTTCTCCATTCTTTACATTCTATAAGATACCACTTGTGTCTTAGCTGACAAGTGAACGACACACGGCACAAGAGGAACCCAAAGAACAGCTGAACCCAAAAATGTGGCCTAATGTGTCTCCAAAATATCAAGCACGGAAGAAATGCAATACCCAACAGGAATTGAGCCTGACCATATTTGAGACAGTGATTTAAAGTTTATTTTATTACAAATATTTGGGAGCCATCTCCACAACCACGAGTTAACGGAATTAGACTGCGAATTGATGTGCAAGTTTTTGAAGGGGCTGTTCATTAGTATCACAAATAATTGTGGTATAATGCCATGTTTAATTTTTCATCAGCGCTGTATTCTGTTATCCTTGCCTCGAGTGGTGGTTGAGAGCAAGGCTGAGGACACTTCGATATCGTGATGTGAAAATCAAATGTATTTCTGCAGCTGCCTGCCATTCATTACGTTCTTCAATGTTTTACCTTTTCATGAGCATGGCCCGACAGTTTGCTCCATCTGTGCACACAGTTCATAATATGGAGCCATTTTCCAAACATTTAATTATTGCAATATAACTTGCAGTGACATTTGTTGCCTTTTAAAACCATTAAACAGGATAACAAATTACACAAAATGGACACTAGGAAATATAAGTAGCAAAGCAACGCCTGTCTAACAGAAGGATTACCAACACTGATATGATCAAAGGGAATGTGGTGGTCAAAAAATAAATGTTCCTTTTTACAGTAACAATTGACTCAGCCACTCCATCTTGCCCAAACAGAAGATTGAGAACAACGTTGTCTAACTGCAGCACTAATACATAAAACAATCTGCTTTATATATTGCTATGACGACAAAACAAGGCAAGCTAGAATGCATGTTGTTGAATGGATTAAATTGGGTGACAGCATTCGTTTTGTACTTTTCTTGGCTTGTGAACGGACAATTAAATTGTCTGACTAATATACAATGTTGTTCAGGTTAACGTAAGTGTAAGACTAGATAGAGAGAAGACTGGAAAACTGACCTTCGTAGTTGACCTGTCCATCTCCATCGATATCAGCCTCCCGGATCATCTCATCCACCTCCTCGTCTGTCAGTTTCTCACCGAGGTTTGTCATAACGTGACGCAGCTCTGCAGCACTGATATAGCCGTTACCGTCCTGCAACAAGAAATTGATTCATTTTTTGGGTTTGAATTTATTGTTAACTAACATGCAGATCTTATTACTGAGCAATTCCTGAATATTAAAAGAAAAATAATTATGAATTTTGAAACTCTGGAGAGGTTTGAGACAGAGCTATTGGGAGTGATGAAACGCATTGGTTAATATTTGCACTACTATGACTTGCCACGTTAAGATTATCGAAAAGTCTTCCATTCCTCAGTTTAGCTGACCTTGTCAAAGACTCTGAAAGCTTCTCTGATTTCCTCCTCACTGTCAGTGTCCTTCATCTTCCTCGCCATCATGGTCAGGAACTCAGGGAAGTCAATGGTTCCATTTCCTGTGGATTACAGAAAAATGCTGTCACAGGAACGTTTTTATTTTTTTTTACAATGTAGTAGGTCTTTCATCCCAATCAGATATTGCATCAGAACATTATCAACACCCTCCATTGTGTGCATAGTCTGCATTTGTGTGTGTTAATCTGAGGGGGAGAGATGGAGAGCATTTGTGCTAGTGTTTGTAAGTCTCTCACCATCAGCATCCACCTCATTTATCATGTCCTGCAGCTCGGCCTCTGTGGGGTTCTGTCCCAGCGAGCGCATCACTGTGCCCAGCTCTTTGGTGGTGATGGTGCCATCTCCATCTTTATCGAACAGCGAGAAGGCTTCTTTGAACTCTGAATGAAAAAAATGTAGAAGGTCACTCTCCACATCCATAATGCTGACTAAAGCATCTAAACTCCTTGGTAAGGTTTGAGCAAATACAGTCATCTTACCAGCAATTTGTTCCTCTGTCAGTTGATCTGCCTGAAAGCAAAAAACTATATCATGAATGACACCTTTTGATTTTGGATTCCCCTTTTTTGCACTTGAAGAAACTATACCTAATTTCTTTCAAATGCCACCCACAATATTCTAACCCAATAGTAATTACCATATATAATCATAGGCTGCATAAAAATTACCCAGGAAAAGGTATAAGTAACGAGCGTTAGCTACCATGTAGAACACATGGCTATCTATCTATACATCCTTCTTCAGTTGCAACATCGCATTATTAGCTAGCTAGCGTGCTAGCAAGTGATGTTCTGTCTAAAAATGATTCCGTCTTGCACCATATTTGCCCCAATGTTTGATCAGGCTGCCGTACAGTGCCCTAGAAAGCAACACATTGGATCAGGGGATATCCCACTGGAACTGAAATTAGCCAGAACAATATATAGTAACGTTGCTTCACCAAGTTCGGAAGACATTGAAGAAGCTAACGTTAGATTACAACACGTTGAGGAACCCAACTGTTAAATAGACACAATGCTAACCGACAAATTACAGATGTTACGTTCATGTCTAGAAGCGATCCAGCTCAAATCAAATCAAATTGTATTTGTCACATACACACGGTTAGCAGATAATGCGAGTGTAGCGAAATGCTTGTGCTTCTAGTGCCGACAATGCAGTAATAACCAACGAGTAATCTAACAATTCCACAACCTTATACACACAAGTGTAAAGGGATAAAGAATATGTACATAAAGATATATGAATTAATGATGGTACAGAACGGCATAGGCAAGATGCAGTAGATGGTATAGAGTACAGTATATACATATGAGATGAGTAATGTAGGGTATGTAAACATATTAAGTGGCATTGTTTAAAGTGGCTAGTGTTACATTTTTACATAATTTCCATCAATTCCCAGCTTTAATAAAATTAACGTAAAAAAAATATTTTAGCTAACCCTAACCAAATTATCCTAACCTGTTACTTTAATTTACCGAACCTCCTGCATAAATGATCCTAGTTTGTTACGAAAAGTCACATTGGACGTTAATTTGAAGAAAGCTAGATACTTTCTAGCCATGACCAGCTCTCAGGTCCAGCTAGCTAGCGTTAACTACCTGGCTAGCCAAAATAGTCAACTACACAAAACGAGTTAACTAGCGACTGTATAGGTAAATTAACTAGCCTGGAATACTATCGAATGTTAATGTGGAACAAAGACGCCAGCCAAGGTGGATAGTTTTGACAAACAGCCATACTAACTTTAGCTAACGTTACAGTAGTTAGTTTCCTCGTCGTAGCGGAACTAGCTGTCTGTGTCGGACACAACTAACATTAACCTTATTAACGACTGGATTGACGCAGATCTAACTAGCTACCACATTGATAATACATGTAATTAACGTTACTGTATCTCTTTAGCCATCATCATAATGTTGTGAGTAACCAACAGTCTGCTGTGCTTAGCTAAATAGCTAATCAATCGCCCAGTTAGAAAACAACCAAGCCAACACATTAGCTAGCCATGTAGTGTAGCTTGCTAGCTAGATTGCTCTAGTACTGTACCTGGCTAAACAAATGACATGCATTTGTTTAGCCAATTATATTCATCCAAAATGTGTATTTAATAAAAAAATATACAGCAAAGGGAACTTACCATTTTGATATGTTGATTTGATCGTACTATCTACTGTACCTAACAACGACTTTGTAAATATGATAATCAAATTTTGTAGTCCTACGCGCCCTTTTCCGCTTCAAATTGTGTATCAATCCGCTTTGGTTTAGATTTTAAACAGGACACTGCACTCCCTAGCAACTATGGTGTCCGCGCACCGAATATATATATAAATATTTTAATTTTTTTTCAAGATCGAGCGGCACAATTTTGATTTATCTGCAACGTGGACTATTCTCAATGTTATCCTTCACGTAAAAGTCGCGTTTTAAAGTATCCAATCGTCGAAAACTTTTGTATTTGAAAACCAACTACATAATTCTCTATTTCCTATTTATTTGGAAATTTAATTTCTCTCATATCTTTGTTTGTATGAACTAGCCCAGGACCTTATATAGAGAGAGAGATCAACGCCGCACATCAGCTGACCCAGTAAACCGGACTAGATTGGTTTTCAGCCAGGGAGGGTTTCCACTAGTTACCACAGCATAAAAATTCATGAAAACAAAAGCTTGCGTTTTGGTCTTAATTTAAGATTAGCAGTGTGGTTAAGGTTTAAAATCACATTACGATAAATTGTATAAATGGGCGGGGTTTATGACTTTGTGGCTGTGGTAACTAGTGATGACCAGAAGTCTTCCCAGGGAGTGTAAAGGCTGTTCCAATCTTAAAGGGATAGTTCGGGATTTTGTCAATGAAGCCCTTTAGAGTCAGATTACATTTTTGCTATAGTAGAAGGGCCCTGTTTAGGGATAGAATACCTGTAAACCCTAAACTGTGCATGTCTAGACTAGAGAACAATGAGAATGCTCTTGAGAACAATTTGAAACTTTGTAAGTTTTGAAGTCCAACTCAACACAGAACAGATTAATTTAGAGCCAATGTGAGCCCAATTAAGACAAAGAGTTTGACGTAGACAAATGACGAGCTAGAAACGCCTTTGCAATTCCTGGAAGGTATTGGTATTTTAGAATCCCCATTAGCTGTTGTGAAAGCAGCAGCTACTCTTCCTGGGGTCCACACAAAACATGACATAATACAAAACAGACAAGAACAGCTCAAGGACAGAACTACATCAAGGTTGATAGCTAGCACTCTCAGGACTACCTGACACAGAAAATCCGACAGGAAGAAAAAGCCTTCATAAATAAGCCTTTTAAGATTCCATTGTTGCTTTCAGCATCAAGGTCTTCTCATCTCTGCTGAAATTTGTGTTCAGCAGATCTGGTGTCAGTGATGAGGCTCCATTTTCATACCACTCAGTCATCAGACTGATTCCTTCTCCCCTAAACACCCCCATCACTCATCCTTACATGACAACTACAACCATTAGGAGATTGGTGTAGTGATTAGATCAGACATCCATTCAAAAGCATAGAATGCTTTTCAGTATTCTAACAGTCTGCACCATTAAAACCCAAGTAAGGGGTAGTTCGCCATGTCTGAGTGCTTGTGATACAAGAGGTTTAGTAGTTTATACACAAACCACACTAGTTTATAGTGTAGGGTTTTGGGACCTTGTGAATAGTGTCAAGCAGCTAAATTTAGAACCATTTCATGAAGAGTGCACAAAGGATAATCTTTTCCCCCCTTTCTAATAGAAACTAGGCCAAAGGCGTGTACATAATTGATTGCACCCCCCCAGTCCCAGCTAATCAACAAGTATGCATTTTTATTATAGATTAACACTTAAATGCATATATTTAGTTCAGTACTCAATCACTAGCTCTTGACCAACTTCTGTGGGTGCAAACAGGAGAAGTCACTGTCTGTCTATAGCAGCGTTGGTTGATAAATGTTTAAGTAGTGTCAAAATAGTCAGGTGAGACAGAGCTCCCTGCATGTACCATGTTTAAATATAGGCCTGTAAGGGACACCAGATACCAATAAGAGATGTTGAAGTGCAGAGGGCTAGCTTTAATGTTTAACCTCAGGCTTAGATTTCCCCACACCATTGGAAGCACATGCTAGCCTAAATAAAACAGACTAGTAAAGGTTGTATTCAGTTGTTTATTTCCCCCCCCATTTTATATCATGCCAATTTAATTTAGTAGGAGGAAAGAGTTTAAGCCCCACCACCTTTGATATGTTTTACACCTTCTGCTGCCAAAGTAATCAGATAATTGTTCATTCTTGAAACACGTGAAAAACATTTTGAAAACAATTACAACATTTCAGTAAGGGGCCAACCATGGCCTGAAAAAACCCAACTTTTTAAAATTTGATTTAAAAGGGCAATAAAATACATTCTTAAAATTATAAATTCAAGCATTGCATTTCATGGTCTGGAATGTATTTTCAGTAACAGCAAGATAGAACAATAGTTGCAGAAGTGTTGACTGGTGCTTGCAATGTGTACACAGGTGTTTGTAGGCCTGACCAACACAGTATTCTAGAATACAGGACTAATTCACAGCAGTTTATGTTCTAAAAGTTCAAGTAAAATATATTGATGAGTGCATGCTAAAATGCTATGGCGATTTGAATGACTCTTATCAGACTTTTCTCTTAAAGTAACAGAATTCCCTAAAAAAAAAATACAAAAAAATAAGTGACAACTAGTTTATCAGTGCCCACACAGATGGTGCTGGGATCTCTCCTCTTTCTAGGCTATGTAGGGGAACTGTAGCAGGACAGCCTGGCCTGGGCCTAGCTCCAACTCAGAGAGTGCAACAGTACTGTCGGGGACCAGGTTGACCTTGTCTGTGCTCATCTGGACCACAGCCCGAGCAGGCAGGTCAGGGTGGGACAGCTGAAGGGTCACTGCGTCGCTGCCCCAGTTGAAGGCAGCGACATAGCGCCCACTCTGGTCCCACTGGCGAAGGTAAGCAAGGGCAGAGGTGGAATTGAAGAGGGGAATGTAGTCCCCATGCTGCAGGGAACGCTCTTTTCCACGCAGTTCACTCAGAGTCTTGAAGAAGGAACGGCAGGAGAGCCTCTGTTCTTTCTCCTCCTGAGGGTGGCAGGAATGAAATCTTATTTGAATTTCTTTGCCTTTCTAACAGTTTAATTACTATGGTCATTAGCATCCTATTTACCTTAGCAGTTCCATTTGTCTCCTCATCTTCGAGTGGATCCCACAGCATCGTAGGGGACTTTGTATCCTGTTATAGAAAGACAATCAAAACATTAGGTACCCATACAAATATAGACAAGCTTTTATTTAAAAAAAAAGTGGGAACCTCTCCAAGGCTAAAGCTGTCATTTGTTTTGTGAAACATTAGTTATGGAAAACCCCTGCTCACCGCATCAGCCAGGGCAATCTCATCCCCATAGTTGAACACTGGGGTTCCGGGCAGTGTGAGCAGGAGCATCTGGTTGAAGTTCACCATGTCTGGGCCCACCAGTGTGGCCAGGTGACCCTCCGTCCTGTCCCCAATGTTCCAGGCCAGCTGGGTCTGGTTGTGAGAAGAGAGCAGCTGCTGGACAGTCTGCGCACGATCCGTAGCGGTCATGCTCTTAGACCTGAGGGCCCCGGATAGGAGTAGGTCCACCCCAGTGGAGTTAAGCAGTTCAGAGACTCCAACAGCAGAGGTCTTCTCAGTCACTCCAATCAGAATCCTGAGCAAAAAGACAACATTAGGAAAGGAATTAATGTTATATATACACACACGTCTAATGTACCCATTGTAATAGAAGCAAGATACAGTATCAGCTCTCTAAGTTGCAGTCAGTGCAGCTTACACCACAAGTTAGCCAATAGCCATTTTGTAGAGGATGAAAATGTGATGAAACAATACCATCATTAAACCACTAGGTGGCTTCAAAGCATAACAATTTACTGAGATGACCAGTTGAGTTCTAAGGGAGTGATGTGCACACCTTCTCTTTCCCTCAGTCCCATTCTGGACAATGGCTCGAATGTCAGCCCAAAGAGACGGAACTACGCTGGCCACACGCTCTACACCAGACAGCTGGATCCCATCCACACCTTGGTTCAGCCAGAACACCAGGGCAGACTAGGGAGGAAAGACCGTTCACACATTAGATTGATGAACTCAAATACATTCAATTGGGACTGACGGAGTAGATTTAATGAGTTCACTGAGAAGAGACGCTACAAATTATTACCTTGAGTCTCTCAGCAACGTTTGTGACACTAACGTTAGTGAACCATGGTCCACTTCCCAGATAGTAGGGAGTCAGATCCAGGATCACATTGATGCCTGTCAGAGAGGGGAGAGAGTTAATCCATCAACCACAGACCCATGCCAAACCAATGAGTAGTTTCAAGAGACTACAATTGAAAGGACATCAAATGAAGAGACAAAATAAAAAATGGGCTACACTCACTCTTCTTGTGTGCAGCTGTAATGAGGCCTTTGAACTGTTCCAGATTGCCAGCGTCAGAGGAGATCTCCTCAAAGTTCAGGCTCACAAGGTTGTCTAAGGGGGCAACATGGATGGGCCCAATGACCAGACCTTTAACCCTCAGCTGGCTCAGACGGTCAATCTTGTCCTCCACACCTGTTACATAGTAGAAAACTGCTTACTGAAAGTGGCCATACATCTGTTTCTTTATTGAAGGTACAACATCTGGATAAAAAAAAAAAAAAACGTTTATCCTCAAAATCCTTTGTTAAACAATCTGTTCATTCTCAGTGTGTAACCACCCACTGGCGTTGTAGCTGCACTCCCACAAACAAAAACAAGCTGTTTCAGACAGCCATCATGTAGTCCAGTTCTTGGAATATGACTAAAGGTGTCCGCATGCTTCCCAGCCGAAACAGTTAGGAAGAGTTTGTGTATATATTATGACAATTTGGACATCATTAAGGGTTTTTTCAGCTGTTCGGGCACACATTTTTTCCCCTCGAGGCCAGCCTAAGTTTGGTAGCCCAAGTCTACACCCATGATTGGGCAACTGTAGGGATTCTTCAATAAAGTCTATAGTCATTCAATGAGAGAACGCGTTTTCATGCATTTTCTCCATTGAGAAATACTGCACCAATCTTGGTTTTATGTAAAATTGCACAACTAAGCTCACCTCTGCAAAAATGTCAAAATTAATGACAGATTTCTTGAGATATCTTAGATTAATTCTGACTATGTTGAGGAACTGTATACTGGCTACGGCGTCTCAAATATAACAAATGGTACGAATGGCACTTCTCGTTTTTAAAGCGAACGCCTTTTACGGTAGTAGGCGAGCACACTCGTTAGATTTCAGCCCGCCGAACTGAAGCATGCAGACACCTTAATACCTCCCAAACAAGAAACATGCCAAGCCAGTCAGCTTAGGGTGTGTAGGAGGGAGGATTCTGCTGGTTCAGTAGGATGCTTAAAGAGCCCCCTCCAATCCCCTGGAGCGGAGTCAAAGGAAGTAGTAAACGTGTTCACGTACAATAAATGTGACCTCAATTCTGAGAATACTTTGGGCACACACTTGGAAGCTAAAGCAGACTATTTTAAAATCTCATGTACTGTTGCTCGAAGAAATAAACACTGGTCTGACCCTTCAACACACTACCACCCGAAACCCAATTTCAAGCCGTTTACAGATGCAGCCCAATTCTGATCTTTCGCCAATAATTGGGAAAAATGGTAGACTTGGGCTGCCTTTGGAAACCCAGCCTTAGGCTACAAGTTAAAATTGGGTGGGGTAACTATGTGGTTCAATGTAGTCAAACTACATTATATGAACTGTCTGTGACCTACTAGTGAGTTTCACATGGTGAAACATATTCTGGGTTTCATCACTAATCTTAGTCATCAACACCCCTTTCAGGGGCTCTTACCCTTTAGATTCTTGGACTCGCTGAAAGCTTGCACATTTCCAATTTGGTACAGAGGTCCATAATTCCACCAGTTCATGGCAGGAATGTCTTTGCAGCGAGGTGCTTGAACAATGATGGCCACAGCTCCAGCCAGCATCCCCAGCCAGCCCAGCCAGAACAGAATCAGAAGGGCCCATCTTGTCCGGACCCACCTTTAGGTGATGAAGGGACAAAGATTATTTGGTAATGCAATATTACACCCTAAATGTTTACATTGCGAACCACCATTAACTATTTTTTAATAAGCTAGTCTACTGCATACATCTTAATAGTTCTTACCCTGGTGTTCCAGCGACCCTGAGGAGTTCCTCTTTGGATAAACCGGTAAATTTAGTCTCCGTCTCCTCGGGGATTTTCACTTTAACGCTGCCGTTCTTCTCCGTGCAGGTGGGAGAACCAGCATCCCCGTTCGCTGCCCCGCCCGTCATCGGCTGCTTCTCCTGGTCTATATCATTGAGCTCCACATCCTTCATGTCAACCTCTGTGTCCTTACTCATTGTGACGTTGGTTGAATTTAGATTATCTTTATAAAAAAGAAAGATGAGCGTTGCTGAGTAAGTAGTGTCTGTGGCCACGCTCGATACTGCCAACGACTTTAAAGGTAAATTGAGACTGACTGCTCTACAAATCACCTTTCATCCTAAATAACTTCTCAACATTATTTGTATATCAGTCAGTCATAATTTACCCATGATACATCACGTGTTTGACGCTCTCGAACACAGCTGTCACGCACATGCGCAAACGATGGTCTAATACAATTGCAATTTGACGAAGCATTGCATCACCCTTCAATTTTAAACAAGGACCAAGCGGCCAGAAATATGTACATTTCTATGTTATATATTTGACAGAAATAGTTTAATATATCTGGACTCTGAGCCAGGGCGTCGAAAGGGGTTACATTCACATCGCTTGGATTGAGCATATGAGGGCTAAATGTTAAAGCAATTGCCACCTATCCAACAATTTCATTAGATAACGAATCTAAGTAACGTCTTCATTCAATGGTTCGTTGGTTTGATCTTTACAGTAGACAACATTATTGTATACATTGTAGCCTATGGCAGGCTTGTAGACCTAATCTCGTGTGCGTTAACAGGATTGGTCCAGTTTTATTCTAGTGAAGGCACCAGACTAAGGGTTAAAGCGCACCACAAACTGAAAACAGAAAAGGTAATATACCATAAATTATTTTCTAAATTGTCACTAGATTAGTTAAATATAACGACACTTTCAGTGATTTTAGTGGGGTACAAACAGTTGAAATAGGGACTGAAGTTCAGTCACTGAACAAACCAATGATTACATACAGTATCTGTGTAGGTTATGGCTAATGAAAACACCCGCAATTTGAGATATTCACCTGCATGAACGTAATAAGCAATCCGTTCTTACCTGGTGAAGATAACTGGTCGTGTAAATAGTTTTCAATTCGCCTTCAGGTTAACCATATTGCCGAGAAAAATGGTTTATTCACGGCCGCAGTAACGCGCTCTTTATATAGCACTGTAGGCGTCAGTAGCCTCCCAACCGCCCAATTTTAAGGAAGGGCCAACATCGCAACTTGCAGATTGATCAATTATGATGCGTTTGATCAAGTTAACACAAATTCGATAACTTTGCTAGTGTACTCTATTGAGAGTTAAAGTCGACTTGCATTTCATGGTTTGGGAATTCAAATGTTTGTGTTTGATAAAGAAAGTCCACCTTAAGCGGTCCGCCATCTGCCAGACATGCATCCCTCTCATGTTTTCATGAGTTGGCAAGAAATGTCACAAACAACTAACGGGAAATAGATATATCTGTGCTTTAGTCTAGAAAAACAGAGGATAGGACTTACAAATAGGGGAAAATATTATAGGCAGTGTGATTATAGTTTCTAGAAAAGATAAGATTGTGTTCCAAAGTAGATATTGCCAATTGGATATATTATACCAAAAGTCTAAAATATCTGATTAAATAGCCCACAACCTTTGACCTAGAAAATGTATTTCCTAAATTGCTGCAAAAATATCCTGTGTTCATAACCCCTCTTTGTTTTTTTGGACTCCAGACTCCTTGGACTTGTTTGTGTTATTCTCAAGATAATTCAGGGAATATTTCTTCGTATTGATTTGCATCCACCAATCAATGCAATGACTAGAATAACTTAAAAACAATCTTGATTACAACATCTATTTTTAAGACAAAGAAGAGATGAAGAAAACACCACCTGAATTAATTATAGGCCAATGTATGGAAATTATATTGTTAATGATCAAGTTTCTGCATATCGTTCTATGTTGACACAGTTCTGTCCAATCTACAAGACACATTCTCATCTTGTAATCCCCTCACAGACTCTGCAGTGATAAGAGTAATGTCTTGTTACATCCCAAGATTACAGACTTCACTATTCAGCAGAATATATCCTCTGATAATGCAGTGAAACTGTTGTAGGCAGAGGTTGTATGGAGCATTTGATCAATTTCCATTTGCAGTATGGTAGAGTATAGCCATGGGGCATTCTTGATTAAAATCAAAACAACCTCAGACATGATGATCACTAACAGATCGGTCTTAGATCATAACAATAACGAGGCTATATACAGGCTATATACAAGGAGCACCGGTACCAAGTCAGTGTACTGAGGTATGAGGTAGTTGCGGTGATTGATTGAGGTCATATGTACATGGAGGTTTGGTTAGGTTATTGATCGAAGTACTATGTACATGTAGGTAGGGGGTGAAAAGCAGATGGTCCGGGTAGCCATTTAATGACATGTTCAGCAGTCTTATGGCTTTGGGGTAGAAGCTGTTCAGGAGCCTTTTTGTCCCTTTGGATCAATGCCAACTGTGTTATAAACCCCTGTATATTCCTGACCCCATAACAGCACTAATGTTGTATACTAGTTGGAGGTTACAGTTATGGGCTGATCAAGGACTATCATTAAGTATGTAAACACCTTTCAAAAAGTGCTTTGTGACTGATTTTGCATAAAATACAGTTACTAGTGGTGGAACGGTACCAGGGTGGAATGTGTTGAGGAGTTGAAAAGGGGCCACATACAGTATATATAGTGTTTTTATTTTATTTAACAAGGCAAGTCAGTTAGGAACAAATTCTTATTTTACAATGACGGCCTACCCCTTTCAAACCCTCCCCTAACCTGGACGACGCTGGGCAAATTGTGCACCGCCCTCTGGGACTCCCAATCACGGCCGGTTGTGATACAGCCCGGGATCGAACCAGGATCTGTAGCGACGCCTCTAGCACTGAGATGTCGTGCTTTAGACCGCTGCGCCACACAGGAGCCAGGTCACCATACTTGCTTTAATGCACCTAAAATGTCCGCCAGGCCACAGTCTTTAGATTATAGGCCTAGTTCAAATAAAATCTAATTGTATTTGTCACATGCGCCGAATACAACAGATGTAGACCTTACAGTGAAATGCTTACTTACAAGCCCTTAATCCACAATGCAGTTTTAAGAAAAATATGTGTTAAGTAAAAAATAGATAAGTAAAAAAATAAGAAATAAAAGAAACAAATAATTAAGGAGCAGCAGTAAAATAACAATACATACATACAATACACATACAATACAGGAAAACACTAAACAAAATACAGTCCCTCTATAAGCCCATGTTCCTCCCTCTGGAGGGCAGAGGCTGAGGGGTGTCTGGTATCATGTAAACACAGCAGAGCTGAGCACATTTTGTCCTTAGGCCCTCCCTGAAAAACACATGCTGTAGAATGGAAGATCAACATGTTTTCCTGAAAAGGTCTTAGAGAGGGGTGGGCCTGGCCTACAATCTTCTACTCAAGAGTTGCAATTAATGAACACAGTAGAGAACAATGGAAGTATGATCGATGTTCTGATCCTATGATCAAAGTCCTTCAAAGGACTATGATGATTGGTCAGATCAGTAATTGCATTTAATGGAAGTACACTGTGATCAAATCAAGAGCAGTGTTAAAGGCTTTGGATTAAGTAAGATCGTTCTCTGTTAAGCTAAAATCTTTTTTTCAGTCAGCTTAACCTGCACTTATCCAGCTTGACAGGACTGTGAAAGGTTACAGAATGCACAAATTCACAAACAACAGCAAAACCCCACTGAATCAAACATTTCATAAAACGTTTACTTATCTGATTCAAGCAGATTGCTCAACCTGGTGAATTATTGGTTTGATATTACAGTCAGACACACATTTATCTGGCTTTAAGCCAGACGATTCTCATCTGCCCATTTCATAACTATTGACCTCCTGTTATTTGTTCCTTTCATCATCGTGCTGCACAGAGGATATTACATTTCTGAGACATCCACCTCCAGGTCTCAGGTTCAGGCTACATTGTGTAAACCAGAACATTTGTATGTCAAGTCAAGGTGTATTTATACAATTTTATTTGAAGAAAACATTATTGGGATTAAAATGAATAGCTTAAAACAGTAGTTAAACAGTAACTCCGTTTAGCAAATCAGCAACAAAAAAAACTGCTGTTAAATGTTCTGTTATCACTTAGGAACACCTCTTCTTTACACTACTTTAATCACAAACCACCAGAGTAAGAGGACCACTACTGACATTTATATATTTTTTTATTTATTTAACTAGGCAAGTCGGTTAAGAACAAATTCTTATTTACAATGACGGCCTACCAAAAGGCCTCCTACGGGGATTAAAAATAAAAATATAGGACAAAACACACATCACGACAAGAGAGACACCAAAACACTACATAAAGAGAGACCTAAGACAACAACATAGCATCACAGCATGGTATAAACACAATATGACAACAACATGGTAGCAACACAACATGGCAGCAGCACAACATGGTAGCAGCACAAAACATGGTACAAACATTATTGGGCACAGACAACAGGACAAAGGGCAAGAAGATAGAGACAACAATACATCACGTGAAGCAGCCACAACTGTCAGTAAGAGTGGAGATAAAATTAAGCGTCTGTGCACACACAGACACACACACAGTTTTCAGTCTCAGAGGAGAACAATACAAGATACAATACAAGATACCAAGATACCGATTGGCTTTGCATTTCTGTGCATGGAATTCTAAACTGGATTAGGGTTAGAGGGAAACTATGCTGATTACTGAGAAGATTAGATTTGTTTATGTACATGTTGGAGAGCTGGGTGTAGGAATAATAAAACCCAGTGGTGTAAAGTACTTTAGTAAAAATACTTTAAAGTACTACTTAGGTAGTTTTTGGGGATAACTACTTTACTATTTATATTTTTGACAACTTTTTACTTTTACTTCATTACATTCCAAAATAAAGTAATTTTTCTTTAAAACATTTTCCATGACACCCAAAAGTACTCCTTATATGTTGAATGCTTAGCAGGACAGGAAAATGGTCCAATTCACACACTTATCAAGGGGACATCCCCGGTCATCCCTACGGCCTCTGATCTGGTGGACTCACTAAACTAAAATGTTAAGTTTGTAAATTATGTCTGAGTGTTGGTGTGCCCCTGGCAACAACAAAAAACAAGAACATTGTGTGGTGGTTTGCTTAATATAAGGAATTTTAAAGGATTTATACTTTTACTTTTAATAGTTATAATTAAAATAAAATACTTTTTGACTTTTATTCAAGTAGTATTTTATTGAGTGACTTTACCTTCTAATTGAGTCATTTTCTATTAAGGTATGTTTACTTTTACTCAAGTATGACAATAGGGTACTTTTTCCACCACTGTCATAATCTCAATCATGTGATTGAAATCAAGTGATTCAAATAAGGTTGCCTGTGCCATCATCAGTGTAATGGAGTAGTGCACAGACCTACTGATTTGTGTGGATGGGTATACAGGCCTATTCAGGGCTCTGGTTATATGGTTACAGGTTACACAGCGCCCTTATGTGGCCATTTACTTTGTCTCATATATTCAATTGAGGTTTACAATTTAAAAAAATTTGTTAATGGGTACATTTTTGCAAAAAAGTTGGAGCTCGCATTCAAGTGTCCATTGTAAAAGTTAAACAAGCTTGGAACGGAGTGCATTGTCCAGGTGCTAGGGTGTCATAAGGGCGACAATCACCCAGGTATGAACGCATTCATGATTGAAATGTCTGATCTTTCAACTGCATATGGGACATTCTAAACTTGACAACACTTATGAACCACCTTGATAGCATTATTTTTTTTTATCCCGTTATAACTTTGAACAATATAAAATATTGGAAACATTTCCACATTCATACAGTTGAAGTCGGAAGTTTACATACACTTAGGTTGGAGTCATTAAAAAAAAAAATTCAACCACTCCACAAATTTCTTGTTAACAAACTATAGTTTTGGCAAGTCGGTTAGGACATCTACTTTGTGAATGACACAAGTAATTTTTCCAACAATTGTTTACAGACAGATTATTTCACATATAATTCACTGTATCACAATTCCAGTGGGTCAGAAGTTGACTGTGCCTTTAAACAGCTTGGGAAATTCCAGAAAATTATGTCATGGCTTTAGAAGCTCCTGATAGGCTAATTGACATAATTTGAGTCAATTGGAGGTGTACCTGTGGATGTATTTCAAAGCCTACCTTCAAACTCAATGCCTCTTTGATTGACATCATGGGAAAATCAAAAGAAATCAGCCAAGACCTCAGAAAAAAAATTGTAGACCTCCACAGGTCTGGTTCATCCTTGGGAGCAATTTCCAAACGCCTGAAGGTACCACGTTCATCTGTACAAACAATAGTACCCAAGTATAAACACCATGAGACCACGCAGCCGTCATACCGCTCAGGAAGGAGGCGCGTACTGTCTTCTAGAGATGAACACACTTTGGTGCGAAAAGTGCAAATCAATCCCAGAACAACAGCAAAGGACCTTGTGAAGATGCTGGAGGAAACAGGTACAAAAGTATATATATCCACAGTAAAACGAGTCCTATATCGACATAACCTGAAAGGCCGCTCAGCAAGGAAGAAGCCACTGCTCCAAAACCGCCATAAAAAAGCAAGACTACGTTTTGCAACTGCACATGGGGATAAAGATCATACTTTCGGGAGAAATGTCCTCTGGTCTGATGAAACAAAAATACAACTGTTTGGCCATAATGACCATCATTATGTTGGAGGAAAAATGGGGAGGCTTGCAAGCCGAAGAACACCATCCCAACCGTGAAGAACGGGGGTGGCAGCATGAGGAAGGAAAATTATGTGGATATATTGAAGCAACATCTCAAGACATCAGTCAGGAAGTTAAAGCTTGGTCGCAAATGGGTCTTCCAAATGGACAATGACCCCAAGCAAACTTTCAAAGTTGTGGCAAAATGGCTTAAGGACAACAACGTGAAGGTATTGGAGTGGCTAGCACAAAGCTCTGGCCTCAATCCTATAGAACATTTGTGGGCAGAACTGAAAAAGTGTGTGCGAGCAAGGAGGCCTACAAACCTGACTCAGTTACACCAGCTCTGTTAGGAGGAATGGGCCAAAATTCACCCAACTTATTGTGGGAAGCTTGTGGAAGGCTACCTGAAACGTTTGATCCAAGTTAAACAATTTAAAGGCAATGCTACCAAATACTAATTGAGTGTATGTAAGCTTCTGACCCACTGGGAATGTGATGAAAGAAATAAAAGCTGAAATAAATCATTCTCTCTACTATTATTCTGACATTTCACATTCTTAAAATAAAGTGGTGATCCTAACTGACCTAAAACAGGGAATTGTTACTGGGATTAAATGTCAGGAATTATCAAAAACTGAGTTTAAATGTATTTGGCGAGGTGTATGTAAACTTCCGACTGCAACTATAGCCTGATAGGCTATTGTCTGCTGCCACACTACTTTCACTCTCAAATGGACACAAGGCTACTAGTGGACAGCTGCTGGGTATTGAGACTACTGAATATGTTTTTATCACCCTCTCAACAATGGGTTAAACTTTTGGGTGCTACATCCAATAGTTTAGTAAGATTTTATCAGATTTTCAATAACTTTTCTCCCAGACAGTATTATGTTGTATTTTCCTGCTTTTTTCTCAGAGTTTATAACACAACCCAAAACATGGGGACTAACCATAGGAGCAAATAATGAGAATATCAATTAAATCAGTAGAGATCATCATGTGACTTTTTAATTCAGGGAATACATTATTTTGATGTCTTAGTTGACTTCACCTAAATGCACCATTGACAGTGCAATAGATTAGGCTACCATTTCCATATGTAACCGATGTGAAATGGCTAGCTAGGTAGCGGTGGTGCGCGCTAGCAGCCTTTCAGTCGGTGACGTCACTTGCTCTGAAACCTTGAAGTAGTGGTTCCCCTTGCTCTGCAAGGGCCGCGGCCTTTGTGGAGCGATGGGTAACGATGCTTCGTGGGTGACTGTTGTTGATGTGTGCAGAGGGTCCCGGGTCGGGGCGAGGGGACGGACTAAAGTTAAACTGTTACATTGATGCTGTTGACCCGGATCACTGGTTGCTGCGGAAAAGGAGGAGGTCGAATGGGGGGTGAATGTAACCGATGTGAAATGGCTAGCTAGGTAGCGGTGGTGCGCGCTAGCAGTCTTTCAGTCGGTGACGTCACTTGCTCTGAAACCTTGAAGTAGTGGTTCCCCTTGCTCTGTAAGGGCCGCGGCCTTTGTGGAGCGATGGGTAACGACGCTTCGTGGGTAACTGTTGTTGATGTGTGCAGAGGGTCCCTGGTTCGCGCGAGGGGACGCCATAAAGTTATACTGTTACACATACAGATGACAATGCCTGTTTGAATTTAAATGTGTTGAGAAAAATGTGTTCTACATTCATAGATCTTCCTGTTGTCACATGGCCCAGTGGCACCATAAGATAATCAATCATCTAATGTCCTAAAATAATATAACTGTTCATTTGTGCACATGAATGAAAGAATGGAATTTCTAAAGCATTTCATTCAGCATTTCATGTCTCCTGGGTGGCGCAGTGGTCTAGGGCACTGCATCGCAGTGCTAGCTGCGCCACCAGAGTCTCTGGGTTCGCGCCCAGGCTGGGCTGGGTTCGCGCCCAGGCTCTGTCGCAGCCGGCCGCAACCGGGAGATCCGTGGGGCGACGCACAATTGGCATAGCGTTGTCCGGGTTAGGGAGGGTTTGGCCGGTAGGGATATCCTTGTCTCAGTATGTAAAAATGTAATAAAATGTATGCACTCTACTGTAAGTCGCTCTGGATAAGAGTGTCTGCTCTTGGCCGGTAGGGATATCCTTGTCTCAGTATGTAAAAATGTAATAAAATGTGTGCACTCTACTGTAAGTCGCTCTGGATAAGAGCGTCTGCTAAATGACTAAAATGTAAATGTAAAATGTAAATTTAAGTTGAATTAGGCTCCCTATCCAGGCCAGGAGACAGTGAGGTCCGTGTGTGACAGACTATGTAGCTTTAGGTTGTGGAACATGCATACAATTATTTAAATTGCATACTGTAGAATAAACGATATAGTTTTACTGAATGCATCTGTAAAATGTGTATCTCATTCAGGGCCACTTTACAGGCCAGTGCATTCTTTATGGGACTGTTGAGTACAACACATTTGGCCTGGTCCTGGAGAGCCCCAGCCATCTCTCCCTCCGCTACTTTGTGTAAGCCATCTCTGTATCTGTGGCAATCTACTGGTTCTACACCAGCTGTGTGGAAGAGAAGGTCAAGAGGTGAGAGGTTCAACTGTATGACCCAGCAATTGTGTCAGTAATATCAATTTCCATGCCCAAATAGTGTGGCATCAACAGAAATGATTTGTTTGTTGTTGATTTGATTTTGACCCTATTTCTTTACCTAGCTCCTATCCTGCATCCCCAGGGAAAGACTGTGGCTGAATGTCACTCTGGGCATGTGTGTGAAGATATTGTTCTTACTGGCGGTGTCAGGGACCGCCTCTTTCTGTCTGCCCTTCAAAACGTGCCCTCCATAACCAGGTGAGATGGCTGCCTCACCTCTGTGCTCAGTGCCCTCTTGTCTCTCATACTGTATATGAAATGTGAAATATTTTCTGCTGTTCTTTTATATCTGGAGGACTTCTTTAATTTCAGTCGTGATGAAGCAGACCATAAAACCTGAGTCAGTCCCTTCGATGGGAATCAGTTCTACACAGGCGTGTATAATGCAGAGAGGTCTGCCCTGACACTATCCATATCATGATGACACATCAAAACGCTGTTGCCTTATTAGACCACAGATACTTTTTTATAGCCCTTGTATTGACATTTTTATTTAAAGCCATATTGTATTCTTCATCTGTCCTCTATTTCTTTGTCTTTCCCAGAAGTCTGTGTGGGTGAACTTCTTCTTCTGGGTGCTGATCGTGGCGGTGGTGTTTGTCCAGAAACATCAGGGGTCAGGGTCAGAATGGAGCACGTCTGAAACAGAACTCTTCTTCCACCGACCTGTCTGACCCCACTGACCTAACCTATAGCCCGATGGGTGCCATTATGTGTCTTTGGATCCAGTTCCCTGCATGCAAGAACCTATTATTGGCCCAAGATCAAATAACAGGGGCTTGTAAAACAGGATGTTTCGGTCATCAATGGGGCAACCTAACTACAATACGTTTTCACTATGGAATAGTGGGAAGTACAATTAACTTTGGAAGTAACCTCTTCCATTTTTGTATACTTAAATCAATTAGTTACACAATTCAGTCCCTTCCTGATATATAGGATGATCTGTTCAAATTATACTGTACTGATATGTACGTCTGTGAAAGACGAAACATTTCCTGTGAAATGAACTATATTCTGGTAATCCGACCAATTGAGCATATGCGGTGGTACTTAATGAATATGATGTCAGTTCGGTTGTCATCTGATACATTCTCATCAATGATAGAATGACAAACTCTACAGTGGAAAGTCTACACATCAGTTATCGGATTCACATGGAATTGTTGTTCAATTTAAATGTTTGAATATGAAATTATTCGTGATGGGATGAAATGTGATTTTAGCTTCTAAAATGTGAGAATTGGGTTTTCATGAGTAAATTAGGCCCAACTCAGTGGCCCACGTGAAGAGACATAAGTTGTAAATTATGAAACACACCCCTTTTCTCCCTCCACTATATAAGCCCTTGACGAAAATGTAACCTCCTGTTCCGAGGATGTGAGGACGACGGTCCATACGTTAAAAGGACTAACCTGTCAACTACAGAACTAAGCCAACCTCAGCATGAGCTTTGGTTGCGAATGGTATGAACTTTGAACTCTTATTCACTACAGAAGTGATACGTCCTAGCCGTTGAGTTAGCAACAGCAGCTGCAAATGTAAATTAGGATAGGACAGACAGAGTATCCAGTCTACCACACAACGACGTTCCTACAACGTATCCAATTTACCAGCAGAGACATTCTTCAAAGGACTCGGTTGGGCAACACGGCCTTCCATCTACCACCAACCTACCGAAGCGCAGCTCAGAGTAAATATTTATTGCATTTTCCTTTTCCAAATGGGCGGTAATTTAGAATGCATAAGATACTGTATTTACGAAAGCACAGCTTCGCCCTTTGTTCCTCAGTCTTCCCGCTCTTTCACTCAAACCCAGACCCTTTTCTTTTGTGTAACCAGCTGTTATATCTGTTCCGCCCGCTAGGGACGTTTTCCTTTATGACATAATTTGTAATCAAGGTATGATTCATTCTGTGTATATGTAATTCTGTGTGATTAGTTAGGTATGTAGTAAATAAATAATTAAACCCAATTTTGTATTGCTGATTCAACTTGTTAGCCAGGGTTCGTGAAGATAACCAAGAATTTACAACTTTCAGATGAGACTGAAATAAGGTGACGATTAATATTGACTCCTATTGATGTAAAATATTACTAGGTCTTTAAGAGTTTATTCGGAAGATAACAGCTCTATAAATATTATTTCGTGGTGCCCCGACTCTCTAGTTAATTACATTTACATGATTAGCTCAATCGGGTAATATTTATTACGGAGAAAGGATTTTATAGAATAGCATGTCATATCACTTAATCCGGCATAGCCAAAGACACGACATAGCTTACCATGGAGCTTATCGCTCACCTACAGTGCTATCAACAACATTTTCACCACTCAGGCACTTTCTGAACCACAAAATGACATATATTGTTTTACATCTATGTCTCCATAATGGAAGCCAACAAGTAATTTGTGGATAACACATTGTATGCGGAGTCAATCACCACCTTCCGGAGACACCTGAAACCCCACCTCTTTAAGGAATACCTAGGATAGGATAAAGTAATCCTTCTAGCCCCCCCCCCCTTAAAAGAGTTAGATGCACTATTGTAAAGTGGTTGTTCCACTGGATATCATAAGGTGAATGCACCAATTTGTAAGTCGCTCTGGATAAGAGCGTCTGCTAAATGACTTAAATGTAAATGTAAATGTATGTGACAATATAACATAATATTTCAGTGTAACTACCTGCAGTTATTGGATTATAATTACATTGTGGTTACCAACGTTCTTGCATAACTGCATAGTACAACATTTTGCTGTAAGTGTTTAAACATTTTGCTCTGATTTATGCAAACTCCTAATAGTGAATGTCTACAGACATTTCTTGGAAGGTCCACTTACCACAGTGAGAAACGTTTCACATCTGCAAATGGAACGTGCTGCAGCAGTTTCTTCTCTCCTCTTCACTCAAATGTTGTTTTTTACTTCTACTTAACAATTACTGGTAGATTCCCATGCAGTTGATGTGCAGACTCTCATTTGTCATATGAAATGTGACGGGTGCTTAGCCCTTTAAAACCAGCTTAGGGTAGGAGGGAGGGAGAGTGAGACTTTGCTTGCATGCAGACAGACATGCATGGATGTACTGAGAACCAAAACCAACACTTCTAATTCTTTACAAAATGATTTTATGAATCTGGTTACAATATGTAGTTACAAGAACACTGGTAACAACAACGTGACCTAACAGTTATAGGCCTAATGCAATTTCAAACAGTTACTGTACTTGACACTCAACAATTTGAATTTGTATTGGTAACACATTAGATACAACAGAATGGGAACATACAGGAGTTTTTTCAAGATAGGGAGTGGTTTTAAAGTGTTGGTGGGACAAGTCACCATGTCAATACCTTCATACAGTACTTATGAATGTTAACATGGCCATTATTTCAAAAATAGGTCCACATTCACATCCATGGATCTTTTTACTGTTATTAAGATGGTCTATTTGTGCTTAATAATGTGCACCTACTATGACATGTGGATATGCTGATGTATAGAAGTGTAAGTCCTGACATGCTGTTTCGCCTGGCTGTCAGTCTTTGTATGGGCGTGTCTTTCTGCAATTCTGTGAAGTTGTGTTTGAGCTAAATATGCTGTGCGTTATGTCAACTATGTGCTGTTTGCATGTTGTTTGATTATCTACATAAAGGCAGATAATACATTTCTTGAAATAAATATTGTGTTATGAATTTTGCTCTAATTCCTAATTGCAAGACCCTTTTTGGCTTTGATCCCAAGGCTTCCGAGCATCGATCACATTCTAATGGCATCAGTTGAGTGAGAGGTGGGGGGAGTGTATATATGTACTCTACTGCATCATATCCATACTTGACCATGATGTATAACTACAACAGTGGGCAGAACTGAGACATGGGGAGAACCCCTTTAGAATCGTGGTTAAGGCCAAATTGCTAAGAGTCATTTTGGATGAATAAAGGGGTTAATCTTACAAACATAAAATGGGACAATTTCTCTCTCCATAACTCTATCTTATCATATTCCATCTCCTGTTCCCCATATCCATGTTAGGTTTGAAAAGCGAGTGTCTTTCTCCACATTCCTGTTGTCTGTGAGGGGGCAAATGCATGTTTTTGGCTGACAGGGAGTCACAAGGTTGAGCAACAAGGACATGCCTTTTTAAGGCCTTGTGGGTCATACACAAACAATCCTTTGTGTTAATGTATACCGTTCTGCATTTTTATAAAACCATAAAGTTTCTCATAAAGTAGCTAGATTTTTAGCAACTACTGCATCTCTGCTCAAAAATACCCATATGGGCACTTAACTCTTAAAACATTATTCACTATATCTGTGATGTCATATCGTGGACAATATTGTTGGCCGCTTGGATCTGCATTATCTCTAGAGGAAGGTGAGTAGATGACATAATCCGCATCACCTCAGTGCCTTGATCAAATGTATTATTTGTTTTACATCTAAAAGTAATATAAAATCGGATTACTATCGTCTCTTTGTGCAATGGTAATATTTTTTAGATTTCATTGGCGTGAGAGTTCTGCTCCACTTCCACCTGGGAGTTATGTAAGTTTACACAATATACAGTGCCCCTTGAATTAATCTAATAGCTTGGTGGACTACTACTACTACTCCTGATGTTAAGCACTAACTCAGCAGCTCATTGATACATCCATACATTCATGAACATACATTTCATACATTGATGAACAATGACACAAAGCGATTGTTGTTCATTGTGGACAATGGGATACACATATCACACACTCTTAAGCAAGAGCAACTACATAATTGTAATTTAATCTACCGTGACACAATAGTTTGGTTTCCCTACACATTTTGCAGTAGTCCTTTGTCGCAGGTCTGGAAACTAGGATTTTTCCATTTGTTTTCTTGCCTCTCTTCTTTCCAAATCTCCACTTATTTTTCTTCCTTCCCTATTTTCCTCTCCTCTGCCCTCCTCTCATTAATTTCTTGCATCATCCTGAGCAGATTTGCTTATCTACTCTCCATCACCCTAGCCAATCATAGTGACTATCCTGCGTCAAGGTCCTCCCCTCCATGGCAGCTCTCCTCACCATGGACGATCAACACAGGCAAGTGGAGAGCTTCCTGATAAGCTGGTGGTCTCTCTGTCACACAGGCCACTCCCTGCATGATCTCAGTCCTCACTCTCTCTAGTTCCTGCTCTCTATCCTCCTCTAGCTGCAGACTATTCTCATCCTCTTCAAATCCTTCTCCCTCCAGGACCCCTCTGCTCTCTTCGTTAGCCCGGCGGAGGCCCAGTCCCAGAAACCCACCACCTTCATCCCCTCTACTCCCCATCCCTGCACCAAGGCTCCGGGAGTGAAACAGGCAGGCCTGCCGCACCGTGTGCAAACGGCCAAGGGAGAATCCACTGCGGCTGAGGGCAAGCCTTCCTCCTCCCATCCTTCCCACTGTCCCATATGTCAAAGAGCCCGCCCCCATCGCCACGTTCCCCCTGACTCGCGAGGGGAGCGAGGAGCTGCTGGTGGACCTGCGACAGCGGGGGCAGCTCTGGAGGACGTAGCTAGAGTTCCGCCTCATAGGGACACGCGTTGCCCCGGTAAACGCAGAGGGCGAAGATGTTGTGTTGTTGGTGTTCAGATCCATCAGCAATGCCTCGGAGTAACTGGGCACCATCTGCTGGTTGCAGCGAATGTGCCACTCCAGTTCAGTGATGTCTACCGTGTTGACCCTCGATATGACACGTAATCTGGGGCCACCGCGTTGCCCATTCTCCTGGCCTGAGCTGTAGTTGCCCATCTCAGTGCTGTCATTGTCATTGACTTCCTCGTTCTCACCAAACAGCTTCTCCACATGATAGTGGACATATGCCGTACGGTACTCTGACACCACACGTAGTGGCCAGGACAACATCAGGGCTGAGATCAGCCAATACATGCGCCGACGAGAGAACCAGGGCGGCCATGCCGGGTCAGGAAAGGCCAGCATGTGCTCACGGAAGTCCACGTTCTTCAGGTGCATGCCCTCCCGTGCCTCCATGTAGTCATCCAGACCCTCGTTCTCTGCGAAGAAACGTGCGCGCTGAGTGAGGTAGGCAGCCTCGGCATGGGCACTGGCAAAGCTGAAACACTTGGTGAAACGAAGGCGTACGGCCGGGTGCTCCAGAAGGCCAAGAAGCTCCTTGGATACGTCCTTGACACCATGTCGGGTATAGTCAAATTCAGAGCTGGCTGTGTGTGTGTTGACCCGCTCATGGTACACCTGTGTGGTGGTGTAAGCGTCACCATTGCGGTATCGAGTCACCTGCCGTGTCCGTCTCACATAGTGATAGCTGATGGCCTTCCACCAGATACAGGGCATGGCCTGCTGTAGCCTCTGGACCCTGTTGTACACCTTGCTGATCCTGACCCGGGCCAGAGAGGATGTTTTAGAGAAGCAGTGCCAGCACTCCACCAGGTAGACCAGGTACAGCATGATCAGGAAGGCCACCGGGATGTAGACGTAGCCGTTGGAGCAGGGGCTGTCATGGTAGAGGCGGGCGCGGCCGCCGTAGTAGAGGCCGTGTTCATCGGCAGCCATGACAGTGACGCGGTAAAAAGAGCACCATCCCAGTGTGGCGAAACAGCCGAACATCAGTAGCGTGAGGAGCAGGCACTTCCAATGGGACTCTCGGCATAGGGACCCGGGAAGGGACTGTTTACAGGGACGCTGCTACAGGGGGGAAGGGATAAGAGACAAGGTAAAGCAGATGATGGGGGGGTGGAGGATCAGGCACAAATACAAGTGGAAATTTGGTTAACATTTTATAAATGGGAGTAAGGTAGCAGGGTTTGAGTGATGGGATCAGGAGCTTGAAATTTGGGTAAAGGGAGTGATGTGTGGGTGGACAGGACGTGGGATAAATTATTGTTTAAGTGGTGGGGATGGGGTTTTAACAATAATAAAACATCACGCGTAATGGAACGTATGAGGTGTGATAAAAAGGAGAGGAACAGGATTGAAGGACATACAACAGGAGGCAGAAAGACAAGGAAAGGAAAGGGTGTTAAAACTGGATTTTTCTGCAAGAAACAGAAACAGAAAAAAACAGAACATATATTAAGTGTATTCCATAAGAATAGAGACGATTGGGCATCAATCACACCATGCCATGGCCTTAATGTCAAAACAACATTAATAAACATCAATGTTGTCTCCTCTCTTGCTCCCCTTTTCTTCCAGATATGGAACATTCCAGTCTCTGGAGGCATGAACACATTTCCTGGCAGAGTGAAACCCAAACCATGAAGCCCATTTTAAACACTTGGTTTTAGTGGGCACTGGAAGAGGTTGATGCTTTTAGACCTCATCAAGAGAGAAAGAGAGTGCATTCAGCTCTGTGTTGCCAGTGGAAGTTAGTGGTACTGTGGCCATCCCTGCTTCCCATAGGGAGATGCACATGGACAGGGTCACTCTTGGCCACACAGAGCATAGAAAAATAACCCCCCCCCCCCCCCAAAAAAAAAAAGATAGATAAGAGGTGGGCCTGTGTCCACAAAGAGTCTCATAATGAATAAGATTATATGGACAGATACTAGATCAGCCCTTCTATTCTGAGATGCTTTGTGGATACGGGCCCTGAGATCAGAGTATTTGTCTATCTGCTTTGCTTTTGATGTAGTCAAATGGGCCTCTCACAGCCATGACAGTGACCTTGCAGGGAAGGTTTGTTTTGCTAAAAGGCAGGCTGCTGTCCAAACGGTAGCTGTGAGGAGGTGTGTTCCTGTTGGCAGAGATTCCGGGGTTTAATTGTGCTTGCATTACAAGGACAAGGGAGCACGCTGAGTCAAAAGGGAGAGACCATTTAAGTTCACCGTAAACCTAGAGCCAAGTGCCTCAATTGCTAATTTATTACATTTGTGTGTGTCTATATTAATGATGATGGGCTAACTCTGTACTCATCCCCCACTTAAAGGCCATTAGAGAGGAAGAGATGAAGAGAAAGAGAGGTATGGGTAGTTTACTAGGAGCATCATGTTTCTTCCCTCCCACTTGATCGCTTTTCTTCCCACTCCATATTGACATTAGCACTGTAAAACTACTTTGGGTGTAAAACTGTTGCTGAAAGAAGAATGGGAAAAAACTGCTTCAGTTTCACACACAGTAAAACATTTGTTTTTGCTCCTTCTTACTGTCATAAGGACAAGGACAAAATATTTAAACTATCAACTATCAGAGCAAGTTGCCAAAATGAATAATGGTACAGGGAAGATGAAAAAAGGAGGGGGACAGAGTAAAGGAGTGTATTTTTGTTATAGAAACAAATCCAACTAAATGTAACATATTCTGATGCAACAACAGACAGAGAGAGGGATAGTGTGTTTAAGTAGATATATAAAGAGCATTTCAGTCTTACTCAACCAGTGTTAATTATTTATCAAGCCTAAGAACTACCGGTCTGAGAGACAGTTTTATCGGGAATGCCTCTCACATTAGAGGCAGGCGGAAACATAATGTGAGTTTGTGTGTGTATAAATTCAAGTAGGTCAGCCTGTAGTCTGCAAGTCCTTACTACATAAGAGTACAATTATTCTCAAAGTACGTGGAAGAAATCTGACCATTGATGGCTGCAAACACAACAACAACAGCAGCTCTATGTGGGTTGACCCAACCAGGTTTTCTTCAACCAGTGTCCAAACTGTAATGATACTACAGACCTCCCTCTCTTCTTTGTTTTTGTGTGTGTAGGAGCCCGTCTTCCACTGTCTTACCTTCACTTTGAGATGAAGGGCAAAGCAGAGGAAGAGAGAAAGTAGAGATGGCAGGCTTACAGTTCTGCCTGCACATTTGTCTTACTTCTCTCAAACCCCACAACATTCAAGGGAACACAGAGGCCGCCCAAGTAGAAAAGCAACCTCAGAAATAAACATTAACACACACAGAGGTGTGCTGATTTTGCCTGACAGTACACACAGACATCATTATGTGCACATATCAACCACGCTCATGGGAAAATAGGGCATTATGACATGTAACTTATGTAAATAGGCTGACTTTACACTAGATATGGTTGTGTCAGTATAATACAAACATAAAAACTCAATAGTGCTCTCTGGTGCTTGCCCAATCGGTCTCTCTTCTTTTTATTGATCTCTCTGTAACATAAGAGCTGAGGTTACAGCTCAGGTTACAGCTCAGCAACTGAGGTCTCTGTAACATAAGAGTCCTTGGACGTTTAGGCTACTACTCAAGACAGAACAGTGATCTTAGACTATAATGTAGCCTGATGCTGTACAGTTCATTCTAATAAGTAATCCCCAAAGAAGATGTCTCCTAATCATGAGGAATTATTTAATAATTCATGTTGTTATCATGTCAGTAATTGTATGTGGCATTCATATCTCAGCCCAGGCAAATAGATCAGCGGGAGCTAAATCGTTCACCTCCAGTTCGACTGCAATGCAGTTGCGTCCGTCCATTAGTGAGGGGTGACTTCTAGTAACCTTGTAGTATACACGCACTAAAAAATACGTGACTGGTCTCTCGTAGCCTATTGTAAAGACCAGCGTTCCTCTGATCAAACTCGGACGCACCAGATGCAGAGTTATGTTTGTGCTCAACATGTTGGTTAGTGAGTGGATAACTGAGTGAGCTCCTCTGGTTACAGAAGAGTGAAAACGGAGGTTGAGTAGCCTATTAGCTTGAGCTCACCATGCAGTGCAGATCTAAATATATGGATAATATCCTTGCAATCGCACATTCTATATGGGTATTAACGACATTGTCATTTTATTAGCCTGTATATAGTAGCCTAGGCCATTCAGTAGCAGCCAAAACAACAATTACGCACGCGCGCATTTACCCCCCCCCCACCCCCCAAACAACCTAGCCAATGCTCTACTACCTCTTCTCTTCTGCCCCCGTTCAGTAAGGGCGCTTCTCCGGTCACCGCAGGCATTCTTTCGTTCCTCACAAGCTACGATTTGACCGTGAGCATCGGGATCTATCCGAGACTCCCACGATCAGGGGGTCCAGTGTCCGGACCGCCCCGCATGACAACTCAAGCCCCATGTCTGAATTCGATTCTCCGAAAGCAAACGTCTTCGAGTATCAAGTATTCCTCTTGCCAGGTTATTAACACAGCTCCTAGCATTGCCCCAACGGATTGATTCGATCCTGTCCTGAGGTTCTTGTCACACGACGACCGCGGGACATGGCAAAAACCCGTTTCATGTGTAGTTTCTCGGGTGTCCGTTAAGTCACCGTATGTTGGTTTATTGCTAATGTATTGCTGTTATCTACTTATCTACAGTAGCTCCAGGCTCCAACATGGACCATCCAGCGGGGAAGATAGATGAGGAAATAGTGTACGTTAAATCACAACCGAGACATCACGTTATTATTTGGTAGGCTACCTCCTGACGATGCAGCTATGGTCTGTCAAGTGCGATAGCACGCTATTTATCCGTAGGCGTAAATAGATCCTCATCCCACCATTCAGAAATTATGATTGGCAGATAATTTCGTTCACCCTCCTCCTCGCGCATTTGGTCATGTGTTTATTCCCGTTTTCACCTGCACATTTAATCGTCGACGGTTAGAGCTGACGTCACCGAGTAGGGACATAAACGCGCACCATTTTCTGAAAGGCCTACATTTGAATTAGTTGCCGTGGCAATATTGTAGTCATTTAACTCCCGATATACGTTCTGTGAGCAAATCCTGCTTCTTCAGTCTGATGAGCCTTGCACATCTCCCACGTTTCACAACCAACTAGTTCCATGGCAAGGGTCTACGTGCAGAAATGGGACAGAACCAAGAAAGTGTGGATCTGACACTTATGCTGAAAATTGTATGCCCGTGCGCTTTGCCTCCACTTAGCTGTGGCTATATTGTGCTGTCAAATGTAAAATATGCACATTATGAATAGGCTAATAAGTGTTAGAATACTTATTTATCTACAAACATGCTATATCATTTTTTATTTTTTTTAAAGTAATATATAAAGGCATGCAGGAATGGACAATTAACCATAGGAAAAAATGCAACAGCCAACGCTAGTAAATGTAAGTGCATTTTCTTTATTTAGACATAAGGAGACAAACACCCACAATATATCCATCCACACTTTACCTTCTCTCATAGGCTTCTTCCAACTGGAGCAACCAACATTACTACATACACCTGACTCCATCTTGTTAAACCCTCAACCAATTTATGTTTAAGCTGTTCTGAAATTTCATCAAGAAAAAAGGAATGCATTTTTGTACACTGCAATTGTTTGCTGAAAGGTCTTGGAAATAATAACTTCCTGGAATAATGTTACATTTTTTAATTCTACTTGTACGGGAAGCATGTTGGAAAATAAACCTAGTTTTAACTACTGATATGCTAAATAACAACCAATTTGTCAATAGAGGAATTACCATCAAATAACTTAGGTGTGAACAAAGTGCATAAATTGACAAGTTTACCCACAACGACTGCATTGTTGGGAACAAGTATTTTTGCTGCACCACTATGACACCTGCTAAACTGTTTGTGTGACCAATAAACTTAGATTTTCGCTCACGTTTCTCTTTGCTCTGCCTGATCCATACACCATAATACAAGAGACATACCCAGTCCTCATCTGCTTAAAAAATATCATCCTTAATGATTTCATTATGTAAACCACATTTTGTTCTTCATTAGTTTGGAAATTGCAAGGACAATCTTGGAAATGTTGACACAAATCTTCATCTATTTTGTCATAATCCTTCATCACAAATTGAGACTTGTCTATGTTTGTTCTTCATTGTGAGAAGTGGAATGATAACCACAATTTTAAACCATGAAATAGCATACTTGATCTTTCTCCCCACAACAAGATACCCTCCACCCCATCTTATTTGTACTCTAAACCCCCCTCACCCAATTCCTTCTCATTCTGGAATGAACAGCCATACCCCCGGGACTTAAATTCTGTTTTTTTCTTTCCCTGTAGGCCTCAGTTGACAGTGTGGATTTATACAGGCCCACCTTCAAGGGTGACCACTGATGAGCCTCCAAGCTTCTCTGCTAAAGTGCGCCGATCTTTGATGTCCTCCAAACCATTAACTTGCCATTCATGCTTGATACCTAGAAATGAGCAAAGTGGTCAAATGTGAGAAAAATTAAACAAATGAAAGCACCCTAATCATCGTCACAGTTAGATTTTTTTTTCAACCTAAAAAGTTACTCACCTGTGAATTTCTTCTTAATGGCATCCTTTGAGCTGGCATAGATCATTTTGCTCTTCAGTGGAGCACCTTCTGGGGCCCTGAGATACAAAGGAAACAGAATATTACTAAAATATTCTGTCTTTAGATAAGCAGAATTTACTAGTTGTAATCATCAAATTAAATCGACTTAAACCCAGTGCTTAACAGTTGACACTCACCAGAAGATGAAGACAAGGTCCTCCTTCTTGGTCTCCTTGGTCTCATAGGTTGCGTCATAGAGGGCGTAGCGACAGTCATCTGCAGGCAGCATCTTGACAAAGTGCAGGTAAGGGTCTGCGATGGTGGTACCCACATCACCGGTCAGAATCTCTTTACCTGCTTCAAGGACAATGTGCTTCTTGTCCTCGCTCAGACAGAACAGCACTGCCTTCTTCCTCTTCTTCTTCTCATCCTCATTCGCCTGGGCCTTACGGACCTTCATCTCATTGAAGACTGTAATAACTTCATCAGTCACTGTCACCCCAGAGGCCTAAGAGGAGAAAAACAGTTGAATGCATCATGTACCCAAGAGGTAAGAGGTCAATGAATGAGATCTCCCAGCTTTGGTCTGTATGTTTGGACTGAAGTTTAAAAGAGTTTGCAGGGCTTTAAATGGCTTGTTTTTCCAGACTAAACGATTGCTGATATCTTCAGCCCCGTCGACGAATCATTAAGCAAACACTGTTAGTGGGCACACTGGGATAAGGATGTTGATAAATCACTATGATCATTTCACACTTGCACTGTTCAGAGCAGTTGACTTTACAGTTTAAAGAAAACATTTGGAACAATTGTTAGGTAGGTCAGTCCTTGAATTATTGAAATACCTGTAAGGATGGTGAATGCCAAAAGTATTCTAATTTTTTCCTCAAAGTTGCAAAAGACGAGCAACAAGTCAAACAAACAAAAAACTCAGAGGGTTGTTTCAGAACAAAAGATACCTATTCAACAAGCAAACAGCGAAAGACAGCAGAGGGTGCAGTTACTGTTCATGAAATCAATACCTTGGACAACATGACTAAGTGAAACATACCCTACATTTTCACAATCATCCAATTACATTCCAAAACCATCTCTAAAAAGAGCCAGGGAAAACTTCGAAAAGAGAATATTCATCTCAAGAAAATACATTTCAGTTCCATTTCCAGTGGTTTTAAGATGATTTGGTTGCTGGCAGCTAACTAGCTAGAATGTTGTTATAACCCAGGTGGAAAACAAGACACTTCACTAAGACCATATATAGGGTGTCCAATCAAAAACATATTTTGACCAATGGATAAAATGTTATGTAGATAATCCTCTGAAACAACCAATGTTCCAAACCTCATGTATCTTGTCATAATCCATTCAAAATGTATTGACAGTTATTACCCTTACAGGATGGTCAAAATTATGGCAACTAAATCAATGGAGGCCAGAGAAAAAAAAGTGGTAATAAATCAGGGGGGAAAAGCATCGTGCTAGCCAGACTAGATGCTGAGTGAGAATTAAGGCTACCTGACAGGTTTACCATTGAACTCGTTATCTTTCTTTAAAAAATAAGAGGTAAGATAGATATCGATTGAAACATTTTAGTATACACTGTACATATTAACGCGAAGTTCCTGTATTTTTCGAAGACTTCTCGAAAAACGTATCTCCGAAATGTCAGAGCACTGCGCGTACCCGAAATCATTTTACATTTAATTCAGCTAGTGTCATGCCAATTTTTATTTTTCTATTTGCATCCAACCACAAACTGGTCAAAAGCTTTCGCGATAAAGCTGCACCTCTGTAAACAGAGCTCGGTGCTTTTAATCTGATGCACTTATGTTAATTATATGTTAGAGAAATACCCCACTGAACGATTCAGAACATGAAGAATGACATTTTTCTTGATAAATGTATTTTATAACATAAGGAAGTGAAATGTCATCACCCAGAGTGGGTGGACACCCTGGCATATGAAACAGGATGTCCACTAGCAAACAAACAGTGTGTTTGCATTGGGAAGTTGTTGCACTTCCTCTTCCCTAAAGCAGTGGTTACAGCGCTTGGTACATTCACTCTTATGGTGGGTGTGCTGAAGCAGAAACTCATACTCAGTGTTAGAAACACACTGGCGTGCCGTTGTCAGCGCAAGTCAAGGGAGAAGGAAATTGTGTCAGGGTTCGATGCCATGGCTTCCTAATTTGATGGAGCTGCTAACCAATTCTCAATAATCATTCTCAACAATTGTCGTCGAAATTGTTAAAGTGAACATACGCAGTCAACAATAAGATGCCATTGAACAAAATCCATTGACATGTCATAGTCCACGAACATTGCCAGGTAGCTAGCAAGCTTTGACGGCACACTTCCTTGTACTTGCAGTAAGGGTGGGGTCGGCTGAAACGGGAGGTAACGTTAGCTACCGGTACTAGCTAGCTGGCAGTAAATGTTAGCGGGTGAGGCGTTAGACGAGTGTCGGATAGGCTAGCATCGTCTTACTCAAACATATTATTGTCACGTTAAAGCAATTGTCAATTCCAATCAACACCAATGGTGGATAGCGTACCGTTCGTTTGCTAACATAACTCTGCCATCTGAAGTCATCTAGCTAACTACGTATACTAACTAGTTAGCTGGCTAGCCATCCGGTTCGCAAGAGGCCTAGTTAGCTTAGCTAATACTAGTGATACTGTTAGGTCATGGTTGAGAGGAAATGCCGAGGGGCCAGGTGAAACCTAGTTAACTCTGACCATGAATGACAAATGGCGGTTTAGTTAAATGCTAATTGTTGAAGCAGGTTAAACAGTTAGCTACCAAATGTGGGCTGTTAACTAGCAAGGTGGCCAATGTTCATCGATTGTAAAACTATGGTGGGGAAATAAATAACTTAATTTTATGATCAGCGGGCCAAGTAGCTAACTACCAATCCCCAATACAATGGGTTGTATATGTAGGATAACAAAATTAGTTATTTGAACCATAAAAGTAACGTTACCATGGTTGGGTCTTTAGTGTATCAGCGTCTGAGTCGAAAATGAAATGTTCGTTCTTCTTGTTGAGCTCACACTAGACCGGCGGACACGCGCCTGACGGGCATCAGAAAAAGGGAGCAAGTGTCAACCCAAAGTATCATGGGAAATGTATTTTCAATATAACCCTCCCCCGAACACACACTGACACAATCACAGTATGCACTTGAACGACGTTCAGTAGGCTAAACTACAGATCTAGACTGTAACACTCAATGTTCATATTGAATAACGTTATAGAAGAAAACGGAGCTTTATAGCTACGTCTCTAGACTATATTAAGAACATACTTTTTTAAATCCCTAATGATTTATATGGTGAAAAGAAAAGTTTGCGCGCATTAAATCAGCTTTTAAAAAGTATGTCCAATCCAGCTTGTCTCTCACAATCAATTCACTGTATGCATTTTTGACAGACATAGGGACTGACGTGTCTCTCTCTCCGATACATCAGTCATTCATTCGAACCGAGAAGGTTGGCTAAACTTACTTCCAAATAAGGAAACGAACGGCAGTAGGGCCTATGCGCGCCTCGTGCACACCCTGCGGTTCGCGGCATCTATATCTCCATATATGGCCATTAGGGCATTTCGTTCTAATCTAGACCAAGACAGACGAGTATTTGCTGTGCAATATAAACGACAGACTCAAACCAGAGCAAAGCGAGTAAAAAAAGAGGAAGAGAGAGATTGAGAGGGAGGATAAACTACTAGGTGAAATACCACAGTGTGCCATCACACCAGCAAGAAAATTGCAACAAGTGAAGCACAAACACCTTTGTAAATACAGCCCATATTTATTTTCCCTTTTGTACATTGTTACACTATAAATAGCCATATTATAACATTTGAAATGTCTCTATTTTTTTTTTACTTTTGTGAGTGTAATCTTTACTGTTTAGTTCGGATTGTTTATTTCACTATTGTTTATTATCGATTTTACTTTCTTTGTCAACGTGAACACGTTTCCCATGCGGATAATGGCTTTTTTAATTGACTTGAGAGAGGGCGAGAGAGAGTGAGAAGGAGAGTGACTATGGGGAGGTGTTCATTCGTTGTCTTATTTATAGCACCACCAGTTTTTCCACACATCCATACATTGGACTAGTCTACTGAGTGAGATGAGCAAGACTATAGCTTTGTGACACATTTTCTGTGGATAAAATTAAGGGATGATAATTGTAGCTATATAACACAATACATTCTCTTAAATTCGCTGTGTTCATATATAAGATTGTTCACGACATAGGCCTGATATATTAGGCCTGATATGGCCTAATTTACCAGTAGGCCTAGCGATGAGACCGCTATCAGAGACGGAAGAGTCGCTTTCTCTTCCGTCTCTGATAGCGGTCTCATCGCTAGGCCTACTGGTAAATTAGGCCATATCAGGCCTAATATATCAGGCCTATGTCGTGAACAATCTTATATATGAACACAGCGAATTTAAGAGAATGTATTGTGTTATATAGCTACAATTATCATCCCTTAATTTTATCCACAGAAAATGTGTCACAAAGCTATAGTCTTGCTCATCTCACTCAGTAGACTAGTCCAATGTATGGATGTGTGGAAAAACTGGTGGTGCTATAAATAAGACAACGAATGAACACCTCCCCATAGTCACTCTCCTTCTCACTCTCTCTCGCCCTCTCTCAAGTCAATTAAAAAAGCCATTATCCGCATGGGAAACGTGTTCACGTTGACAAAGAAAGTAAAATCGATAATAAACAATAGTGAAATAAACAATCCGAACTAAACAGTAAAGATTACACTCACAAAAGTAAAAAAAAAATAGAGACATTTCAAATGTTATAATATGGCTATTTATAGTGTAACAATGTACAAAAGGGAAAATAAATATGGGCTGTATTTACAAAGGTGTTTGTGCTTCACTTGTTGCAATTTTCTTGCTGGTGTGATGGCACACTGTGGTATTTCACCTAGTAGTTTATCCTCCCTCTCAAGCGATACATCTCAGTCCATTTTTTCTGTCTCTTAAATACAGTCAATGAACTAAGTAGACCAGACCCAGCAGCTATTGCATTGGTGTGAATGGGAGAACCACCTCTTCAGTAGACCGGAACTGTGACAATTTTTTCAATGGTAAACGGCCTGAGTAAGACATCTTTATGTATCAACCATCTTTGAAGCTATCACGCTTGCTTGCCTTGGCGTTACTTTTTGTGCCACTGCAGTCTCCGTAGACATCTAAACATGGCGGCGTCCTACAAACGAGTTATGTAGCTTGTGTCCAGCTATGTTCTGATTGTAAAAAAAATCCAAGGGTTCCATAAAAAACTGACAGTAAGAAAAATGGGATTTCACTCTTTGTTAAGCGGTATATCGAAGTGTTGGTCTAGTCTTGCACGTCATCGATTATCAAACGTTTCGCGATTGCGGAACCTTAGCGAAGTGACACCGAGAGCGATTTTGAGCCGTCCATCACATACACCTTCACCATCGTCGACATGCACTGGCATGAGCAATGGCCACCTATATAGCCGTATAAGAGTAGCATACAGTTTGGGGAGAGAGGGTGCTATATGGGCAACAGATACGTTGTGTTTTGGTGTGTTATCAATCCGCTCAAGAGTGAACACACAAAAACGGTACTTTCATGTTATGAAGAAACTGCACCAACAGGTGCCTCTTTCCCGCCCTCTTTCTACATCGACAGCAGTTGCAAAAGACGTGATTCTGTTTGAGCACGACCGAACAAGGTTCTTTCGCCTCTTAGCAGTCTTCTGTGGTGGTCAGTTTCTTTTCTGGACATACCTGGCCCACTTCGCCTTTACTGGTCTTCGAGACACTGGTGGAAGTGGTTCTGGTGGGAGACATGTCTCCACTACTGGCTTGGCAGGACTTTGGAGTTTCGATATGAACCTGGGATCTAATGCTTGGAGATATGGATTCACACTGGCATGCCTTGTTATTGGTATGTGTCAGAATTGATTGTGCAGAAGACTGGCAGTATTATAAATTGAGGCACCTATACCTGTGTGTGATTGTATTAATACTTTTCTCTCTCTCTTAGGTGGAGGGATCATGGGACTTGGTGCTCTGTTCTGCCGGCGTTCTGTCAGCCAGGTGATTCTACATAAGGGGGGTGGGATGGTCACTGTGTCGACACAGTCACCCCTGGGACCAAACAAGGGACAGAGAATTACTGTACCCTTGTCACAAGTGGCCTGTTACGCCCACAGACAAGAGTCTCCTACTTTCATTCCCCTCAGGGTGAAAGATCACAAGTTCTACTTTCTTTTGGACCGAGAAGGCACACTGAATAATCCCCAACTGTTTGATGTTACAGTTGGGGCATATCGATCATTCTAGGTGTGTCAAGATAACAGAATGTGACTTGTCCCCCATTGTCAATGCAACAGTGTGTCAGTACATAGGGGTTGATTGGAATGAATTCAACAATCTGTTGGCTAAAGTTCTAAACATAAACCATTGATTAAGTTAGCAAAATTTTTGTTGGCTTTTTGAAATTAATTTGACAACAAATAAGATATGGATATTAATAAAAAACTGTGTGGATATAAAACAATTACATGTTTCCAGTGCATTGAAGTGGATCATTTTCAACACTATTCACTACCTCCAAACCAAAAATACACATTTTCAGTCAGTATTTTTACTCTGGGATGAAGATTGTTGTAACTGTAACTAAAATCTGCATCTGATAGTAGATGATCTTAGCAAAAAGGTGTGCTGGGTCCACACTCAAAAATATATCGCAAATATATTGCATAAAGGCTTTGCAGCCTTATTCAGTGTGTAGATGATCTTAAAAGGCATACATACTTGGCTATGAGTTTGAGTTAAAGATTAGTTTGAGATAACATTAGATAATCTCTCCTGGCTCAGTTCCCCACATACCCCCTCACTGAGACTGGGTGGAGTGACTAGTTGTCCTCAATCACCATTGAGATTGAGGAGTTACTGTAGTTGCCCCCATCTCCCTTTTGAGTGCAATCTCCACTCCACATCGTTTACTCCACTTCCAACAGCTGTCACTGAACATACTGAATGATTTACAAATAATAATGAGTAGTTATTTATGATGCATGGTAATTTGTAGATCAAACAGTCGGAAGTCACCTGCAGTGTCGGCTACAATGTTGAACAAGCCCAATATCCTGCATGTATTGGCCTAGACCTTGCTCCTGAAGTTGATCCTGGATCAATAATGAATTCCTCCTTCATCCACTTCATCCTAAGAAAGTCTTACAACTGGGAGACTGGGAGTTGGGGTTTTCAAAACATCACCATCATGCATTATTGCTTCTAATCTACCCAAATAGGGGTCATGTAAAAACAACAAGCTGTTACAGATCATTATTGTCATCTTTTAAACAAAACAGTGTAAAAACATGAGGGTTTTCACAATTACAATAACGTTTTGGACAATTCGTTTTTTTTAAATTACAAATACTATGACATGCTATAAGGGGCACAGACACGACTTAGAAAAGGCTCACCAGCTCAAAGGATAGGATAGATAATGCTTTGATATTCAGAGAGAAAAGTGATATTGAATGAATGGAGGGAAAATAAACACTATTTGTGTGAAGAACAATATGACAAAACTGCAAGGGAAAATTGAACATGTGTCATGCAAACTAATAAAAGAGAACTGAAGAATACAAATTCCCATCAACAGTCAATATAAAACAGTTCGAGATAAAGCATTCCCGTGTCGGATGTACAGTATGTTGCTTATTTCAGCACCATGGTCAGCTCCCGTCATATTGAATGCGCGATAAGAACGTGGCCTGTGATATTTTGCTAGAAATCTATAACATAGCATAAAAACGACCCATTCACCTTTTATGTGACCTGAGGTGACATTAACAACATATGTTATATTTGATAGAAGAAGTTTGTTGGTACCATCTCATTCATCGGGAGAACAGACTAGAAGAGGATCTGGACTACCGATGCTCCCAGCGCTGGAACTTCCATCTCCAAAGTCCCGGGCCACAAAATACTGTAAACTCAACTCGGACGACCCGCCAGGACTGGAATCACCTCTGCTGACACAACCCTCCTCCAGAACAACACACAGTTCCTTGAGATCGAAATTCTCCTTTACCAATCCATCTTGCACTCGTTCCAAGTCAGCTAACTTCTTCAGATGTCCACCCACGTCCTCACGCATCACTTTGGCAGCGTTGTGTCCAAAAAGTTGCCACTCTCGGGAAAGCGTTTTTATTTTCATTCTGTCATCATCCAGGAAACTACATAGTTCTCGCAGTTCTTGGTTCTCCTCCTGAAGCCTATTATTGACTACTTTGAGTTCCCTGATTTCGAGTAAATGCTCCTGCAGTTGTTTATTAACCTCTTTAATTAACCGCCCTCGCTGTATAAGGGCTGTCATCTTGTTGGCCTCCTCTTGGCGTAACCTGGCCACGATGTCTTTTTTGGAGAATGACATCAAATCCTCGTCGGACATTTTAGAGAGCTCTCGCTTGTCAATCTCGCTGTTGCTGCACATTTTGTGTCATTTACTGTAGGCTTGGTGTCATGCGAGTGCGGCTCAACGACTATGCATGGAAAATATGGCAATTTGCAAAAAAATAAACAGTAATAAAATAGGTAATGGAATGCTTACAAAATTATGATTTAAATTGTGAAGCCCTGATCCTCAACGCTACCGAGTATGTCTTGCAAAACAAGCCTTTGCCCACATTGCCTCTGTCATTGTAATTTTCACGATACGAAGTGAAACGAGCGTTTTATGTAGCGTTTTATGCAATTTGTATCGATGCCTCTTCTAAAGCGCGTAATAAAATGGCTCTTAAAAATGGCCAGTTAAGAAGAACATAATTCGTCACCAGTAGGCTAATGTTGATGTAAAATACACTGTATTTTCTCACTTTCCCCAGGGTGGCGCTCAAGTCCAGTCCACAGAAAGATAAACGCGCAGTAATATTTAGACAGAGGAAACAATGCGCATACAGATTTGTGGAACAAACCAGCTCAAGTCACCTAAGAAATATATCCGTACTCAAGAGAGTGTTTAGTTTAGGCAAATATAATGGAACAACTATAAATATTGGCCTAGACCGCCTTCTTAGCCCACTACCTTATCTCCCATGCAGTAGACACTCCCACCGTGAACTGTTTACATAGGAATGTTGCTGATTTCAGCACCATGGACAGCCCCAGCATTTTGCTAATTTCAAAACCATGGAACGTTCCATAAATTTGTCCATTTCAGGACAATGGGCAGTGCCCGTCATATTGCGTGCGATAAAGACTTCCCTTCAAATAACTCGTCCAGCGATATTTTGCTAGAAAACGGTACAAACCCACCCCCGGAAAAAACTATTTCTCCACAGCAGTAGATGGCAGTAAAGTGCCTTGTATCCAATGTGCTATTCTCTAGAGATATCCAGCAAAGAGAAACAAAGTTGCGCTTTCTGTTGTGGATTTTGAGAGGAGCCACAATTTACATGTCAGCGACACCATCTGTCGTTTCGCTTTTATTTTACAATAAGGATAGAGTTTTTAAGCAGTGTTTAGTGTTCTTTTGAATGCAGGTCTATGCAAATTCGATACGCTGTTTTTACTCGAATTCTTTGTAGAACCCAACGTTTTAACTGCGCAATAAATAATACGCGTTTGCAGATGCTGTTTACCCAGACGGTGCCTGGTGCAATATATTTGCTTGCTACGGTTTCCGCTCGACTTGACAGATACATAACACTAGTTAAAGGTAAAGTATTATTATTTGTTATTCCTAAAAGGGCTATGTTACATAATGGCACAATATAGTGACCCGGTGTGACTACCCTTTTAAATGGGTCATCGATCCTTGACTGTTAATGCCAGCTTCACCTAGAAACATGACCCTCAGTGAATCAACTTTGCAGTCTATCAATAGTGAGACATAATGTGTATATATATATTTTTTTTCTTTTTTTTATTGTCACATACACCGGATAAGTGCAGTAAAATGTGTTGTTTTCCAGGGTCAGCCATGGTTGTACGGCACCCCTGGAGCAAATTAGGGTTAAGTGCCTTGCTCAAGGGCACATTGACAGATTTTTCACCTTGTCGGCTCGGGTATTCAAACCAGCGACTTTTCAGATACTGGCCCAACGCTCTAACCGCTAGGTTACCCGCTGCTCTGTAGATATAAAAGGCTACCAAGATCATTCTGGTTGTGTGTAGACTACTCTTTTTAACTACTCGGCATAGTCGTTCTTAAATTAACTCTCTGCAGTCATTTTGGTTCCTCATTATCCTACAAGATGTCTATGGAACTGGATGTGTTTGTGGGGAACACAACTATCATGGATATGGAAGTCTATCAGCTTTGGTTGGACGGCCTCACAGGTTTGTCTCTATCCTATTTTGTTGAGACTTTGGAATGACAAGGCTGTGGTGACACTGCACTGTGTGACAGAGGAATGTATTGATTTCAGGAATGTATTGAAATCACAGATGCCTACACAATAGAATGACAATGACTTGACCGTGACATCATTTACATCCTATTGTCTCTCTCCCATCTCTGCCATGCTCTCCCTCACAGTGAGTGATGCAGTGAAGGTGCGGATGGATGAGGGGGCATTATTGGAGTGTGAGGCGAATGCAGAGGTGCTGACCAGCGATACCATGGACCAGTTTAGAACGTTCCAGATGTGTGAGCGTCTCTTACACTCCCCCACCAAACTGGGCAGTCAGCTGCTGTATCAGATCCCGGCCCAGAACCAGAGAATTCTCATTGAAAGGTGTGTGTTCAGTTCCATAAATTGTTATTGTTCCCAAAGCCAAGGGCAATTTGTGTGGAAACTTAGAAATAGACACAGGGCCAGTGGTGGTTGGTGCCATTCAAGATTAGGGAGGATTATTTGTTTTAATGAGCATGGCCATATTTGTATTACAGCATATGACTGTCATTCATATCCCATTCACCCAGCTCAATGTAAGTAACACTGATAGGTTCAGGCTACTACATGATACAAACATTTTCCCTATACCCATCATGAGGTTGTTACAACCTAGCCTACAAATGACATATAGGTGCACAGGTCGAGAGACACATAGAGTAATGAAGGTGACAGACAGTGACTCATTCAATACTGCTTCTAGCTGATCTGGGGTGTAATCATTAGTCCAAACAGTTATTGGACAAATTCAGGTAGTTCCCTCCCAGTTTCATTCTGTTTCCTTCCATTTAAGACACGTTTTACAACAGAATCGGCGGAATGAATACACCCCAGATCACCCACAGTTCGCTTTCAAAGCAGCCACATACAGCATCATCACTTTGCTCGTTGTATAATTCCTTCTCGCATCTATGTACTCTCCTCCTCTCACCTTTTCCCTCCGCTTGTGGACTTTAGGGCACAACACAACAGCTGTCTGTGACCAGGTGCAAAAAACTCTCCAAGCCAAACCTTCATACCATGTCCGCTAAAAGCTACACAGCCTACATCATTGTCAATACATTAACGTTATAGTCAAAAAACTAGAACTAACACATTAGTTAATCCCCAATCCAATCCATGTGTACAATCACGCAGTACAGTGAATTTTATAGCTAGCAGTTTAGTAGGTACACTGGCGGGCCCCGTTGGCAATAAATTAATCAAACCGAAAGCTTACCTTGATTGGAAGAGTTTCCGTGTTGGATAGGCTAAGCCAGCTAGCTAACATAAATAGCATTCCTCTCTGTTTGAGTCAGGTTGTTGAGTAGGCTAAATCAGCTGCATTAGCTAAGGAAGTGAAAGGTAAATGAAGAAGAAGAAAAAAACACTACGAAATATAGCTACAGTATATCTCTCCCTCTCTCTCTTTATTTCTTTCTCTCTCTCTCCTGCTTGTCCTTCATTGTTTAAGAAATTAATTTGTTCAAAACTGTTCAGCTATTGTATTTCTCTCTGAGTCAACTACTCACAACATTTTATCCACTGCAGTGCTAGCTAGCTGTAGCTTATGCTTTCAGTACTAGATTCATTCTCTGATCCTTTGATTGGACGGACAACATGTCAGTTCATGCTGCAAGAACTCTGATAGGTTTGAGGACATCCTCTGGATGTCATCATACACTATATATACAAAAGTATGTGGACACCCCTTCAAATTAGTGGATTCGGCTATTTCAGCCGCACCCGTTGCTGACAGGTGTATAAAATCGAGCACACAGCCATGCAATCTCCATAGACAAACATTGGCAGTAGAATGTCCCGTAATGAAGAGTTCAGTGTCTTTCAGCGTGGCACCGTCATAGGACACCACCTTTCCAACAAGTCAGTTCGTCAAATGTCTGCCCTGCTAGAGCTGCCCCGTCAGCTGTAAGTGCTGTCATTGTGAAGTGGAAATGTGGAGGAGCAACAACAGTTCAGCCGCGAAGTGGTAGGCCACACAAGCTCACAGAATGGTACCGCTGAAGCTCGTAAAAATCATCTGTCCTCAGTTGCAACACTCACTACCGAGTTCCAAACTGCCTCTGGAAGCAACATCGGCACAATAACTGTTCATCAGGCGCTTCATGAAATGGGTTTCCATGGCAAAGCAACTGCACACAAGCCTAAGATTACCATGCACAATGCCAAGCGTCGGCTGGAGGGGTGTAAAGCTCGCCGCCATTGGACTGTGGAGCAGTGGAAACGTGTACTCTGGAGTGATGAATCACGCTTCACCATCTGGCAGTCTGACGGACGAATCTGGGTTCGGTGGATGCCAGGAGAATGCATGGTACCAACTGTAAAGTTTGGTGGAGGAGGAATAATGGTCTGGGGCTGTTTTTCATAGTTCGGGCTAGGCCCCTTAGTTCCAGTAAAGGGAAATCTTAACGCTACAGCATACAATGACATTCTAGATGATTTTGTGCTTCTAACTTTGTGCTTCTAACAGTTTGGGGAAGGCCCTTTCCTGTTTCAGCATGACAATGCCCCCGTGCACAAAGTAAGGTCCATACAGAAATGGTTTGTTGAGATCAGTATGGAAGAACTTGACTGGCCTGCACAGAGCCCTGACCTCAATCCCATCAAGCACCTTTGGGATGAATTGGAACACCGACTGCAAGCCAGGCCTAATCGCCCAACATCAGTGTCCAACCTCACTAATGCTCTTGTGGCTGAATGGAAGCAAGTCCCCCAGAAATGTTCCAACATCTAGTGGAAAGCCTTCCCAGAAGAGTGGATGTTGTTCAACGAGCAGGTGTCCACATACTTTTGGTCATGTAGTATAATTACTGAGAACCATGAGCCTCCTAGGGTTTGTATTGAAGTCAGCTAGCTGTCCTCCAGCTACACCATGGTGCTACCCCAGAGAGTGCTGTTGAGGCTACTGTAGACCTTCATTGCAAAACAGTGTGTGTTTTAATCAGTTATTTGATGAGGTGTGAATATATTTAGTATATTTTTATCCAAAAAGGATAACTTTTATGTTTCTCTATTTTTATTTTTGTGAAATTCACTTAGTAGGATGGTCCTCCCTTCTTTCTCTGAGGAACCTCCACTGCTCAGGACCATATGCAAATCCAAAATACTGTGTGTGTGTATTAGCCCTTCCTCCCCATGTTTTAGAGCTAACCAGTGTGTTGTTATTTTCTGCAGGTACTATGAATTTGACAGTGTGTTTGCCAGAGAGGTGCTGGGGAAAAAGCTCTCCAAAGGGACCAAAAAAGACCTGGATGACATCAGCTGTAAAACAGGGATCACACTGAAGAACTGCAGGAGACAGGTGAGACTAACACAAACACCACACTCATTGAGAAGGGGCTACATTAATATAGCGTGACTCCTGACTGTATTAACACACAACTCCCAGCTTGAGAAGAACCTGTCACTCAAGAGCAGCTTAAATGCAAAAGGACAGGCCAGGACCTTACCTGGACAGCACTGCTCTGGGTGTTCTGATGCTTCTAGCTTGGAGTTGTATGCTCATGATAACATAGCTACAGTATTTCACCTTTTCATGTGTATATTATTGCTTACTAGGTGTGTCCAATTTGGTAACCACTCCCTCTTCTAATTAGGGCTAATTGGAAAAGCCTTTCAAAAGAGGACATTGTATTCTCCTTTTTCTGTACTCCCTGACGAAGGCCATGCAGCCGAAACTCGTCGGTTTTTAAACAACTTTGTTTCTATTGAACATGCCATACTAATAAAGGCATTTTAATTAATTATATGAAGAGTGCCTTGGTCCTCCTTTCTTTTTGAGCACTGCTCTGTAATTGAATTATCTGTCCAGTTTAAGCACTGTCATGCAGAGGGATTTGCCTGTCAACCGTGGGGCTTTTATAGTGATGTCATGATCAGAAATACAAAAGCCATTGGATATAGAGCATACCAACACGAAGCACATCTCTGTCTCTGTCTGTCTGTCTGTCTGTCTGTCTGTCTGTCTGTCTGTCTGTCTGTCCGTCTTACTGCCTTTCTCTCCAGTTTGACAATTTCAAGCGGGTGTTCAAAGTGGTGGAGGAGCTCAAGGGCCCACTAGTGGAGAACATACAGCGTCACTTCTTGCTCTCCGACACACTGGCAAGGTGGATACAAGAACAGAGTGGGAGGAATAAGGAAGGAGAAACAGAAATAGTGTAGCGAAAGAAATCTGTCAACCATAACTCTAGTAATATTTATATATTCACAGGGAATAGCATACATGCGTCTTTGTTTGTAGACTAATTGACTTAATGGTTTATAGAATGATGGATGAAAAAATTATAATTGGGTTCAGGCCCTCTAACCTACTGTGCCTCCCTCTCACTTTTTTCTCTATCCCTCCAGGGACTATGCTGCCATTGTGTTTTTTGCAAACAGCCGCTTTGAGACAGGAAAGAGGAAGCTACAGTACCTCTCATTCCAAGACTTTGCCTTCTGTGCAGGCCAGCTCATCAGTTACTGGACAATAGGAGCAATGGGTAAGATGCATCTCTTTGACCAGTCACTGATGGCACAATGCAGATAAATGTAGTACACAATACAAAGAAGTCAGTCCCAGGGGGAAAAAATCATATCGTAGAAATAATTATTTGAACCCAAAGCTCTTGTCAAAAACTGTTTTATTTGGCCCGTGGAAGTAGTTGCGTTATGACAGGGGTCTACAACAGATCGATTGCGAGCTACCAGTAGCTTATGAGTAGCTCGCCAAACAATTCTGTGTTCCACCGCAAACTGTCATAACGTATCAGACACCGCAAGCTTCCAGCTACTATCTAACATAGAAATGATCCCACCCCTGGTTAGCCACTATTGGCTTAAAAAGCCAAACCAAACACAATATCTGCCAATTAATTTCCATCGATATTGCCCCTTTAGGTCTGTGTGGTGCTGGCATTTGTCTATCAGTCCTTTTGTAGCCAGTAGTGATGGCTCGTTCGCGAACAGCTCTTTTTGAACAGCTGATTTTTGTGAACGCAAGAAGCCGATTCACATATGTGAAAAATAAGTTAATTTGGCTCCCTGATTTGCATACGTTTACTATTTGAGCTCCAGACATCGATTATCTGCAGATAAATTCTAAAAACGTTCTCTGAAGATGGTAATTCCTCAGTGCAATAACAATATAGTGAGGAGAGAGCCTCATTGTGGTTCACGCTATTTTTTTCAGTGCATAAAATGTTATCTTACATTTTTTTTGCAAGCCATCTAATAATTTGGTCAGGTAAACATTTATTTGAACTCCCATTTCACGATATGACATAATGCTAGTCAATGTTTTAGGCTTCAAATTAGAGATTAAAGCCGTTTGGGAGCCAAATGAATGTCAATTTTAAGTGAACGAAGCCAAATGATCCGGCTCACAGAAAAGACTCGAAATGCCCATCCCTAGTAGCCAGTTGATGTGATAACCATCTTGTGGTTTGACAGAAATACTTTACCCAAAACCTTCTCAAATAAATGTTAACTGCGAAATAGGCTTACCTGGCAGAGGTATGTCATGAGTAAGTACTGTATATTATTTGCAAACTTTGCCATGAAATGAGCAGCAGTAGTACAGAACCATCGCTAGACCGGCACATTAGACTGCACACTAGATGTGCAATTAAATTAAAGGGCCAGATGCGCATTTAAAGGGGAATTAGACTCACAAATCTAAATATGTTAGTTTTCTTCAAGACCCCCACAAAATGGTATTATGTTGTGATTTAAGCATTGACATCAACGCAGAACATCCGATGTCGTTCTTTCTCTATGAACAATTGTAATGTTGAGAGTGAAAACCCCCAAAAATCCAAAACCAGGAAAATACACAACTGAATTTGGGAGGGAAAAATTGATTTTATAGGGACCCCTTAGAGGTTTTTGTTAACCATTATTTTACCAGGTATTTTGACAGAGAACATAGTGCACTACTTTCGCTTGTACAATTGGCTCCCGAGCTGCACAGCAGTCTAAGGCACTGCATCTCAGTGAAAGAGGCGCCATTACAGTCACTGGTTCAAATCCTAGTTAACTTGCCTAGTTAAATAAAGGTTAAGTAAAAAAATTAAAAAAATAGGGACCCCGGAAAGAGGTGCAGGGGAAATGAGGAAATCATTTTTTTTTTAAGTTATAGAAAAGTGAGTAGCTCACATCATTTAAATTTTTTTTTTTTTAAGTAGCTCTCATGCTAAAAAAAGGTTGGAGACCCCTGCTTTATGAGGTATCAACGCTGGACATACTTGGCTTTCTAGCACCATATCCCATTCCTTTTCCCCCTCTCTCTTCACAGATAGCATGATGGAGGATATGGATGTTGACCTGGAGAAAGAGTTTCTGCATGAACTGAAAGATCTCAAGGTTTTGGTTAATGACAAAGACATGATGGACCAACATAAAATGTAGGATGGGTGTAACCACGTGTATGAAAATGCTTATGTGGGTTAATGTTGAGAGTTCTAAAAACAATTCAGCCATTGATGTCTTTGCTGGTCCCCCTCTTGACTCTTTTTCTCTCCTCTCCTCGCTCTCTTAGCCTGGTGTGTGCTGCTCTGCGGGGAAAGATCAAAGTCTACAAGTTGATGGAGGTTAACTTCAAAGTGAGCAACTAACTGATAATTGCTATTAATGTGTACAGAGACTAAGAAATGCACATATCAGAGTTGGAGTTATTTTTAACCAGAAGTGAAGTACAATATTGCCAATGCATGAAAAATAATAGTTAATTTCAATTCAAAGTGTCTAAATTATGATTAATTAATAAGTTAAAGTAAAATATATCAAAGCTATATGAAACTAGTGTGATGGGTATCAAACAGTCTAACATTTCAGACTTTGATTCCTATTCAGATTGAAATGAACATCCCACATCCCTCCCCCCACTGAAACAAGACAAAATGGAAGGAATTTGAATCTGTTAGGTTGTAAGAATGTCTTTTTACTCTCTTTTCCTATCTCACTCTCTCTCTCTCTGAACACAGAATCTTTCTAGAGCCCTGATAAACCTTGCATCTAAACTTACACATACCAAAGATGTCAGAGATTTATTCATCGACCTTGTGGAGAAGGTACACCCCTAATAGCCAATCAACGTGTTATGACATACATTACCAGTCAAACGTTTGGACACACCTACTCATTCAAGGGTTTTTCTTTATTTTTACTATTTTCTACATTGTATAATAATAGTGAAGACATCAAAACTATGAAATAACACATATGGAATCATGTAGTAACCAAAAAAGTGTTAAACAAATCAAAATAAATGTTATATTTGAGATTATTCAAAGTAGCCACCCTTTGCCTTGATGACACACTCTTGCCATTCTCTCAACCAGCTTCATGAGGAATGCTTTTCCAACAGTCTATGATTTTTTTAATTTTTTTTTATTATATTAATTTTTTTACCCCTTTTTCTCCCCAATTTCGTGGTATCCAATTGGTATTTACAGTCTTGTCTCATTGCTGCAACTCCCGTACGAACTCGGGAGAGGCGAAGGTCGAGAGCGTGTGTTGGAGGAAGCACCGTACACCTGGCGACCGTGTCAGCGTGCATGCGCCCGGCCCGCCACAGGAGTCGCTAGAGCGCGATGAGAAAAGGACATCCCTGCCAGCCAATCCTTCCCCTAAACTGGACGATGCTGGGCCAATTGTGAACCACTCCATGGGTCTACCGGTCGCGGCCGGCTGCGACAGAGCCTGGACTCAAACCAGGATCTCTAGTGGCACAGCTAGCAACTACAATGCAGTGCTTTAGACCACTGCGCCCCTTGGGAGGCCCCTACAGTCTTGAAGGAGTTCCCACATACGCTGAGCACTTGTTGGCTGCTTTTCCTTCACTCTACGGTCCAACTAATCCCAAACCATCTCAATTGGGTTGAGGTCGGGTGATTGTGGAGGCCAGGTCATCTGATGCAGCACTCCATCACTCTCCTTGGTCAAATTGGCCTTACACCGCCTGGAGGTGTGTTTTGGATCATTGTCCTGTTGAAAAAGAAATGATAGTCCCACTAAGTGCAAACCAGATGGGATGGTGTATTGCTGCAGAATGCTGTGGTAGCCATGCTAGTTAAGTGTGCCTTGAATTCTAAATAAATCACTGAGTGTCACCAGCAAAGCACCCCCACACCATTACACCTCCTCCTCCATGCTTCACCGGGGGAACCACACATGCAGAGATCATCCGTTCACCTACTCTGCGTCTCACAAAGACACGGTGGTTGGAACCAAAAATCTCAAATTTAAGACAGATTTCCACCGGTCTAATGTCCATTGATCGTGTTTCTTGGCCCAAGCAAGTCTCTTCTTATTGGTGTCCTTTAGTTGTGGTGTATTTGCAGAAATTCGACCATGAAGGCCTGATTGATTCACGCAGTCTCCTCTGAACAGTTGATGTTGAGATGTGTCTGTTACTTGAACTCTGTGAAGAATTTATTTGGGCTGCAATCTGAGGTGCAGTTAACTCTAATGAACGTATCCTCTGCAGCAAAGGTAACTCTGGGTCTTCCTTTCCTGTGGCGGTCCTCATGAGAGCCAGTTTCATAATAGCGCTTGATGGTTTTTGCGACTGCACTGGAAGAAACGTTCAAAGTTCTTGAAATGTTCCATATTGACTGACCTTCATGTCTTAAAGTAATGATAGACTGTCGTTTCTCTTTGCTTATTTGAGCTGTTCTTGCCATAATATGGACTTGGTCTTTTACCAAATTGGGCTATCTTCTGGATACCCCCCCTACCTTGTCTGACACAACTGACTGGCTCAAACGCATCAAGAAGGAAACAAATTCCACAAATTAACTTTTAAGAAGGCACGCCTGTTAATTGAAATGCATTCCAGGTGACTACCTCATGAAGCTGGTTGAGAGATGCCAAGTGTGCAAAGCTAAAAATAAAGAAAAACCCTTGAATGAGTAGGTGTGTCCAAACTTTTGACTGGTACTGTATGTGACAATTCCTCTTAAGATGTTTCTCAAACTTGTTATAGTGAATTCCGCTGTTTGGCATTATAGATTGTAGAAACAAATTAGACATGATCGTAAAGATGGCTATGAAGTATAACTGGCAATGTATTGAGGTAGTTTTATTGGTTAAATCTTGTTGGTATAGTATTCAGTTTGACCTTTCTGTGGAATAGATTCTGTGTTTACTGCCCTGATACTGACTATCATCCTATGACTAAGTTGCTTTTCCCCTGTCCTGATAAGATTGAGAAATCTCTGCTAACAGCCTTATGTCCTCCTCCTCTTCTCCTAGTTCATAGAGCCATGTCGATATGATAGATGGACAGTGGCAGAGATCACACTCTTCCTCACTCACTACACCAATGCCGCTCACTGTCTTGGCACGTTCAGGTTAGTTTGTGTGTGTGTGTGTGTGTGTTTATACAGTCATTAATGTTGTTGTAATACTTAATCTCTTCTCTCTTCAGGCACCAGAGGATTTGGGACAGATACATGGGCGTCATCAAAAGCTGTATCCTCCAAATGTACCATGAATAGGTAGATCCCTGGTCTGGACCTCCTCTCCTGATTTGAGCTGTATCACAGGAGGCTGCTGAGGGGAGGATGGCTCATAATAATGGCTGGAATGGAATGTTATCAAACACGTGGAAACCATTTATTTGATGTGTTCAATACCATTCCATGTATTCCGTTCCAGCCATTACTAATAGCCTATCCTCCCCAATTAAGGTTCCACCGGCCGCCTGTGATCTGTATTGATCTTACTGGGAATCTGTCTTCCCTCTGGCATTTTTTTGTAACTACCTCAGCCCAGTGCAGTCCACTTCTCCACCTCTCCCTGATCAAAATGAACTATCTGTCTCCATCTCCTTCTATCTCTTCAGTCAGTCCCCCTGTAAATATACTGACTGAACTGAATACTTTTCTGATGTGTAAATTGTGACTTAAACGAAGTAAACATATTTGTTTTAGAAAGATGTTTCAACTGTTTGGTATATGTTTGTGAAAATGTGAGGGTCTGTGTTAGTCCATGTGTGTGTGTTTTAAGGGGGTGGGTTAGCAGCAGGGGGCTACAGTTGGTCAGGGTTGTCTCGGAGGGGGATTCGGTTCTGAACTGAGACTTTACTGCCCTATAAAACCCATTCACTAGGACAGCTGTCCTGCCCCGATCCTGCCAAATGGCCATGGAAATTCCCTTGACAAAGTGTCCCCATTTTCCTAATGATAACTTGGACTTAGGGAATGGAATCACAGTTTCTCTGTCGTTGAATCAGCTCACTTTTCCAATGTATAGAGGCATTTGCACTCTGGTGCAATACAGGGATTTCTCATGTTGAACATGAGCACACTGGTGTGAATGCTGTAGAAACAGTGGCCTGCTGTCTTTAACTGTTAAACCTTGTTTCTTTGTGTCTGCTCGTTAATTTGTCTCCACATTCCTCTGGGCCCCCCTTCTTCCCAGACAGTAAATATCCAACTGTGTCAGAAGGAGAATAAGAGTGGGCAGGGGAGGGCAGGGCAGGGATGGATGGCACTCAGACGTACAGAGGGAGCGGAGGAAGAGTGATAAGTTAAGAACTGGGTTTGATTGAATCCAGGTATGTCCTTTCCCCTAGAGTGCAGGGTTGGTTTTTCATGCCACTATTGTCCCTGCATGGTTGATTAATGGATGTTGAATTTGGGCTGTAGACCAGGAATTTGAATCCCAGATAGAGAGAGGAATAGACAGAGGACATGGCAAAACAAGAGGCTGAAGGAGGATAATGCTCAGGGCTGGGCAGCAAGGATGTGGCTTAGGGGGTAAGAATGGGCTGTCCTTCCCCCCTTTCCTTTCTCTAGCCCAGCCCCCTTTTTTTTCTCCCCAAACACTTTGTTTCACAAACACACTTTCACACTGCTTCACATACGCATTTTCATACTGCCTCAATCTACTGCTCTACTTGTAGGACAGACACCTAAAAGACAGGACCTGTAAATCACTAAGAAAAAAGAGGCGAGAGAAAGTGAGGAAGAGATAGCCCATAAAGCTGTACTATAGCCCTGCATCTTGACAAAGATTTTCTGTTAGCATAAACTGTGAAAGTGTGTCAAAGACTTACAACATTATACAAGTGAACAGAACTGTGGACTAGAGGAAGACTGATCAGTGAGTATGATTTAAAAAAAAATGCATTTACCTTTATATTTGTGTCTGATGTGTTTCAATATTAGATTTTTAAAATGTTATTGTATTTATGAATGTAGAATGTAAAAACAAATATGCAATACATTCCATAGAAAGACAGTACTGTAGGTTGTAACATCATTCTTCATTCATTCTTCCCTTGAACCTGCTGTAGTACAAATATAGGATCTTAATTTGAGCCAGTTTGATACAGCAGGAAAATAATCATGCAGCAACAGGAAATGTGAATTATAATTAATGGACACTTTTGCAAGGGTTGATACACTTTTTGTAAATCAAGTCTGACATTTCGAGGTGGAAATTACAATCTTCAGAAGCCTATTTAAACCTCAAATACACTACAAGTTAAACATGTTCTGCATTGCAGGAAAGTTCTCCTTCAACAGGGTGATCAAATAAAGATCCTACATCCTACGTATGTTGTTTTCTGCCATTTTATTTTTGGCTTTGAGGATAAAATGTACTGTGTAGTTCTGCAGTGCAAGTTTTATTGAAATTATTGATTGATTGCTAAATATAAGCTCTTCTTAAAACCTGTTACTGCAGTGGGCTAAATCAGGATCACACAGAGTGATTCTTGGTAGTCTTAAAACAAATCTACTTTGAAACAAAAGTGTACACCTCACACACATGGTTATGGGCTTACAAAAAGAAGATACCTGTACCATGTTGAAATGTATAACATTTTGAGTTTGCATCCCAATATTACACTTTATATACATCACAGAAGACTGAAATATAACACAACTGTTTGACATAGAAACAGCAGATTTTTGACAGTTAAAAAATATATATTTATGAATTATGAAATGATGACAAATATTAACAACGTTCCATCCATGAGGACACTAGATGGCGCTTTTGGTCATTGACTGCAGGAGAGGGATCTGTCTACCAACTAAAACCCTCCTGAAAGATAAGGCTCATCTGTTAATCTTGTCACCTGCCAGGCTTTAGGGCCAAGAATGGCCACAACAAACAGGTGTACATTTCCACATTTGATTTTGGGATGGATTAATATTAAGCTCAAGTCTGTTTTACATTATTGCACAATAATAAAACCTCTGGAAAAATGTATGATGGACTAATAAAAGCTTATGCACAGCTGTGAGCTGAATCCAGTTATGCATAGCTTCATGTGGTGTCTGTATACCTGCAACTGTGCCCTCCCAGGCCATTGAGGTTATATCTCTGGCACCATTAGTCTATGGTAGTGTGGAATTTAGGAAAGGAGGTCACAGCCCTCTTGGAGCCAGCCTCATTGCTTTAATCTCTCAGAGAGTGGTGATCTGGTTATTGCTTTAATCTCTCAGAGAGTGGTGATCTGGTTATTGCTTTAATCTCTCAGAGAGTGGTGATCTGGTTATTGCTTTAATCTCTCAGAGAGTGGTGATCTGGTTATTGCTTTAATCTCTCAGAGAGTGGTGATCTGGTTATTGCTTTAATCTCTCAGAGAGTGGTGATGTGGTCATTGCTTTAATCTCTCAGAGAGTGGTGATCTGGTCATTGCTTTAATCTCTCAGAGAGTGGTGATCTGGTTATTGCTTTAATCTCTCAGAGAGTGGTGATCTGGTTATTGCTTTAATCTCTCAGAGAGTGGTGATGTGGTTATTGCTTTAATCTCTCAGAGAGTGGTGATGTGGTTATTGCTTTAATCTCTCAGAGAGTGGTGATGTGGTTATTGCTTTAATCTCTCAGAGAGTGGTGATCTGGTTATTGCTTTAATCTCTCAGAGAGTGGTGATGTGGTTATTGCTTTAATCTCTCAGAGAGTGGTGATCTGGTTATTGCTTTAATCTCTCAGAGAGTGGTGATGTGGTTATTGCTTTAATCTCTCAGAGAGTGGTGATGTGGTTATTGCTTTAATCTCTCAGAGAGTGGTGATCTGGTTATTGCTTTAATCTCTCAGAGAGTGGTGATGTGGTTATTGCTTTAATCTCTCAGAGAGTGGTGATCTGGTTATTGCTTTAATCTCTCAGAGAGTGGTGATGTGGTTATTGCTTTAATCTCTCAGAGAGTGGTGATGTGGTTATTGCTTTAATCTCTCAGAGAGTGGTGATCTGGTTATTTGCCAATATCAGCACGTGTCTGACTGGATATGGTGGTTCAGTCTCATTATACTGAAGTGAAAACAGAGGACTTCAAGTGACAAGTTATGAAATACCGATTCAAACCATTATAATTGTGTGACACATTTTCTTTGAAATGCTCGTTTGACCAGTAGCACACATTGTTCTACTTGTGCAGTACATGACTCAAGCATGAGACCATGGGGCAGTCTACTCTGTCTTCCCGTGTGACCGTTGGTGTCGCAGGATAAAAAGCATGGGCCTAAATGTAGCTATTTGACATAATGCTGTCGTGTTCAGGTCACCACATGGGAGAAACTGAACATGGAAAACAACCCATCCACAGTCTGAACTGGGATACATGCACACATGATATACCAATACTAAGTATCACTGTTTGTGCCATTGTCAAACTTAATTTCTCTCTCGCTCTCTTGTCTTTCTCACAGATTCTAGAATATCACTTTGCTTCCCCTCCCTGTGTTGTTGGTCTTTGCCAGTACATTTATGTACTACTGACTCAGGTGTATGTGTGTGATTGTGATCGAGTGACTCCACAGCATTTGTTTGTCTGTCTGCTACCTGCTCTCTGTTTGTTTGTTTGTTTGTGTGTGTTTATGTGTAGTATGCGGAGAACATTTGTGTTGTTATGTGTGTGTGTGAGTTTGTCCCTCTTCCACCATACAAAGTCTCAATCGCCTCCTGAAGGTGACAGCCTCATGGTAAGGATGAGTCAGTCTTCACTTCTCCTCTTCCTGCTTGTTACTTTTTCATTGCTCAGTTTTTCACTCTGTCTCTTCTAAAAGCCACTTTATGCCTCTCTCCCTGCAACATTTCCACCTCTCGATAACAATGCTCATTCCACATGTACCTGAGTCAGGCCCTCTTCTAATATTATAAATGTGCATGCATGCTCTGGCACTTTAGTGCATACAGTCAACATTGCAACCTCTCTCTCTCTCGCTCTCTCTCGTTCTCTCTCTCTCTCTCTCTCTCTCTCTCTCTCTCTCTCTCTCTCTCTCTCTCTCTCTCTCTCTCTCTCTCTCTCTCAGGAGTGCACAGATGGTTATGAGTGGGATGTTGAGAGTCAGCATTGTAAAGGTGGGTGGATTAATTTGGTTGTAATGTTAGAGAGAGTGATGTGTGAGAAAGTTATGTCACTGTGCTTATGATCTGATGGTGTCACAGCCAAAATATCATGGTAAATAAGCTTCCTTTGTCAGTTCTATTCATCACCAACCCTCATTTGAGTTTTTTTTACTCCTCACGTGTTTGCACTTTCACACATTCCTCCTCATCTCTTGCTCTCTCCATCTCCGTAATTTGCCTTTCACTCATTTTCTCTCTTACCTCATCTCTCAGATATCAATGAATGTCAGACCATTGTGGAGGCCTGCCAGGGGGAGATGAAGTGTTTTAACCACTATGGTGGTTACCTGTGTCTCCCACGCTCTGCCTCTGTCATCACCGCCCCTGAACCATCCAGCCAATCAGTGGCCATCCTGCCAATGGAGTCCAACGAGGCCTTCAGCCCCTGTCCTGTAGGCTACGATGCCCAAGGGGAGGGCTGTGTAGGTAAAGTCCAGTGGGAAGGCTGTGTAGGTGAGGCCCAGGGGGAAGGCTGTGTAGGTGAGGCCCTAGGGGAAGGCTGTGTAGGTGAGGCCAAGGGGGAGGGCTGTGTAGGTAAGGCCCAAGGGAAGGGCTGTGTAGGTATGGCCCAAGGGAAGGGCTGTGTTAGTAAGGCCCAGGGGGAAGGCTGTGTAGGTGAGGCCCTGGGGGAAGGCTGTGTAAGTGAGGCCAAGGGGGAGGGCTGTGTTGGTAAGGCCCAGGGGGAAGGCTGTGTAGGTGAGGCCCTGGGGGAAGGCTGTGTAAGTGAGGCCAAGGGGGAGGGCTGTGTTGGTAAGGCCCAGGGGGAAGGCTGTGTAGGTGAGGCCCTGGGGGAAGGCTGTGTAAGTGAGGCCAAGGGGGAGGGCTGTGTTGGTAAGGCCCAGGGGGAAGGCTGTGTAGGTGAGGCCCTGGGGGAAGGCTGTGTAAGTGAGGCCAAGGGGGAGGGCTGTGTAGGTAAGGCCCAAGGGAACGGCTGTGTAGGTATGGCCCAGGGTGAAGGCTGTGTAGGTGAGGCCAAGGGGGAGGGCTGTGTAGGTAAGGCCCAAGGGAAGGGCTGTGTAGGTATGGCCCAAGGGAAGGGCTGTGTTAGTAAGGCCCAGGGGGAAGGCTGTGTAGGTGAGGCCCTGGGGGAAGGCTGTGTAAGTGAGGCCAAGGGGGAGGGCTGTGTTGGTAAGGCCCAGGGGGAAGGCTGTGTAGGTGAGGCCCTGGGGGAAGGCTGTGTAAGTGAGGCCAAGGGGGAGGGCTGTGTTGGTAAGGCCCAGGGGGAAGGCTGTGTAGGTGAGGCCCTGGGGGAAGGCTGTGTAAGTGAGGCCAAGGGGGAGGGCTGTGTTGGTAAGGCCCAGGGGGAAGGCTGTGTAGGTGAGGCCCTGGGGGAAGGCTGTGTAAGTGAGGCCAAGGGGGAGGGCTGTGTAGGTAAGGCCCAAGGGAACGGCTGTGTAGGTATGGCCCAGGGTGAAGGCTGTGTAGGTGAGGCCAAGGGGGAGGGCTGTGTAGGTAAGGCCCAAGGGAAGGGCTGTGTAGGTATGGCCCAAGGGAAGGGCTGTGTTAGTAAGGCCCAGGGGGAAGGCTGTGTAGGTGAGGCCCTGGGGGAAGGCTGTGTAAGTGAGGCCAAGGGGGAGGGCTGTGTTGGTAAGGCCCAGGGGGAAGGCTGTGTAGGTGAGGCCCTGGGGGAAGGCTGTGTAAGTGAGGCCAAGGGGGAGGGCTGTGTTGGTAAGGCCCAGGGGGAAGGCTGTGTAGGTGAGGCCCTGGGGGAAGGCTGTGTAAGTGAGGCCAAGGGGGAGGGCTGTGTTGGTAAGGCCCAGGGGGAAGGCTGTGTAGGTGAGGCCCTGGGGGAAGGCTGTGTAAGTGAGGCCAAGGGGGAGGGCTGTGTAGGTAAGGCCCAAGGGAACGGCTGTGTAGGTATGGCCCAGGGTGAAGGCTGTGTAGGTGAGGCCAAGGGGGAGGGCTGTATAGGTGATGCCAGCGGGAGGGCTGTGTGGGTGACGCCAGGGGGAGGGATGTTTGGGTGAGTCACAAGCCTGGACAGAGACTGGGAAGGCTGGCCATAAGTGTTGAGTGGGAGAAGGGACGGTGTGAGTGTGTATGTGTTGGTTTATTTTATGGAGCACTGTGAGTAAGAACAGGGATCAGGGTGGAATGATTCACTATGAACACCTCGCCTGCCCTCTTTGTTCTACTGAGTCAAAGGTTACACTGTGTGTGTGTGTGTGTGTGTGTGTGTGTGTGTGTGTGTGTGTGTGTGTGTGTGTGTGTGTGTGTGTGTGTGTGTGTGTGTGTGTGTGTGTGTGTGTGTGTGTGTGTGTGTGTGTGTGTGTGTGTGTGTGTGTGTGTGTGTGTGTGTGTGTGTGTGTGTGTGTGCGCGTGTGTGTTTTCAGACATGGACGAGTGTGTACTCGATCTTCATGACTGCCAGCCCAGCCAGCAGTGCGTTAACACTGTGGGCACCTACAGCTGCCAGTGTCCAGATGGATACAGTAAAATTGGTATTGAGTGTGTGGGTGAGACAGCATTATCTACCTCATGTTTCACTTTCTTTATTCCTCTGAGGATTTTTACTTTGTTTGTTTTTCATCCTCTCCTCATCTCCTCTACGCAACCTCAGAATCTTACATCCTCTCTTTCGTCCTCTCCTCGCAGACATTGATGAGTGTAGATACAGGTACTGTCAGCATCGCTGTGTAAACGTACCTGGCTCTTTCTCCTGTGAGTGTGAGCCTGCGTTTCAGTTGGCTGGAAACAATCATTCATGTGTGGGTAAGTCCCTTTTATATGAGTAAAACTGGCAGAAACTCAGCTGAAATCCAAACTTCAAACACTTAACTAGAATTCATTACCTCACAATATATCTGATGATGGTTACTGTTTGTTCTTCTTCTCTGCCTGCTGGTCTCTCACTCACCCTACTACAACATAACCCTAACCCTACAACATCCAATATCCAACTCAAGATGTGAACGAGTGTGAGATGGGCGCCCCCTGTCAGCAGAAATGTTACAACACGTATGGCACCTTTCTCTGTCGCTGTGAACCGGGCTACGAGCTGGGACCAGACGGACACTCATGCAATGGTAAAGGGCCTGATTTTCTCCTTGGTTATTTTCTGTTTGTCAGTCTATATTGCTGTAGGGTTTCCAACATGAAAACAAAGAATGCTGATGGTTATTAAAATCCAGCCCTTCAGTTACATCTGTGCCCTTCCCTGACTGTCTTTCTCTCTATCTATCTGTCGCTCCTGCTCTCTGTGCAGATGTAGACGAGTGCAGCTACTCCAGTTACATGTGCCAGTTCCAGTGTGTTAACGATCCAGGGAGGTTCTCCTGTATCTGTCCAGAGGGGTACCAGCTACAGGGCACCAGACTCTGCCAAGGTAAACATTGTTAGAATACGCTATTTATAACAAATGTGAGAAGTTATGATATCTCTTTCTCCATGTTCTTCTTTCTCTCCTCTGCCCTCCATCTCTCCCCATCTCCCTCTCTCCTTCTCTCCCCCTCTCCAGATGTGAATGAGTGTGAAACAGACAAAGACCAGTGTGGAGAGGGCCAGACCTGTATTAACATCCATGGGGGTTATCAGTGCACCGATTCCAACCTCTGTCGAGAGCCCTATGTGCTGACAAGAGCCCTATTGTCTGACAAGTGAGTAGCATCCTCCTCCACACGTTCAGACTCAGTAACATAACCTCACTATCACACAACCTCATATAGTCTAAAAATCTCTCCAAGAAATGACACACGGACAGCACTAGACAGGTTATTTAACCCCCTCTTCCCTGTCTTTCTAGCCGCTGTGTTTGCCCGGTCATCAAGCCTGAGTGTCGTGACCTCCCCTTCTCCATCGTCCACCGTTACATGAGCATCACCTCAGAGCGCTCTGTCCCCTCAGACATCTTCCAGATCCAGGCCACCCGCGTCTACCCTGGAGTCTACAACACCTTCCGCATCCGCTCTGGGGACCACAATGGGGAATTCTACATACGAGTGAGTGGGTGGAAGATACAGGCAGCTCTAAGAGTATCAACTATTTTCGCTCCACTACATGTGTTAACTGTATACCAGTTTCATTCACTACACTACACTCTTATCCACATAGGAGAACTCTTTGAAGAACCCTTTTGGGTTCCAGGTAAAACCCTTTCCACAGAGGGTTCTACCTGGAACTCAAAGGGGTTCTACCTGGAACCAAAAAAGGTTCTCCTATGGTGACAGTCAAAGAACCCTTTCGGAACCCTTTTTTCTAAGAGTGTAGAGACACCAACTACTGAATATCCCTGTGTGTTGTAATACTTGGAGTTAAAGGCTACAGTGTTGACTTATGAGTCAGGGTGAGAATGCGTCCCAATCTCAGCCATACATGGTCTTATACCAGACCACAGGGTTGGATGCATGTCAAGAAGAAAACAGAATGTCTAGAATGTCTAGAAGTCTGCATATTACACAAAAATACTTACCAAGACCTAACATCTAATACTGCCTACTGCAGTAGTAGGGGAACAAAAACGACTGGTTTTGAAGACAGAATACTGAGTTAAAATTATGATTCAGTCCTGCACACTCACACAATGCCACTACACCTCCCTCTATCTTTTCACAGCAAATGAACAACATCAGTGCTGTGCTGGTCCTGGCCCGTGCTGTGACCGGTCCAATAGAGTACACCCTGGATCTGGAGATGGTGTCTGTCAACCCCCTCATCAGCTACCAGACCAGCTCTGCTCTACGACTGTCTGTCTTTGTAGGACCTTACACCTTCTGAGGAGAGAGATGGAGTAATGAGAGAGAGAGTGGGAGAGAAATGAGAAGAGGAAAACTGTTAAGGACATGAGACAAAAACATTCCTCAGACTCATTACTGCTATACTACTATGTATCTTTAAAACAACTGCCCGGGGAAAAGCTAGTTGTAAAACCATTCTTCCATAATTCTGTGAGTCACCACACACACATCCTCACACACATGCACACACACCAGTGGTGGCTGGTGTCACTTTAAATGGGAGGACAGGCTCATTATAATGGCTGGAATTTAATAAATGGAACTGAGTCAAACTTGTTTTTGATAATGTTCCATTTATTCCATTCCAGACATTATTCCCTCCCTTTACCAGACTCCTCTGACACACACACAAGGACACACGCATGGCACACTGGGACAGGGTGCATATGGCTGGCACACTGGGACAGGGTGCATATGGCTGGCACACTGGGACAGGGTGCATATGGCTGGCACACTGGGACAGGGTGCATATGGCTGGCACACTGGGACAGGGTGCATATGGCTGGCACACGGGGACATCACAATAGTTTAAGACAGTTCAATCAGTAATATTCCCAGACAGTTATATTAACAGATTAACCTATCACCTTGTGTTCACCATAGTTGGTATCTAGCCTCTTCACCATATTTTCAATAGTCTGTTGCTGCACAGAAGACTAGCTAAGTTATATAGAGGGACATTATCTTGTTACCAAGGAAATGGATAAAAACATCCATTCAAGGCTACCATTTCAACCCATGTTATACTGTTCTCTTTCTCTCCATCAAGGATGTCGTTTTTTCTTTTTTTACATCTTACGGTTGTTTTGACATGTTACTAAAATTAAAAGAAATGAAACCAACATTTGGATGAATGGTGTTCCTTCTGGTGGCCTTACCTCCTATTCTGCTTAATTAAGGCCCCTTAATGGGTTCTATTCTGTTTAATTAAGGTCCATCAATGCGTTCTATTCTGCTTAATTAAGGCCCATTAATGGGTTCTATTCTGTTTAATTAAGGTCCATCAATTGGTTCTATTCTGCTTAATTAAGTCCCATTAATGGGTTCTTTGCTGACCTTTTTTCAAACTCTTTCTTTTACTCTGTCACGTTTGCTTTTCAGTACAGACAGATAAATGCATTTACACTACAGTGAATTAAAAGCCATAGAGCACTATTACAATACAAGGGACACTGTTTCTATATACTACCACATTGGAGTATATTTATATCTGCAGTTATTATAGATTAATATCTTAATGTAAATTGCCAAATTACTGTAACTTCGGGTTTAAATGTCTTTTAAATGTATAGCCTACAGCGTACCAACTTAAAAGTTGGTAAATTGGTTGAGTCAATAAAGGGCCCTATTCAATCCACATCACGGAAGTTCAGCTTTACAGCCTGAATTTAAAGGCAATGTTCCCGCTTTAGAGGTGACTGCATTCATGGTAAATGCTGCAGATGTCGGCTCAATAGGAAATTACCTTTACATCTCTATCTGACATCTGTAACACTTCAGTGATACAGACTGAATAGAGCCTCAGTCTCCTTGTCATTTAAACACACTTTATCAACGTGTTCCATTAATGTGGCTAGTTGGTAGAATTTGCATGAGGTCATCAACATGCACAGTCTTTTCGTCTAATTTTAACCCAGATGTCAACCAAAAATCAACAATAGGGTTCAAATCAACAATGCAGTCACATATCAACCAAACTTGAATGTTTTTTCTGTAGCTGTGCAAGAGTTCACATTCATCGAAAAAGGGGTTGACGCATGAATGCTCCACTGAGAAATGGATGTTATTCTCACTTTAACATATTCATGTTCAAAAGGTTGACATTACATGAATGCTCCACTGTAGAATTATCCCTTACCTAAGACATAATTCACAGTTATCTGTTACTTAAATCATTATTTTGAGAAATTGATGTTATTCTGGCTTCATGTTCTTTTTCACACAAACAAGTTTTTCTCAGCTTTGCCCCACACACACATAGTGTGGACTGAAGTATCAGTACCTCAATGTCTCCACATAGTGTGGACTGAAGTATCAGTACCTCAATGTCTCCACATCGTGGCAGAAACAACAGAAGCCTGAATCTGATTCACTTGAGTAAAAAACAAGAATATTACAGAATAAATTCTTTACTCATACCTTACATTAGAATGGGCAGTGAAGAGTGTGTGTTTGCATGTGAGATCATGTGTGAGTATGTTTTGGTGTGTTTGTACCAGAGTGTTGGGCATTCCTTTGTGACATCTTCAGTGTGGGAGCTGAGAGGCAGGAAGTCCAGGCACAGACGTTATGTAGGTGGGCAGGGGAAGAAGCAGATGGGTGTTGGTGGTGGGTAGTACAAGGGGGTAATGTTATGGGTGGTGGGTAGTACAGGGGGTAATATTATGGGTGGTCGGTAGTACAGGGGGTAATATTATGGGTGGTTGATAGTACAGGGGATAATGTTATGGGTGGTGGGCAGTACAAGGGGTAATGTTATGGGTGGAGGTTAGTCCAGGGGGTAATGTTATAGGTGGTAGGTAATAAAGGGGGTAATGTTTTTATGGTAGTTGGGACAGGGGGTAATATAATGGCTGGTAGGTAGTACAGGGGGTAATGTTATGGGTGGTGGGTAGTACAGGGGGTAATCTTATGGGTGGTGGTAATGTTATATGTGGTGAGTAGTACAGGGGTAATGTTATGGGTTGTGGGTAGTACAGGGGGTAATATTATGGGTGGTGGGTAGTACAGGGGGTACTGTTATGGGTGGTGAGAAGTACAGGGTGTACTTTTTGGGTGATGGGTAGTACAGGGGGTAATGTTATGGGTGGTATGTAGTACAAGGGATTTCATCACAGGGTGCCATGACATGGGCGGCAGGGTTCACAGAGCAGTCTCAGTCTGAGGTAGAGGGAGAGTATGAACGTACATTGTTAAGTTTGTCCTGAACATGAATTAGCTTCCCAGTGAGGACTTAAAAGGTTATTATTAATATTGTTGACACTTTACAATGACTCATTTGTATACATACATAATAATTACACATCTACAATAAATTGTTATATCCTCACAACATATTCCAATGATACTACAGCTTCATTGCCAACATATTATATTAACCTATGCCGACTTGAAATGGTCTCTAGGCATATTTATTCCTGTGGATAAAGATACAGTTGAAGTCGGAAGTTTAAATACACTTAGGTTGGAGTCATTAAAACTCGTTTTCCAACCACTCCACAAATTTCTTGTTTACAAACTATAGTTTTGGCAAGTTGGTTAGGACACTACTTTGTGCATGACACAAGTCATTTTTCCCAAAATTGTTTACAGACAGATTATTTCACTTATAATTCACTGTATCACAATTCCAGTGGGTCAGAAGTTTACATACACTAAGTTGACTGTGCCTTGTAAAATTCCAGAAAATTATGTCATGGCATTAGAAGCTTCTGATAGGCTAATTGACATAATTTGGAGGTGTACCTGTGGATGTATTTCAAGGCCTAACTTCAAACTCAGTGCCTCTTTGCTTGACACCATGGGAAAATCAAAAGAAATCAGCCAAGACCTCAGAACAAAAATGATAGACATCCACAAGTCTAGTTCATCATTGGGAGCAATTTCCAAATGCCTGAAGGTACCACGTTCATCTGTACAAACAATAGTACGCAAGTATAAACACCATGGGACCACGCAGCCGTCATACCGCTCAGGAAGGAGACGCGTTCTGTCTCCTAGAGATGAACGCACTTTGGTGCGAAAAGTGCAAATCAATCCCAGAGCAACAGCAAAGGACCTTGTGAAGATGCTGGAGGAAACAGGTACAACAGTATATATATCCACAGTAAAACAAGTCCTTAATCGACATAACCTGAAAGGCCGCTCAGCAAGGAAGAAGCCACTGCTCCAAAAACCGCCATAAAAAAAGCCAGACTACGGTTTGCAACTGCACATGGGGACAAAGATCGTACTTTTTGGAGAAATGTCCTCTGGTCTGATGAAACAAAAATAGAACTGTTTGGCCATAATGACCATCATTATGTTGGAGGAAAAAGGGGGAGGCATGCAAGCCAAGGATCACCATCCCAACCGTGAAGCACGGGGGTGGCAGCATCATGTTGTGGGGGTACTTTGCTGCAGGAGGGACTGGTGCACTTCACAAAATAGATAGCTGATGAGGTAGGAAAATTATGTGTATATATTGAAGCAACATCTCAAGACATCAGTCAGGAAGTTAAAGCTTGGTTGCAAATGGGTCTTCCAAATGGACAATGACCCCAAGCATACTTCCAAAGTTGTGGCAAAATGGCTTAATGACAACAAAGTCAAGGTATTGGAGTGGCCATCACAAAGACCTGACCTCAATCCTATAGAAAATTTGTGGGCAGAACTGAAAAAGTGTGTGGGAGCAAGGAGGCCTACAAACCTGACTCAGTTACACCAGCACTGTCAGGAGGAATGGGTCAAAATTCACCCAACTTATTGTGGGAAGCTTGTGGAAGGCTATCCGAAACGTTTGACCCAAGTTCAACAATTTAAAGGTAATGCTACCGAATACTAATTGAGTGTATGTAAACTTCTGACCCACTGGGAATGCGATGAAAGAAATAAAAGCTGAAAGAAATAATTCTCTCTACTATTATTCTGACATTTCACATTCTTAAAATAAAGTGGTGATCCTAAATGACCTAAGATAGGGAATTTTTACTAGGATTAAATGTCAGGAATTGTGAAAAACTGAGTTAAAATGTATTTGGCTAAGGTGTAAGTAAACTTCCGACTTCAACTGTATTTGTATATTTCTGTCCAGAGAGGAGGAAATTGAGCTGGATCAGGTCGAGAGTTATTTTCTCTCCACCCCCTCGTGAATCCCTAGTCATCACCAGTCCATTAGGAGAAGGGCTCTGACATGACAGAGGAAATGCATGAATGAAAGAGGAAATGAATCATCGTTTTATTTAAATTCAAAAAAGTGTAGGACAGTGTGTGTGAGCGAAACACTGATTTTATATTTATTTACATTTAGCTTGTTTATACAATTTTGAATATCATTAGAGAAAATGTAATCATATCATGACGGGAGACAAATGCGTCATCATTACCTGATAAAACTCTACAGAGGAACAATATGGAATGAAATGTTTGGCCGTGTTACACATAACTTCTATAAAAATCATACTGTGCTTCTCCTAAACTCAACCAATGATGAAGATATGGCAGTGGTCCATGTAACCACATCGCCCTACAATACATTTAATTACATATCCAATAATCATATTTTATATTTCGAACAAAATAGTTGCCTTTATCTGCAATCCACCTCTAAATAATAAAGTGTGGTTATCACCTACCAGCTTAAATGGCGTCTTTGAGAATAATTATTTATTTGTGGACCAATGTGGTTACTAAGTAACAGTAGTATTGTTGCCATGGTCACACATAGATGGAGACAAGCAAGAGATGGAGATGGAGACTAACAAGAGACAAGCACCTTGTGATTGATGAATGCAGATAGAGAGGGAAATAAATGCTGAGTTAAAGAACAACTCTCCAACACCTGTCACGTTCGTCGTATGAATCGGACCAAGGCGCAGCGTTGTATGCGTACATTCTATTTATTAAAGAATGAACACTGAACAAACTAACAAAAATAATAAAACGAAACGTGAAGCTATATGAATAGTACAGACAGGCAACTAAACATACAACAAGAACCCACGAACACAAAAGGGAAAATGGCTACCTAAATATGATCCCCAATCAGAGACAACGATAAACAGCTGCCTCTGATTGGGAACCATATCAGGCCACCATAGACATACAAATACCTAGATGTACAAAACCCCTAGAACTACAAAAACCCTAGACAATACAAAAACTAGCATACCCACCCTAGTCACACCCTGACCTAACCAAAATATAAAGAAAACATAGATATCTAAGGTCAGAGCATGACAACACCTCTGCATGTGAAAATGTCTCTATACACAAATAGCAAAAATAGCAATTCAAGAGTTGGGAAAATCAAATTCTGTGTTGTATCAAAGTCCTGCACCATCAGTGAGAATATAGATGCTCCATATCTCAACACCATTGTGGTTTCAACAGATGGCCACACCACCCACGATAAAAACATCCATTACCACAGGGAGCCCAGGATGTCAAACAGCAGTTCCCTCTCTGTCCCATGGGCCCGGACCAAACTGAAGCCAGTAAAATTTCAATCTATCTGATGTCATCTGATTTTAAAAAATGGTTTACAATTCAAGGAGAGTCCAGTTGGTCTTAAGTGTAGTGATATGGTATTATGAAGGACTATCAACAGGATGTTGGAGTCAGGCATGTTGTATATCAGTTAAGTGAAAATGTGTGTGGCTGTAGTCTCATTTGTGGTTTTAGTTTACTTATAGGTAAAAAAAAGTATAGTATACTGAGTATACTGTTTGACTAAAATACCTATTATATCTTAACTCTAATGTAACTCCACATCTAAAATGACAAATTAACAAATGTAATCTTGACCCCTTGTATTTTCGTTGTAATTGGTGCAGACCTCCAACTCAGTCTAAGAAGAGAATCAGATAAAAATAGAGTGTATCATTACAATCAAAACAATCCACACAAGTCCATGTTCTAAAAATAAACTGAACAACCAAGGCAATAATAGAGCAAGGAACATGTACAAGGCTGAATTCTCACCAGAGAGAGAAGGGAAGGGGAGTGTGTAGGCGTTTGCTTAGTTCACCTGGAGACAACACTTACTGCACGTGCTTTGGTTAACACACACACACACACACACACACACACACACACACACACACACACACATTCTCTCTCTCTATGACACTTTATAGAGAGAGAGTTATCATACAGCAGGCAGTCCTCAATGCTAATCACCCCCTCCCATCGCCGTTCACATTCTATTCCTATCTACTGTATGGTTGCTCAGCACCCCTCCACCCCACCATCAGCCTATATAAAGAACATCCTCGTTCATGTACTTTATAATCACGACGCAACTAGTCAACATAGTCAGCCACCATAACAGCTCCTTGCTCACGGGGAGACAAATTACAATGAATTGACAATGCAAACTCAGCTATTAAACTACTCTTATTCATTCTAACAATTCCGTTGTCAATTTACAGCGCCCGAATCAGGATGAAGTAGTGAGACAGAACAACTCCGCGATTTCTGCAATCCTCTCAAACTCCGAACAGACACCTGTTTCAGACAGGCACGCGACAATGTATCGGTCCACAAAAGGAGCCTCAAAGACTCGGAGGGATCAAATCAACGCAGAGATTCAGAACATCAAGGAACTGTTGCCCATTTCTGATTCGGACAAAGCTCGACTCTCCTACCTACACATTATGTCACTTGCCTGCATGTACACCCGCAAGTCTGTATTATTCTCTCAAGGTAGGCTTAACCTATTTGTTATTTCAAATATGGTCACACGAAGTTTGCTTTTTCTCTTGTGGTTTTAATCACCAGGTGCACTGAAGTTTAACGTGCATGGTCGACAACCACTACATCCTATCAAGCACTGTAATGTAGAAGTTGATCTACTGATTTATTTGTTGGCTAATAGTTTGATTTGTTATGGATTTTTACATAATGTCCATACACGTCTTGCGCTGTCTAAAGTTCTGAAAATGTTTGGCGCTGTCCATGGTACTAGTCTGTTGTAGCGAGCAAATGCGCGTGACTCCAATCTGTTGGATGCATAACACTAGTCATATTTAGGATGAACATGATCCCTGTTGAAAAAAATGCAAATACTACAATTTATTTCATGCTTTTTGTCTCAGTGACGATATTTACAACTAATGTTAGACCTTTTATTTTCTTTGCCAAACAGACGCTCTTCAAGACGAGACCACGGACTTAATATTGTTTCAGGAGCTGTCAGGGCTGATGCACGAATTGTCAGGTTTCATGATACTCCTAACAAGCGATGGAAAACTTCTGTATCTATCAGACAACGTCGCAGACCACCTCGGGCATTGCATGGTGAGTAGCCCGAAGCTGAAAACATGTGGCTGTTGTTGTTACTTTGACAAATCATACACTGAAAGTATTGTGCATAGGCCTATGAAAGTCTCATTCAATGTTATGCAACCTGTTTTTCTCATTCAGGTGGACCTGGTTGCCCAGAGTGATAGTGTGTATGATATCATTGATCCTATGGACCACTTTGTCATAAGGAGCAACCTTGCAGGTCTACCGATGACCACTACTGACACAGGTATAGATCTCTCATCACTAATCTAATAATTGTTTTACTGGATCCATTAGAAATACCTTAGTAACCCAACTGCTGCATCCTATCCTAGACTATGGTGACGTCATCTATCAAAACACAACCAAGACCTTACTTTACGAATTAAATGTCATTTATATAACTGTTCCTCAAATGTATATATATCTTATAATGACAACAGATGACATCAATTTCAAACCTTTCTCCTTTTTCTCCTCCTCCAGACAAGTTATTTCGATGTCGCTTCAATACTACAAAGTTCATCCGGCGACAGGGTGCGGAGAACAAGTTGATGCTAGTCAGAGCTCGCTGCCTCACCCCACCTTGCCCTGTCTCTGCATACTGGACCTCCAACCCAGTATGGGTGTGTTTCTGTACCCCTCTGAAGACAAAAACGCCTTACCTTACAATCGCCAAGAGTGCCCCCCTCACCCCACCCCCTGAGCAGTCCTTCCTACTGGCTTGTTTCCACTCTCAACACCACAGGGACATGAGGCTTTGGGATGCCCAGGACAGGTAAGAATGAGCCTGGTTAATTCTGAAGTACAACACTGTTTTGGTAGTGTATAGGCATGAGAACATGGGGTATGTTATCAACTCTATCTTCCCTTTTCCCTCCAGTGTGAGTGTGTACCTGGGCTACGATGTGGAGTTTCTACGCTCTCGCTCCTGGTACAGCCTGGTCCATCCCAGGGATCTCTCCCATGCCTCTACACAGCACTGTCTCCTATGTGAGTACATCCACAATAACACAACTACTCAACCGCAGACACTTAACATACAGTCTAACATAACACAACTAACAATACAAACACGTGAGGAAGACAGACCAGTGAGGAGAGCTGAATATGGGAATGTGTCTGTCTCTGTAGTGAGTGAAGGAGAGGGGAGGCAGGTGGACATGGTGGTGCAGGTGGAGGCAGCAGACCACTCATGGGTCTGGCTCTATATGGTCCTCCAGCTGAACATCGACGAAAACACCATCAGCTGCCACAACTACATCATCAGGTACCACAGCTACGCTGCTATGAAACACCAGTGTGTCGTTTGGCTCTTACCTTTAACCATGACCTCTATACAGTATATGTGAGATATAAATAATTATTGTCTCTTTTCCTCTCTCTCTCTTTCTCTCTCTTAGTGAGTCAGAGGCGTGTTCAATACGCCAGCAGAGCTCTTGTGAGGTGCTCATGCAGCCAGTTGGTTATGGTCCTCGGTCCAGTCTGTTGTCTCTGGATGAAGAGAACTTCCCCCAGACACATGGAGGACAACACCAGTGGGAACCAAAGACCAGCCTTCTCTCTGTTGGACCAACCACTTCTGCCTCACTGACTGACACTAAGTCTGATATTCTGACTCAAAGAATTACCTCTCACCTAACCAATATGTCAGAACCCCTCCCCTCCTCCCTCACCAAGCCCCTCGCCCCTCTTACTATGCCCCACCCTCAACAGATGGGGGAGTGTGCATGCACTCCCCCGTATACCCCTCATCTTGCTAGTGGAAGTTTTCCTTTTGTGGAGAAACTGCAACTCAGTTTTGATTCTTTCAATGCAGCTGTGTCCTGCCCAATGGCCCATGAGGTTATTAACCCAGCACATAGTGCACCAGCCTTCTCCCAGGTCCTCTATTCCGAGCATCCTCAGGTCCTCTTCCCGGCAGAGCCCCGTGGAAAGCTGCCCCCCACCACCAATAGTTTTGGGGGAGATGAATGCTCCATCATGGGCCTGCCACAGATTAGTGGTCCCTTGTATGTGGATGTTCCCCACAGGCCCTTCCGTGGTCCTCTGAATGAGCTCCTCCTAACTCCAGAGGCTTCCCCCACACATCCTCCCTGCTCCTTCTTCTCCACGGAGAAAGAGCAGGAGCGAGAGAGGGAGGACATTTCTCTCTTGGCTAAATATATTAGCTCTTTAGCTGAGGGATTCTATTGTGACCCTCTTCTCCCCAGAATAACCCCACCCACCTTCTCGTCTTCACCCAGTCTTCAGGCCACATCCCAGAATCCCTCTCCTCCTTGCGGAGCTGAGTGTCCGCCCTGGAGGGGGCTAGACCCGCCCCTTAGCCGAGAGGATATCTCTCTGTATGAGGAGAGTATGGCTCTAGAGAGCCTAATTGAGGAGCTCTCAACTTTCCCTTTGTCCCCCTCTTCATGCTCCTCTCCTCCCTCTTCCTCCTTTAAGTCCTCCCCTCCATGCTGGCCACTCACCCCAGTGAGCAGGTGTAACCCCAGCCTCTTCAAGGGTGAATCTTCAATTGGTGTAAACCACTTCTGTAGCGTCCAGTCGACGCAGTGTAACTACATGGCAGTGGGTGGAGCTATGATGGCCGTCGGGGCAGGGATTAAGAGAGACATGGAGGAGTCATCTGAGAGTGAGATGGATATGGACGTGTCAGTGGAGCCTCTATTGTCGCTACCATCATCAGCCATCGCTCTCACAGCCTTTCAGGAGTGTGCCTCTGTCTTTGTCCATCCGGCTCCCACCATCGGTTTGCCCCATGCCCAGTCCCTTCTGGAGGAACTGGATACCATGGAATCTGTGTTTGAGGCAGATGCCTCTTTCAACCCGTCTCGGGGAGACAACCTGAGTTGTATCAACTCCCACTCAACCATACATTCACAAAGCTTCCACCAAGGTGCGGGACATTTTTGTCATGCTAATATATTGATAAGAGAACAGGCCATTTTACCACTGGCACATACATTGTTTTCATAGTTTCATCTGATATTTTACAGTATAAGATGCATCACTACTAAGATTTCAGTGTGATAAATATTGGTTGCTGAACTAAATTAACTCTTGTCTGTTGTTTTCTTTCATTTCAGATGGAAACCTGCGTGACCCTCTTCTAAAATAAGTCTGTGACTTACTTCGTTCAGTATGGCATATTGTCATATTTCAAGCTTTTCCTGTAAAAGCTGAATGTGCAACATCTATACAAAATATTCAAAACGGTGAAAATGTATATTCTCCAATACATATTTAAGATACTTACAATTCAATATTGTATAATACTGTTTTCTGATGATTCAGTTGTACATGCATTACTTTGAATACATTTGATTGCTGAGTAACCTCATGATAGAGGTCATTTATAGTGCCATGTTTATATTCACTCATAGTGAGGAAGAAGGCTTCTTTGAGCACAAAATATCAAATGTTAAAAATGTAACAGACCACAGCAATGTTGTTTGGTTTTATTCTATAAAGATAGTGTTTTATACATTGATCTACACATTGGTCAACTTGGTCTTATTTTGTTGAATGGATACATTTTGGTTTGAAAATCATAATGGGTTGTCTTTCAGCAGTTATCAATCGATAGACTTCTGTTTTAGTGTCAAAGTACACATTAAAGTGGCATTGTCTACCACAGAGTAAAGGTTTGATTTCTATGTTTTAGAAATTAAATGATTATATTACACAATAGTGTTTGTATAGAATAATGTGGAAATATATGTGCTGTTCACATACTGTGTTTTGACTGATCTATTGACTATATATGACTCTTAAAGTGGAGTGAAACGTGTGTATTACCAGTGTACCAATAACACACTGTATGCTGTACATTCATATATTATATAACTCTGATTTCTGTATTAGATTTTTTTAAATTACATCCAGTACATTAGCTACTGTACTGAATGAGTAATGGAGATTATTCATGTATTTTCCTCTTGTTGTCAATGTATTTTTCTCATGTTGTCGATGTATTTGGATACCAATCAAAAGCAACTCTATTAAAATATATTTTGAAGTGTTTGTCTTTTACTGATCATTTAGACACTGTCATTCTATCCATCTGCCTCTCCCTTATTCTCTCCATTGTGTGATGAGAGTCAGGGACAGTTCTGACGTACATTGTGACGCCTGTCACACAATCAGCAGCTCAGACTGAGCCACAGGCCTGAATGTGCCTGCATTTGCGCACGCACGCACGCACACACACACAAACCTGACAGATGTACCCTTTAATATATCAACTAGAATGATCAGGTATGAAGGTAAGACCCAGATGCAGACCACATCGAATAAACAATAGTTTAATATTCCAACAGGGGCAGACAGTAGACAGGTCAAGGCGGGCAGGGGTCAGTAAACCAGAGGTGGGGCAACAGTACCGGGCAGCAGGCAGGTCCAGGGTACGACAGAGGTCGGTAATCCAGAGGGGGGCAAAGGTACAGGTCGGCAGGCAGGGTCAGGGGCAGGCAGAGTGGTTAGGCAGGCGGGCTCGGAGTCAGGACAGGCAAGAGTCAAGACCAAGAGGGAGAGAAAAGAGAGACTGGAAAAGGCAGGCGCTGAGACACAAACTGCTGGTTGACTTGAACAAACAAGATGAACTGGCAACAGACAAACCGAGAACACAGGTTGAAATACACAGGGGATAATGGGGAAGATAGGCGACACCTGGAGGGGGGTGGAGACAATCACAAAGACGGGTGAAAGATCAGGGTGTGACAAGAATGATATTACAGTTTTTTACAATCGTTTTGGTGCTATTTTCACAAGTATGTGGTGATCCAAGCTGGTAACACAACAAGTCTTATATTAAAACCTTTTATTGTGCATTAATTTTGTTTGGAGACATCTTTCAACATGCAACCATTGATCCACAAAATAAGTTTACTCTGAAATACCATTAGAACATTTATTTAAATCACCAAAAGACAACATAATTTACTCAGATGCTCTTATCCAGATAAATTAGGGTGAAGTGACTTGCTCAAGGGCACATCAGATTTTTCCACTAGACAGCTTGGGGATTCGAACCAGCAACCTTTTGGTTACTGGCCCAACGCTCTTAACTGCTAGGCTACCTGCCTCCCATTGTGTGATATCTAATTGTTTTAACAACCATTTAATCCAATAGAAAAAAATACATGTTTCAAAATTGCCCTTAGAATGTAGTATGCTACAGTACTGTAAATTACAGTACATTACACCTTTTTCACATTATGCAATACACTTGCATTACCCATAAAAAAAGACTTAACATTTTTTCCATAATTTCTTTCCCATGAGTGATCAAAAGGTGTGATCATTCAAGATTACAATCATTGATGCAAAAATTAAATGTATTGTTTGGATATAACTGGGCTTATTGTAATCAAATGAAACAACTGATATCAATGAAAGAAACATAAATGTTTAGCAGGAACTAGTTTGCATCAAGCCTGTCTTGAGCATTTGGCCATAGGTTCTCATCAACATTTCAGTAAATGTCCTCATTGTTCATGCACCTGGGGGAAAACCTTTTGGCATGGTGAATCCAAGCCTGAAATAGGTCTGAATTGCTGTCAATGCATGCCTCAACCATGGACTGGAGGAGGATGGCATGCTCATGGGGATGGCAATCCTATACCTACTACCGGTATTGTATTATGTATTATGTATTGTATTTTACAGTATTGTATTGTACTTAAGTATTGTAGTAGTCCTATGTGGCTCAGTTAGTAAGAGCATGGCACTAGCAGCACCAGAGTTGTGGGTTTGATTCCCACTGGGGTCACATACAAAAATGTGTGTACTCACTGTTGTCCATTTGGATACAAACCCCTGCTATGTTACTGTAATGCCATATATTACAGTACTGTATTGGCCAGCAACTTCATTTTGGGATACATGTTTTAGTGTATAGGGGATGCATTACATACAGTATATCTCTGATCTTGTCAATATTATTTATTTTCTTACTCACTGTGAAGTAAAATCATAATAGTCATCATAATAGTACATTAGAGTATATATAGCATACTTTATAAACATACATTTTCATTATGTAGTTATCAACATTTGTTGTAGACAAACTGATTTAAAATCTATAGGTTTACCAAATGGTTTAGCGATTATCAATTAAGAGCAGTCGGATTAAGTAATAGTCAAATGTATTTCAACAATGAGAAAACAATCAAAAGCAATGTGAGCATCGCATTGTGAAAATCAATTACTTTATATGAACATGTATTGCAATATGAAACATGTATTTCTAGATGAAACACCGATTGAGTTTGGTGAAAAAGTGACTGTATGATTGTGTGTGTTTTACTTAGTGAATTTAAAATGTGCTTACAGTGTTGAAACAGCTGCCTTTTTGATGATCTGTTTTGAGTGTTGTACTAAGCGTTGTGAAAATGTACCACGTGAAAACGGCACCAAATAATACAAATAAAAAAAGCATAAATGCCGTCCATCCTCCACTGGATCTTGTAGCACTGCTGAGTTCTATGAAAGAGGCTCCTATTTCTAGCGCTCTCTCATTCTATCCTTCCTGCCCTTGCGTCCTTGGGAAAATTCAAGAGGGACAAAAATAGACTGGACCTAAATGAGAAAAACAGGAGAGTGATAAAAGGGTAGGAAGACATGCAAGCAGGACTTGAGATGTTTTTCTCCCTTTCCGCCATCTCACTTGTTCTCTCTCTACCTCTCCCCTTCCGCCATCTCACTTGTTCTCTCTCTACCTCTCCCCTTCCGCCATCTCACTTGTTCTCTCTCTACCTCTCCCCTTCCGCCATCTCACTTGTTCTCTCTCTACCTCTCCCCTTCCGCCATCTCACTTGTTCTCTCTCTACCTCTCCCCTTCCGCCATCTCACTTGTTCTCTCTCTACCTCTCCCCTTCCGCCATCTCACTTGTTCTCTCTCTACCTCTCCCCTTCCGCCATCTCACTTGTTCTCTCTCTACCTCTCCCCTTCCGCCATCTCACTTGTTCTCTCTCTACCTCTCCCCTTCCGCCATCTCACTTGTTCTCTCTCTACCTCTCCCCTTCCGCCATCTCACTTGTTCTCTCTCTACCTCTCCCCTTCCGCCATCTCACTTGTTCTCTCTCTACCTCTCCCCTTCCGCCATCTCACTTGTTCTCTCTCTACCTCTCCCCTTCCGCCATCTCACTTGTTCTCTCTCTACCTCTCCCCTTCCGCCATCTCACTTGTTCTCTCTCTACCTCTCCCCTTCCGCCCACAATTTTGTTCTCCTTTAATCTTCCCTTTTTTACACATCTGTATTCTCTTGTTCATTCAGCCGTACCTCATTCATGGAAACCATCTCCTTATTAGTAATTGTCACCATACTCATCTATCCCTGTTCTCTCCTTCCTAGCTTTGCATCCGCTCGCTACTTCATCTGCTCAACACAGAACCACACACACACACACACACACACACACACACACACACACACACACACACACACACACACACACACACACACACACACACACACACACACACACACACACACACACACACACACACACACACACACACACACACACACACACACGGCGGTCGTTGCCGTCTAAGATGAGGGAGGACGATTTTTGTTTGTTTGAGCATGACCTTATTTCTATCACAGCATATTGGATAACTGTCATTCAAATTCCATTCAGCCAGCTCAATGTAACATCGATAGATTTAGGCTACTACACATGATACTCAAATTTTCCCTATACCCATCATGAGGTTGCTACAATCTAGCCTATTAATGAAAGTTTACAACGTAGATGCACAGGTCGAGAGAAAATTGAGTAATCAAGGTGACTGACAGTGAGTGACACACGTAATACCGCCTTGCACACTGTATTCTATTCTACTGTATCTTAGTCTATGCCGCTCTGACATTGCTCATCCAAATATTTATTAGTTCTTAATTCCATTCCTTTACTTTAGATTGTGTGTATTGTTAGATATTAATTGTTAGATATTACTTGTTAGATATTACTGCACTGTTGGAGCTAGAAACACAAGCATCAATTTAATCCATTTTAGAATAAGGCTGTAATGTAACAAAATGTGGAAAAAGTCAAGGGGTTTGAATAAAATGTTATTTTATTTGTCACATACACATGTTCAGCAGATGTTATTGCGGGTGTAGCGAAATGCTTGTGTTCTAGCTCCAACAGTGCAGTAATAAATAAGTAATATCTAACAATAGACACAATCTAAAGGAAAGGAATGGAATTAAGAACATATAAATATTTGGACAAGCAATGTCAGAGCGGCATAGACTAAGATTCAGTAGAATAGAATACAGTATAAACATATGAGATGAGTAATGCAAAATATGTAAACATTATTACAGTGGCCAGTAATTTCAAGTCTATGTATATAGGGCAGCAGCCTCTAATGTGCTAGTGATGGCTATTTAACAGTCTGATGCCCTTGAGATAGAAGCTGCTTTTCAGTCTCTCGGTCCCAGCTTTGATGCACCTGTACTGACCTCACCTTCTGGATGATAGCAGGGGGAACAGGCCGTGGCTCGGGTGTTGGATTTCCTTGATGATCTTTTTGGCCTTCCTGTGACATCGGGGGCTGTAGGTGTCCTGGAGGGCAGGCAGTGTGCCCCCAGTGATGATTTGGGCAGACCACACCACCCTCTGGAGAGCTCTGCGGTTGCGTGCGGTGGAGTTGCCGTTGCCGTACCAGGCGGAAACCACATGCTTGTGAAAATAGTACCAAAGTGATACTAAAAAACCCTGTAAATTCAGATAATGAGTGAAATACAGTATATTGTTATATATAACCCAGGTATTTCAGCAGTACACTATAATTCCAAATGGTAGAACATAGGGTGACTTTCCACTTTGTCCTATTAAAGCACACTGGCTGATGAAGAATGATGATGTAGTATTCACGGCAACATCCATGTATGATTTGGTTTCACCTTCCAACATAAATTGAGGTCAAATGGATACATTTATGTAGTAAAAATATAGAAATGTACACTGTTCAGCAGTTATCAAACTATATATGTTAACTAGGAACTACATCATTTGTGTCCAGTAGTTATCAGTTTTTAGTAGTTAATTAAGTGATGGTTAATTGTATTTTCACAGCCCACAGGTGTGACTAATTGTCCCAGTTAATTCAGCAAGCATTCCCATTGGACAATTCACCTGATCATGTGACTTTGATTCCCTCATGTTTTTGTGTTCTCGGCCACTGCCAACAGGAGGTGGATGCAGTCCCATGATTTTTATTTTATACTATACGACTTTACTCGCATGGAAACGTGGTTAGTGATTGAAAAATAAACTGGAAACACTATCCTGGACACACAACATCTTGAGTGTTTCGTGGATCTCAACTGATATTATTTTCCTAAAAATTATAAACATAGACAAACAGTTCTGTCAAATATGAAGAACAAACTAGTGAGAAGCACCGAGGTAAAGACAGTTTCAAGTTGGATATTCGACGGATATTCGCGCTTTCAAACCATTTGAGCAACAGACTCCAAATAAGTGTCATTATGTTGGAAAAATTGCGCACAACATTGCACAGGTCTTATTTTCATGATTTGGACATTAATTCGCTTTCCAAAGCTAATAAACATGTGGAAATGTGAGCAGCATTTTGTATTCCTAGTTCAATTAGTTAGGGAGCGTAAACAAAGTAAAAACTTTTTTTACATTCGAATTTCAATAGCTCATTGGTCATGTGACCTACTTAACTCAAGCAAGGTCCAGAACGTCCACTGACTACCCTTCTATATTGCACACCCTTTAGTTTGCCCATTTTCATCTCACAAGATTTTACATTAATTTTTCTACATTAACTCCTTGGCCATGTGACCTAGTGACTTCAAACAAGGTTCAGAATGTCCACTCAGTGGGCCTACACATTGCACACCCTTTAGTTTGTCCATTTTCATCTCACATGATTTGACATGAATTTTTCAAAATGTAAAATTTCAATGGAAATGGCTGAGGATACACAAAAAATGTCTGGTATGTAATGACATTTAATTCAAAGTAAATGTAAATTCTTTATTTTTATGTAGTTGTGTGGGACAGCCATATGTTCAGTTCATGCCTATGATTTCAGAGTTCAACAAAGCCAAGAACTGCTTCATGTGTGCCACTGATAAAGAACCTGGATGTGGCCCAAAGACTGACTGGGTTAGTAACTTTATTTAACATGTTTATAATCTTTTGACAACAGTGACGGCATGCAAGACAATTTATGATATAACACAATGGATGGCTAATTCGTCAGTCGTCATACAACATTGATATTATTTTTTAACGTGTTACGCTTTGTTTTGTTTTAGATTGAATGTTTTGCATGCCAACGGTGGTTCCATGTGTTGTAACTAGGAATGAAGACAAAATAGTACAACAGAGTAAAGAACACAAACTGGAAGTGCAGTCTTTGTTGTTGAAAGTGTATGCTATACCCCATCCACACTGAAGAGGCTCTGAAATGTACATCAACCAGGGATAAAGAGAAAGTTAACACTGTGAAATGGTTCATACTTATTTCAAGTTAAGTGTCTGTTGACATGTTGGAAAACATTAAAGGTCTACAATTTCTGTTTAATTTGTCAATATTCAATTTTTATTCATTGATATACTGGCCACCATTACTGTGGTTAAATGTTCAGTATATGTATTGACCAGCAAACCCACTGCAGCCTACCTCACTAGCTCACTCTCCATCCCTACTTTGGACAATTAATAGCATGACTCTCGTACTTTGCCCTTTTCCTTTATGGTTGATATTAACGACGAAAGGAGATATTATCTGTCTCTCTCCTATTGTGTACCGCTGTTAAATACTGTGAAAAAATAAAAAACAGGGAAAATAAGAACTTAGAACTACCAATTATTATAGATAAAAATTTAAGAAAAGGGTAAACACAACACTGGACTGAACCACCTAATTGTCAAACTAATATTAATGTACAACAATATAGAAGAGACATATTAGAGGTTATGCAATATGGGTGTATATCCACTGCACGCTTCTTAGGTGTGTAATTGACAACACCAAAGAGCTATTGAAATTTAAAATGATGAAAAATGTACGTTGTTTGTTTGTGTGCTGTAAAACCGCATGATTTTACAGCACACAAACAAGAGTGTGCAATATAGAAGGGTACATTCTGCACCATGTTTGAAGTCAGTAGGTCACATGACCAAGGAGCTATTGAAATTCTAAATGTTGAAAAATTAATGTAAAATCTTGTGAGATGAAAATGGACAAACTAACGGGTGTGCAATATAGAAGGGTCGTCAGTGGACATACTGAACCTTGTTGGATGTCATTAGGTCACATGACCAAGTAGCTATTGAAATGTTACATTTGGAAAAGTTAATGTCAAATGATGTGAGATGAAAATGGACAAACTAAAGGGTGTTCAGTGTGTAGGCCCATTGAGTGGACATTCTGAACCTTGTTTGAAGTCACTAGGTCACATGACCAAGGAGCTATTGAAATTCTAAATGTTGAAAAATTCATGTAAATTCTTGTGAGATCAAAATGAACAAACTAAAGGGTGTGCAATGTGTAGGCCCACTCAGTGGACATACTGAACCTGGTTTGAAGTCATTAGGTTACGTGACCAAGGAGCTATTGAAATTTTACATTTGGAAAAATTCATGTAAAACGTGTGAGATGAAAATGGACAAACTAAAGGGTGTGCAATATAGAAGGGTAGCCAGTGGACATTCTGAACCTTGTTTGAGTCCAGTAGGTCATATGACCAATGAGCTATTGAAATTCAAAAATGTAAATAAATAATTTAAAATAGTGCGAGATGTAAATCAACAAAAAATAAATGTGTGCAATGTGTGTCTATGCCATCGGGTTAGCTAGAACCAGTTTTGAAAGTTTTAGGTTAAATAGCTGTTGGAATTTGAACATTTTGATTTGTCACTATGTTGACGGTCCCTAACTGCTGTTGGTGGACGTAAGGAAAACTACAGGCGAATGAATATCCATCGAATATCCAACCTGAAACTTCCTTTACCTCGGTGTGAGACGCATGATCTGTCATCTTTAATTTAACATATTTTCTAGACTCATAACCTGCCGGTAAAATACCACCTGATTGGGAAAGCCACTTGATTTTAAGTCCCTAGAGAAAATGAAATAATGTAGCCTACTGTCATGAGTTTAACAATATTTCAAGGACAATTGGACTATAATCAATTTGGGATGGGTTTTAAACAGAATTGACCTCAACTCTAATTTGACACTGCTTTGGCTTACCCCTCCTGCTCCAGTCCACCCCTGTCTATTTCAAGGGTTATAACATAAGGATACCTTTGGGCTTATTTAGAAAATGATTAACATCAGATCCACAAGCACTTCTCATTCGTGGACAGCAAAATGTGCATGGTGTTTTGTGGTTATTTTAGTGTATCCGACCAGTAGGTGGCAGTAATGCTCTTACAAAAATCTGCAACAGAAGCTGTCGCACTCAATGCGGAAGAATATATCAAATACTTCCGGAGGTCAAACGGGTGAGAGTGGTTATGATTTTTGTGTGACATTTCTTATTTTCCATATTACAAGTTGTTATATACTTTGAAAACACACGTGGGTGGTTTGTCCTTGGACAGCAACTGAAAAGCAGCAGGTACGATTTGAAAATACTATAGAACACGGTTTTAGACTAGACTAGAGTAAATGGTAGGGTTAGTTGCAAGGTTACCAGTGTGACACAGACAGGTTCCCCCTAAATCCTGTCTTTGACTCTTTTGCAGGGATGGCTTTTTTGGTGAGTCTGAGACCAGCGTTGACATCATTTCTGCAAGGTAATGTCATCGTGCATTCGTATTACATACACACCATCTCTACTTCAGAATACCCTCAGCATCTTATTTAGGCCCATTTATCAGACCGTGGGGATCCCTCATCCCTGGGACAATTTTTTTAATCAACAAAAGTTGATTATAGAAAATCTGTAGCCAACACCAGTTATGTTTACAGTTTTTACTCTCGACATTAGAAATTGGAGTAGATATCTTATGCACTCTTTGTACCCTAATACAGTGTCTCAGTCTGTCTCCCAATGGTCCGGACCTGTCCTCTCCAGAACTATGGCTACGCTGAATCAGATGCATCGCCGTGGAAAGCCATCGCCCCCTCCCCCGAGCGTCAGTGCCATGTTCGGCCGCCCCCAGCTGAAGGCAGTAATCCTGAAGACAATGATCCGGAAACCCAAGAAGCCAAACTCTGCCAACCGTAAATGTGCCAGAGTCCGCCTCAGTAACGGCAAGGAGGCAGTGGTGTTCATTCCTGGGGAGGGACACAACCTCCAGGAGCACAACGTAGTGCTGGTGCAGGGGGGCAGGACACAGGACCTGCCAGGAGTCAAGCTGACTGTGGTCAGGGGAAAATATGACTGTGCCCATGTTGTGAAGAAGAAAAATAACTAATGGGGACATGGGAGAGGGCGGTGGGGTGGGAATGTGTTTTTTGTTGTGTTTGCGTAATACATGCGTAAGTTTAAACATGAGTTGGATTCAGTGATTGATCTCTCTTGTGATTTATCCCATGTTTCAGTAATTCCCATTTTGTTTTGTGGACTTCAGCAACCGGCCCTCTGTTTCCAGAGATGAGCAGTCAGCTCGAAGAGGATTTGCGCGATTCAAATTAGTTAAGAAATACGATTATATTATTTTCAGATCTTGATATTGCGGCATTTTACATTGTTTCATTAAAATTGAATTAATATTTGCAATGTTAGTGTATTATATGTACAGTATTTGTCAATTTTATTTTGACATTTGAGAAACCACCCGATTAGACTACAATCTGGAGAAACAGGCGAATGACAGCAACTCTGCGACGCAAAACGCGTGGTGGAGGCGGGGCAGAATATTTGAAAGTGGCGGGCAAGACGAGATCCATGGCAGGCACCGACCGAAGTTTTCTTTTGAGATAACAAAAATCAAACGTTCAGTCTAGATTTCTTACGACAACTGGTGTGTGGTTATATGCGATTTATGAACTGACAATTCTTATTCTATCGTCTGAAAAAACATTTTTTAGAAACGTTTAGCAAGCTAGAGGCACACACATTTTAGCTAACGTTAGTTAGCCACTGTACAGCTCATTGCAGGGGTGAAGACCAACGTCTTGTCTGACCCTAAGGTAAGTGACCGTCCTCCTTAGCTATCTACTAAACTTATTTGGATGGGTAGAGCATGAGTCATAATGGGGGTTAGCTAGCCCGATGATATAGACAAGTTAACGTTAACTAGACAGGTACTGTAGCTAGCTAAGTGTGCTGGCTAACAACACTAACAGCCGCGGTCCGTACTATTACCAGAGGGGTTTGGTCGGTTGTGAATAGAATCACAATGAGGCTAAAATAGCTTTCAGAAAATACATTTCCGATTTGCAAATCTTCCAATGACAACATTGCTTTAAAGAATTGGCCACCTTTACACAATCCTGTTTTGAATCTGTCAATCACCTGATTTCGAAGCATGACAAAGGAGGATGATAAGTCGATCCCTGTGCGGGTTGCCCTGCGGTGTCGACCTTTGGTTGCTAAAGAAATCAACGAGGGTTGCCAGACCTGTCTCACTTTCGTGCCAGGGGAGCCACAGGTCAGCAATCTATGCCACAAGACAAAGCACTTGTCCTGATGTTTTATGTATCCGATTTCATACCTAGCTACATAACTACAATTATTTTCTAATATAATTAATTTATCTTGCAGGTGGTTGTTGGCACTGAAAAGGCGTTCACATACGATTATGTATTTGATCCTACAACTGAACAAGAGGAAGTCTTCAACAGTGCTGTTTCACCATTATTGTGTGGTCTTTTTAAAGGTATGGAAGACAAACCTTTTACTTTCACACAGTATTATCCATAAAACCAGTAAGCTGACAAAATGGGATGGGATCAATAAGCTGTATGTTTCTACTTATCTTTTAAGGCTATCATGCTACTGTGCTTGCATATGGACAGACTGGTTCAGGGAAGACCTTTTCTATGGGAGGAACATACACCTCAGCCCAGGAGAATGAGCCCACCGTTGGAGTCATCCCTAGGGTGGTCAGAATGATCTTCCAGGAAAGGGAGAAGTATACCGATTGTGAAATCTCTCTTACAGTGTCTTATCTGGAGGTGTGTGGGAACCTCTTATTTTTATTATTTGATTGTCATAACACAAAGCCATAGTTTGATTGTAATAGCAGACAACAAAACGATTCCGTTCCTCTTCTCAGAAAATCAAAACAGGGAGTTGTAAATGCCAAAAAAGCGAGTTTTCTGATTAATGAAGAAATACATCTCATTGGTTCTGGAAGTATCCTGTGCATGTTTTTCTGGAACATTATGTCTACATTTTATTTGCCATAGATATACAACGAAGAGATCCTGGACTTGCTCTGTCCATCGGCATCCAAAGATAAACCATCAACCATCAACATTCGGGAGGACCCCAAAGAGGGCATAAAGGTGAGTGAACTGTCTGTAACCGTTGAACATGTTGCCTTAATTTGTTTAAATGGACCGTTTTGTTTTTAATCCATTCTCCATCTGCCTCCCTATCTTAGATTGTGGGCCTGACTGAGAGACAGGTGATGTCTGCCCATGAGATGGTAGGCTGCTTGGAGCTGGGGAACTCAGCCCGCACTGTGGGCTCTACTGCGATGAATGCTGCCTCGTCTCGCTCCCACGCAATATTCACCATCACCCTGGAGCAGCGCAGGGGGGCAGACAAGTCAGTCTTTTCTTTCTTTCTCCCATAAATCTCACCTTCTAATGTTCTTCCCAAGGAAACGTTGCAGTTCTTAAATGTATCGGTTACGCAGAGCATAAATATTGTTTATATACAAATATCTCTTGATATAGATAATTCAATACATTTTATTTAAGTTTGTCTGCAAGTTGATTTGTCCTCAGTTCTTCCTTTTTGTTTCCAAATTTGTGTTTAGATCTGACAACGTGGTGTCAAAACTACACCTGGTGGATCTGGCTGGCTCTGAGAGACAGAAAAAGACCAAAGCTGAGGGAGATCGTCTGAAGGAAGGTGAGTTGATTACCCGAAGCTAATCCTTTATATAACAAGCTTTCATTGACTGTATTAATCTGTGTACTTTAGTATTGTTATGGTCAATTATTAGCACAATCTACATGTTTTAAATGACATTCCCAGTTCAAATTCAATGTTTGATTTAGTTCAGTATCAAAACCTTATTGATTTTCTGCTTTCATCCTGTCTGCCCCAGGCATCAGCATCAACCGAGGCCTGCTCTCCCTGGGCAATGTGATCAGCGCCCTCGGTGACGAGAGCAAGAAAGGCACCGGCTTTGTGCCCTACAGGGACTCTAAACTAACCAGACTGCTGCAGGGTGAGTGCTCAAATGGATGGTCAGCTTATGCAGGTGTTATTGACACTAACTGTGTTTGGGCAGTCCATATCCTACCGCCCATAGGATCTTTCTGGGTCCAGTATCAATTTAGGATTTGCTTATAAGTACAATGCAGCCTAACATAACAAAGATGGTGTCATGTGGTACAAGACCTTGTGGTAGTCAGATGACTGAAAGAACAGTCAAGAGAGCAGTCAAGCGATGACTGAGAGAGCAGTCAAGCGATGACTGAGAGAGCAGTCAAGAGATGACTGAGAGAGCAGTCAAGTTATATACCCTAAGGCAGGGAAGGGCAACTGGCCTACATCACGGTTGACAACTCCCAGAGTGCAAAGAACCTTGGCGTGACCATCGACAACACCCTGTCGTTCTCTGCAAACGTCAAAGCAGCGCCGGCTTTGACTGCATATGTGGATGTGGTTACGCAGACCTGCGAGCCCCTGCAGCTGCTCATGATGATTTCAGATTTTGTGGCCCCCACCCCCCTCCGTTGTCCATCCCTGCTCTAAGCATTCAACACAACAAGCATTCATTAAAATCTAGCATGTTTTTCTTAGATTTAGAGACTGAATCGGTTGTATATATATTATACTAAGACTTCATGTTTTGTGGGGGTTAAATAATAAATACTGCTCTCCTTCAGATTCATTGGGAGGTAACAGCCACACCTTGATGATCGCCTGCATCAGCCCTGCAGACTCCAACATTGAGGAGACGATAAACACGTTGCGTTACGCTGACAGAGCCCGCAAGATAAAAAACAAACCTGTCGTCAATGTGGACCCTCGAGCTGCTGAAATGAAACGCCTGAAGCAGCAGGTAGTGACCACCCTACTGAGTGACCGTACAATTTGTGTGTTGGCGAAGTTGAAATGATTTTAAGTGTTCATTGTTTTGATGGGAATGTTTCCTCCTCTTTTGAACACAGGTTCAGGAGTTACAGGTGATGCTTCTGCATGCACGTGGAGGTGTGGCACCAGTGCTTTCTGGGTAACTACTATGCAATTTATTTTGGGATAATTTCCCCAACTAAGATACAGTCAGGTCTAAAGTTATTTGAACCCTTGATAAAGATCAGCTAATTAAATAAATAATACAATACTGAGCTATATTGCATGCACAGAGAATTTTTTTTTATTAACAAGTAATACAAACAAAAAAAGATGGCGGTCAAAATTATTGGCACCCCTGTTTTCAGTACACCCTTTGGAAGGATAATGACACTGAGCCTTTTTCTAAAATGTTTAATGAGATTAGAGACCACATTGTTCCACAAATAAATGGTTAATTGACCACAAAATAAACATTTTGCAATGGCCATCTCAGTCTCCGGACTTGAACCCCATTAAAAACTGGTTTGAATTGAAGAGGGCAGTCCATAAGCACAGACGAAGGATAACAAGGAAAACGGGTGTTTTCTTCCCCTTTTTATATATATATATATATTCATTTATTTTTTCTTTTACAAAATGTTTCACAGTAATTGTGTTACTATCAAATAATATAATTTCCCTCTTGTTTTTTTTGCCGTATAATATAGCTCAGTATTTTGATTATTTTATAGTCTTTTTGCACATCCTTATCAATGGTGCCAATAATCCTGGACCAGACTATATGTCGTCCTCTCCATCTATTGAGCCAAAGAGTCTGTCAACCTATGATGACTGAACATCCATACTGGTAACATTTCTTCTCTGAAAAGGTCTGAGCCAGCGGAGAACGTGTCTAAGATCCTGGAGCGGACACGTACCCTACAGGATGAGAACAACAAGCTGAGCCGTGCGCTGAGCGAGGCAGCTGGCCAGACTGCCCTGATGCTTGAGAGGATCATCATAGTGAGGATGAGGGCCTGTCGTACTGCCATACAGCAGGCCATGCCAACATCACACAGCAACGCTGACTGACCATCCATAAACATATAATTGTCCTTTTTAGTTATTCATTTTTGGAAAGATATTTGGCGGTATTACCATGATCGTCACGTGTGCCATCCTTATTTGTCACCCCACCCACAGACGGATCAAGCAAATGAGAAGCTGCAAAGCAAATTGGAAGAGTTGAGGCAGCATGCAGCGTAAGTCTGAACGTCTTTTTGTGAACTAAAACTCGCACTTGACTTTTTTCCCCCCTTACGACCTCTGACTTTTCTGATAGCTACTTTATTGAGGAAAAGTTGACTTACTATGACTGTGATATGTGGTTGTACCACCTAGCTATCTTAAGATGAATGTACAAACTGTAAGTCGCTGTGGATAAGAGACTTAAGTACTACGCTGTAAACATTTAAATGTCATGTGCTGTGCCCATGGTCTGATTAGGTAATTGGCACCATAATTATTTGTGTTAAACACAAGGCTTATCGTTTAGGTGTAAGGTGAACCTGCAGAGGGTGATGGAGACTCTGGAGGACCAGGAGTTGAAGGAGAATGTGGAAGTGATCCAGAATCTGCAGCATGTCATCCTGCAGCTCCAGGTACGGCTAGACGAGGGAGCGCTCACAAGGCTGGATCTACTGATGCATTACAGACTCCATTCAGTCCTCTGTGTTTAGCAAGCAAAGCATTTCCCCCCTGAATTTCATAGTAGCTAAGCTGTGTCTGTGCAATGTCATAACCTTATTGATCATGCTAGTCATAAGGGTAAAGGACACTTGATTTATTCTGTTTCATTGTACACATTGCACGTGTCAACGTTTGAATGGCTCGATATTTTAGTTCCCTTCCCCATATTCAGTCTAATAAGAAGCTGCTCTGCATCCTGTCTGGGTAATAATGTCTGCTCTTTTTCCTCCAGGATGAGAGTGCTGGCCTTGCTGCCACCATTGAGGCGTTGGCTGCAGACTGTGGGGCTGAAGGAGAGGACAGCCCTGATGGGCCAGGGAGTGGCAGCAGGACTCCAACTGATGGCTCTCCTTCAGTAAGTCTGGTCATCTACATCCACTCCTCTAATGCAGAAGGCTGTCTGCTGCAGATTTACTCTTCCTGACATGTATCTGATTCTGTGCAGGTGTTTTGGGATTATTGCATTTTCACTGATTCTATAGAATTGTTGTGTGTTTTTAGGTTTTGTACAACAGGTCTGTTTTTGTTACCATACAAACAAACATACATCTCTTCACAGGCTGCTGCTGACAAGGACTCTCCAGAGGCCTTCACTACCCAGCATGCCCTGCGTCAGGCTCAGATGTCCAAGGAGTTGATTGAGCTCAACAACGTTCTGGCTCTGAAGGAGGAGTTTGTCAGGAAGATGTGCCAGAACGACAGCCACCTGGAGCCTATGCAGACTGAACACCAGGTAGGGCTGGAGATGACAGACTGGAGAGGGAAGAGAAAATATGGGTTGGCTGTAATGGAGGTTCGGAGGGCTGAAACAGGGAGGGCAGCACAGCACTTTGATTCTTATCCACTGGGAAGGTTTCAAACTGAACTGTTGAAGCAGCTTTTTAATCGGAACTCCTCATTAACGGTTCCCCTCTAGAATAACATCAAGAGCCTGCAGACATCAGTGGGCTCTCTGCAGAAGGAAAAGGAGGACCTCATCCAGGCTCTCCAGTCTGCCAAGAAGGATGTCAATCAGGCTAAGTAAGACTAAGTATTTTAATAGCGTCTTTATGTTCAGGCTGTGTAGTCAATTGATATGATAGTTATCTGTCACAAGAGTTTCCCTCTGATAGCCACGAGCTTGGTGTGTAACAGAACTTTACGTTTAGTATAAGCATTTCTCTGCAGTAGAATGGAATCATCAATCTCATTTCCTTCTGTCTTTCTCCCTCCCTCTTTCTCTCTCTCCATCTTTGTCCAGGCTGAGTGAGCAACGGAGAAAGCGTCTGCAAGAGCTGGAGGCTCAGATCACAGACATGAAGAAGAAGCTCCAGGAGCAGTCCAAACTCCTCAAGGTCAAAGAGTCCTCTGTTCGCAGCGTGGCCAAGCTCAACCATGAGATCCAGGTATGACAGTGTGCTTTCCTCTGGTGTGTCACTGTCATGACATTGCGGGTATATTGTGAGCTGTGGATATACCAGTTACGCTGAACTAATGGGCACTGTTTTTCAGGACAATGAGAGGTTTTCAGTGTGGATCTGATCAGTCAATGGGCTTTTGAAATTAAATGGTTGAATGTGACCTAGTGATGGTACTCTAAGACGAGGTTGTTGATGGCTTCTCTGATTGTCTGCTCTCTTTCCCTGTAGGCTATGAAGAGTCAGCGTGTACAGCTGATGAGGCAGATGAAGGAGGACTCTGAGAAGTTCAGAGTGTGGAAGAACAAGAAGGACAAGGAGGTGCTTCAGCTCAAGGAGAAGGTGTGTGTGACGTGTGGTAGCGACTCTGTGGTGGACTCACCAGTCCATAGATAAGGCACACTGTTCACCACTTTCATTTCCATGTGGTTTAGATGATTGATTTAGTTTTTTTCAATAACAATACATTTCTCACCTCTCTCAGGACCGTAAACGTCAGTTTCAGATGGTGAAGCTTGAGAGTGACTTCCAGAAGCAAGCTAATGTCCTGCGTCGTAAAACTGAGGAGGTGAGGCCTAGGTCTATTCAGTGGTGTAAAAATTCTTGAAAGTACTACTTATTAAGTCGTTTTTTGGGGTATCTGTACTTCACTATTTCTATTTTTGACAACTTTTTAATGTTTACTTCACTACATTCCTAAAGAAAATTTTACTTTTTACTCCATGCATTTCCCCTGACACCCAAAGGTACTCACTACATTTTGAATGCTTAGCAGGACAGGAAAATGGTCTAATTCACACACTTATCAAGAGAACATGCCTGGTCATCTACTGCCTCTGATCTGGCAGACTCAATAAACACAAATGCTTTGTTTGTAAATGATGTCTGAGTGTTGGAGCATGCCCCTGGTTATCTGTAAATAAAAAAAAATGGTGCTGTCTGGTTTGCTTAATATAAGGAATTTGAAATTATTTATACTTTTACTTTTGATACTTAAGTATGTTTTAGCAATTACATTTACTTTTGACACTTAAGTATATTTAAAACCAAATACTTTTACTCAAGTAGGATTTTCCTGGGTGACTTTCTATTAAGGTATCTTTTACTCAAGTATGACAATTGGATACTTTTTCCACCACTGGGCCTAATCGACCAGAAAAACATTTTGTGTCAATTCTTTAATTGTTGTTAGCTGGAACTGTGGTGAGCGGTAGTTCTAACTCTACAGGTGTTCTCCTTCAGGCCGCAGCAGCCAATAAGCGTCTGAAGGATGCCCTGCAGAAGAGGAGTGAGGTGGCAGAGAAACGAAAGGATATCCATTACAGAGGGATGGAGGGAGCAGCCGGGAGAGTGAAGGTCTGGTCAACTATATTTGTTTGGTTCTGTTTGTGTACTGTGAATTATTTGATCAGCGATTTGTGAGGGGTCCTGGTTTGCAAGAAAGGAACTGATTGCCATAAGGTGTTATGCGAATGTGTATGCTGTGGTTTAAGTGATTGTGTGTGTGATTTAAATGTGCTGCCTAGGGTTGTGAAATTTCAATAAATTCCATGTTTTAAATCCTGGTTGTATGATTTGTGGAATAAGTAGGGAAACCAGGGAATTTATTGAAAGGTCCTGTAATTTTGCAAACTTAGTACTGTCACTGTGTATGTATGCTGTTACCTGAATCTGTGGGCAGACCTGGCTCCTGAACGAGGTGGAGGTGCTGGTGAGCACAGGGGAGGCGCGGCGCCACCTGCAGGACCTGCTGGAGGACAGGAAGATCCTGGCAGAGGAGATCTCCCAGCTTAAACAACAGATGGAGGCAGGGGAGCGGCCTGCTGCCAAAGTCAGGGTAAGTGGAGTCCTTGTCTTAAAAAGATCAATGACAATATGAGCTTTTACTAAATGAGGTGTCAGTGGAAATTTCCACTACATGAGGAAATTATGCTTCTCTGTTTTTCTACAGGAGTTAGTTCAAGGGGAATGGAAACACTAGGCTTTAGAACACCAGCTAACTAAATCGCCAGATTGGCATTGTTGCATCACTGGCAGGATTTCCAAAAACGGTCTCAAAGACCATGAACTCTGCGTCACCTCAAAGACAACATTTAATGTAAAAAAGACAAGAGAAGTGCTAAATCAAGTAGATGGCTAGCTCGCTACCATGCCTCAAATACTATAATTACCAACATAAAAACAAATTGAATACAGTTTCTTACCTTAATGATGTTGTCCTTATCTCAATGACAAAGCTGTCAAAGTTATGAGAACCCTTTCAGGTCAAGTGGAGGCGAGGTGCCTCCTCGTGGCAGCATTCACTTTCAGTCCCCTGCCAAAACTCACAATTTGCTCAATCCTGCCAATGACGCATTGGCGTCAGTTGTTTCTATGGCAATTCAAGATGCCGCTGCCCATACCTCCTAATAATTGTTCAATATCAAAACCCTAAAAATAGAGATGTTAAATGCATATTGTTTAGTATTAGTGGACAGAATACATCTCTTTGCTTAGCTTTACTTCCTAAAGTGTTTCCATTCCCCTTTGAACAGTTTTTACTGTGTTCTCTCTCTCTACTCCCACAGCGTCGGACCCTCGTCATCTCAGAGCTGGAGAGTCAGGGAGAGCTGGAGGCGTCTCTCAGCAAACAGGTGGACAATCTGGGGACAGAGATAAACCTCAGGTGAGTCTGACTAGTACAAAACTAACTTATTACCTCCTGCAGCTGAGGGATTCCTTCTAACCTAAACATTGACCTATATTACATCCCGCAGCTGAGGGATTCCTTCTATCCAAACACTAAACATTGACCTCACCTTACTTCTAATGCATTTGATTTTATTACATGACTCTACTGACGTGAAAGGCATCCACATAATTTGTCTTTCAGTTGCATTGCATTGCTATGCATTTTTGCACTGTCATTGTGAATTCCTGGCCTACCTTCCCTTGGCTTGCCTGGAGAAATGTTGATGTCATAGTGAGGCTTTGCTCCAAAGCTTTTCACACCTTCCAAAGCATACGCCTTCCCCATCTGCTCTTTTGTTAATTCCTGTTGATAGGATATTGTGAAGGCTGCCATACGCAAGTCCTTAGAACGGAGTAATGATATGTGAGAAAGTATTTACATTTGGGCAGGTAAATCAAACTTGATTTGTGTAGACCCTACCGTGAAGTTACTTATAAGCCCTTATCCAACAGTGCAGTTCAAGAAGAGTTAAGAAAATATTTACCAAATAAACTAAAGAAAAAAATAAGTTACACAATAAAATAACAATTACGAGGCTATATACAGGGGGTACCGGTACTGAGTCAATGTGCGGGGGTACAGGTTAGTTGAGGTAATTTGTACATGTAGTCAAGGGTGAAGTGACTATGCATAGATAATAAACAGCGAGTAGCAGCAGTGTAACAACAAAGGGGGTGGGGGGGGTCTATGTAAATAGTCTGTGGCCATTTTAATAGTTGTTTAAGCAGTCTTATGGCTTACGGGTAGAAGCTGTTTAGAAGCCTCTCGGACCTAGACTAGTCTATGACCATTTTTTGGGCATCCCTCTGACACTGCCTAGTATATAGGTCCTGGATGGCAGGAAGCTTGTCCCCAGTGATATACTGGTGATTAAAGGCGAAACACCCACTGATTCGAAGACACACTACTGAGGATGTGTCCCAAAATTGACATCTTAACCCAGTCTAAGAAATAAACCTCCCATGCCACTCTGTCAACATCACGGCAAATCTCATGTGAGTGCATACCATCTATTGGCACAATGGACAGTTTTAACATCTCGTCCCGTGTTTTATGATTCTGGGCCGTACGCACTACCCTCTGTAGTGACTTGTGGTCGGAGGCCGAGCAGTTGCCATACCAGGCAGTGATGCAACCAGTCAGGATGCTCTCGATGATGCATCTGTAGAATATTTAGAAGATCTGGGAACCCATGCCAAATCTTTTCAATCTCCTGAGGTGGAAAAGGTGTTGTTGTGCCCTCTTCGCGACTGTCTTGGTGTGTTTGGACCATGATAGTTCGTTGGTGATGTGGACACCAAGGAACTTGAAGATCTCCACCTGGTCCACTTCAGCCCTGTTGATGTTCATGTGGGCCTGTTCGGCCCGCCTTTTCCTGTAGTCCCCAATCAGCTCCTCTGTCTTGCTCACATTGAGGGAGAGGTTGTTGTCCTGGAACCACACTGCCAGTTCTCTGACCACCTCCCTATAGGTTGTCTCATCGTTGTCGGTGATCAGGCCTACCACTGTTGTGTCGTCAGCAAATTTAACGATGGTGTTGAAGTTGTGTCTGGCCACGCAGTCGTGTGTGAACAGGGAGTACAGGAAGGGGCTGAATACACACCTCTGAGGGGCCCCAGTGTTGAGGATCAGTGTGGCAGACGTGTTGTTGCCTACCCTTACCACCTGGGGTTGGCCCGTCAGGAAGTCCAGTATCCAGTTGCAGAGGGAGGTATTTAGTCCCAGGGTTCTTAGCTTAGTGATGAGCTTTGTGGGCACTATGGTGTTGAACGCTGAGCTGTAGTCAATGAACAGCATTCTCACATAGGTGTTCTTTTTGTCCAGGTGGGAAAGGGCAGTGTGGAGTGTGATTGAGATTACGTCATCTGTGGATCTTTTGGGACGGTATTTCGAATTGGAGTGGTTGTAGGGTATCCAGGAGGATGCTGTTGATGTGAGCCATGACCAGCCTTTCAAATCTATGTTATTCAATTATTGCACCCACACTGCTCGCGCGTGCCAACGAGCGTCAGCGTTGCCACGGCCTAAAATAGAAATCAGTTCTATTTGTGACGCAGATTGCGCTGCAAGTCCTGCCTCTCCCATCTCCTCATTGGTTTATAGAAGCAGGTACCCACGTGCCATCTCCTCGTTGGTTATACCCACGTGGGTGAGTGAAAGACGAACGGGGTCAGTGGCGGTAATGCACCTAATTTATGAAAGTTGCCAATCGCAATATAAAGTCAAGAGAAGAAAAGGCTTGAAGGAAGAGAGATGACTAGAAACGATTCGGTTGACTGTTTTATGTGTGGATTAATTGGCGGAGTAGAGGACCTTGTGCATTTCAGGTAAAATAACTCAATGTTTATATCCCAGGACAAATTAGCTTGCAATAACAAGCTAGCTAAATAGGACAAATTAGCTAGCAAGTGCAAGCTAACTAGCTGAATTGCCATAAATGTTTACTGCTTTTCGACCTGTCCCCAAATTAATATAATTGGTTCAGAGTTTGTTTTGATATTTTAACCTGCGTGTCGTGATCGCGTTTGGTGTGGGGGGACAAAATAAATGTATGCACGATGGCGCACGTTCGCAGCCGGTTTGAGTTCCGTGTGACTCACATCTGCTGCCAATAGTGTTATCACACAGTCATCCAAAACAGCTGGTGCTCTCATGCATGCTTCAGTGTTGCTTGCCTCGCAGTGAGCATAAAAGGCATTTAGCTCGTCTGGTAGGCTTGCGTCACTGGTCAGCTCGCGTTTGGGTTTCCCTTTTGTAATCTGTAATAGTTTTCAAGCCTTGCCACATCCGACGAGCGTCAGAGCCGGTGTAGTTGGATTCAATCTTAATCCTGTATTGACGCTTTGCCTGTTTTTATGGTTTGTCTGAGGGCATTGCAGGATTTCTTGTAAGCGTCCGGAATAGTGTCCCACTCCTTGAAATCGGCAGTTCTAGCCTTTAGCTCGATGCAGATGTTGCCTGTAATCCATGGCTTCTGGTTGGGATATGTACGTACGGTCACTGTGGGGACGATGTTGTCGATGCAGTTATTGATGAAGCCGATGACTGAGGTGGTATACTCCTCAATGCCATTGGATGAATCCTGGAACATATTCCAGTCTGTGCTAGCATAACAGTCCTGTAGCATCCGCGTCATCTGATCACGTCCGTATTGAGCCAGTCACTGGTACTTCCTGCTTTAGTTTTTGCTTGTAAGCAGGAATCGGGATGATAGAATTATGGTAAGATTTGCAAAATGGAGGGCAGGGGAGAGCTTTGTATGCATCTCTGTGTGGAGTAAAGGTGTTCTAGAGGAGTTTTTATTTTGTTTATTTATTTTTTATGTATTTTGTGGTTGCACATGCTGGTAGAAATTAGGTAAAATGGATTTAAGTTTGCCTGCATTAAAGTCCCTTGCCACTAGGAGCGCCACTTCTGGATGAGCATTTTCTTCTTTGTTTATGGCCTTATAAAGTTGGTTGAGTGCGGTCTTAGTGCCTACATCGGTCTGTGGTGGTAAATAGACGGCTACGAATAATATAGATAGTGTGGTCTACAGCTTATCATAAGATACTCTACCTCAGGCGAGCAATACCTTGATACTTCTTTAATATTAGACATCGCGCACCAGCTGTTATTGACAAATAGACACACACCCCCACCCTTCGTCTTACCAGACGCAGCTTCTCTGTTCTGTCGGTGCATGGAAAATCCTGCCAGCTCATTCATGTGTATTTGTCTATTTTTATAGACAAACATTCACATGTAATGTCCCATGGTTTTCCTCCTAGGAGTGCCCAGATAGCTGACCTACAACAGAAGGTTCTGGATGCAGACAATGAGGGGCGCTTGAAGCAACGCTGGGACAACATCACTACTATGGTGGAGGCCAAGTGTGCCCTCAAGGTCCTCATGTCAGAGGTAAGACATGAGCTTATTTGCGTATTGTTGAACTGCAAGCTTATTAGTCTCAAAAGTTTTCAATGTCTTGAAAAGAATGTCATTCTTTGCCTATTAGCCTACCTTGTAAACTAATGTTTATTGACAAAATACATGGCAACCCAAAATTTCATTTGACTCTTTAGTCTTTTAGCAGATGCTCTTATCCAGAGCAACTTACAATTAATATCACCACCTCCACAGTTGGTGTCTGCCAAAACGACCAGTTCTAAGCTGGAGAGCGAGCTAAAGCAAGAGAAAAGCAACGTGCTGGACCTGCAGAAGACGCTGTGTGACGAGAGGAAACTGATGTCTACCATGGACATGGAGCACCAGCACCACCTGGTGGAGCTGGAGCAGATGCACCAGGAGAAGGTCCTGTACCTCCTGGGTCAGCTGCAGAGCAAGGAGAGCAAGTCAGTGGAGAAAAAACAGGAGGAGGAGACTTCAAAAAGAGAGAGGGAGCTTCTGCAGCGCCTCAAGTTCCAGGTCTGTCACACTGTCCTCTCAGCTACTGTGCACACTAACATTCTGGAGGAATGTTCATCAGGGTCATACAGTCAGGTCTATTTATGTGCTTATGGACTTGTTTCTGCTTTTAATCCTCATTATCCAAGCAGGTTGATTTGACTTCAAGTTCAACTCAGTGTTGTGTTTTAGACAAAACTCTGTCAAAGACTGATCAGGGTGAATATAGGTATTCTAACCCCCCTCCTAATTCAATTCCTGTCTCTACAGGAGGATGAGATTGAAAAGATGCGGGAATTGAATGAGCAAAACCAGAGGCTGATGGATGAAAATGAACAATACAAACAGGTAAATGCCCAGATGAGCCTGTACAAGGACAATAGAACACTTTAAAGTATGTACAAGAACAAAGGTCTGCAGTAGAGTTGGGTGGAATCCAGATTTTCATACAGTCATAATTTTTCTGTACCATACTAGGGTATACGGTATTACCGGAAGTGCACATAAAACAATTTAGGCAATAGGGATCTTGATCCAGTTAGCAAACCAAATGCATTGCTGTAGCCCTGAGCTGGATATCATTTATTTCACATCTTAGTTAAGTATAACTTAGTTATAGTTATACTTAACTTAAACACTCACAGGCCAGATATTAGGTATTTCTATTGTGTGTCTATCTTTATTTGCTTTTCATGTTTCCCCCACAGCTCCCTCTGCTGGGATCTCTTAATTGGGCCTATACTGACTGAATTTATAATTATGCCCACCTGTGAAGTCTTGTTGTGACATTGATTGCCATTGCCTTGCACGCTGAGGAAGGGCTCATACCTGACACGTTCGTGCGGCAATAAAAATATTAATATACTTTTGTTTACCAGCGTGCTGTCCTATTACTGTTCTTTTCATTATATACAAGGATCCACACCCGATTTAAAAAAAAAAAAAAAAAAGTTAATATAAGGTGGAGTCGAACACGTTTGTTTATTAGGTACACAACCCCGTTCATGAAAATGGATGAGTCACGTGGCCGTGGTTTGCTATATAACGCAGTCATCGAGGCATTCAGTTACTGTTCGATCGAACGTTAGAATGTGCAAAACGGGTGACCTAAGCGACTTTGAGCATGGTATGATCGTCGGTGCCATGCGCCGGATCCAGTATCTCAGAAACGACCGGCTTCCTGGGCTTTTCAAGCACGACAGTGTCTAGGGTTTCCCCAGAATGGAGCGACGAACAAAAACCTTCCAGTCAGCGGCAGTCCTGGGGGAACAGCTCTTTGACGAGAGCGGTCGAAGGAGAATGGCAAAAAATCCTGCACGCTAACAGGCGGGCCATAAACAGACAAATAACATTGGTGTGCAGAACGGCATCTCAGAACGCACAACTCGTCGGTCCTTGTCACAGATGGGCTATTGCAGCAGATGACCACACCGGGTTCCACTCCCATCAGCTAAAAACAAGAAGAAGCGGCTCCAGTGGGCAGGCGATCACCAACACTGGACAATTTAGGAGTGGAAAATCTTTGCCTGGTCAGAAAAACCCCAGTTCGTGTTGCGTCATGCGAATGGCGTAGTCAGGATTTGGCGTAAGCAGCATGAGTCCATGTACCTATCCTGCCTGGTGTAAACAGTACAGGCTGGTGTCAGTGGCGTACCGGCGTCCAATCTTTTTATTTTATTATTTACTAGGTAATTCAGTTAAGAACAAATTCTTATTTACAATGATGGCCTACCCAAGCCAAACCCTAACCCGGACGGCCCTGGGCCAATTGTGCGCCACCCTATGGGACTCCCAATCACGGCCGGTTGTGATACAGCCTGTAATCGAACCAGGGTCTGTAGTGACGCCTCTAGCACTGAGATGCAGTGCCTTAGACTGCTGCGCCACTAGGGAGCCCAATCTGCAGTAACTGCGTGATGCCGTTGCGTCAGCATGGACCAACATCCATGTGGAACGTTTCCAACCTGTAGAACCCATGGCCCGAAGAATTCAGGTAGCACGCAGCCCCCGCAATGCATGGGTGCCCCCAACCCCAAATGTTTATTTTCTTTAAATAATGTAAGGTATTTAAAATGATACCGTCGGTATTTCAAAATACCTCGGTATAAACGGAATATCGCCAAAACCTAATCTTACATGTAACCTAATATTAATTAATGTAATTTGTAAAGTGCTTTTCTCACACCCTAGGTGCTAAAAGCACAGGTTATTACAATTCTAAACATTTATGTCTACTATTTGTTGAAACTGTCCATATCAAGCAACTTTTGCTCTGTGTTTTCAGAAACTAACACGGCTCCAGTTGGCCAGTGGGAAAAAGATCAACAACCTACTGCCAACATCCACTCAGTCCCCAGATGACTCCTTTGAGTACATCCCGCGTAAGGTAAGCCACTGGCACGCTTCCTCACCAGTCTGTTTGATATCCAACTGTTAGTGGAAATTTCCCCCGTTCGAGTCTAGGGGAAGATGACCCTGACTTAGACCAGTGCTAAGAGATTGGCTGGTGTTCTTTACCTCCTGCAGCCTAAAGGCCGGCGTTTCACTACAGCCAGGGCTCCCCTGAAGATGGCCATTGACATGGAGGAGCTAGAGTCTCCCTCAGAGTCAGAGGAGGTTGAGTGGTGCCCTGAGAAGAATGAGAGCGGCCGTAACAGAAAGAGCTCCAATGTCAAAAAACCCAAGGCTACAGGGGTGAGAACATAGACGTGATGTATAGGAAATCATTTAGTGAGACCGGGGCAACACTGTTAGTTTAGAGATGATCAGATCAATATTCTTATGTATTTGTAGTGTTAAATGAGTTTTCACATCTGTATTCCTCTTCCTTCAGTGTGCCTGTAAGGGTCGCTGTGGCAACAAGCTGTGCCGGTGCCGTAAGGGAAAGATGAGCTGTGGGGAGAACTGCCAGTGTGACCATGAGAAGTGTCGCAACATGGACCACCAGACGTCTAGTATAGTAAGTTAAAATTGTCCATCTGTTGTCAGATATCTGTATACCATCACTAGTGGGAGAATATTTCATTGTTTGTGCATTTTATTTTTCTTAATAATTTTCCTCTCTTCCTAAAATCAGGACTCTAGCGAGGTCACCGATGATGGGTCCAAAGATTTCGTTTCTATTCCTCAAGACCCCACGGCCATTAGCCCTGGTGACGCCACGTTCTTTAAACCACCCTGTGTCACTCCCACCAAGGTAGGCTCCTCTATACCAATAACGCAACAGGGTGGTGACATACCCGTAACAGACTCATCACACATTACTTTCTTTTGCACAAAGCTGAATCTTAGGTGGGTATTGGGGTTTTCAGATCATGTCCTTATTGTGCTGAAAAGACGATATTCCTTGCTGTGTTCTTATAGCTTGTGAGGAAGAGTGTCTCTGTCGAGGAGGAGGAAGATGAAGATGAGGAGGATGAAGAGAGGAACACGGCCAGCTTCTTGAAGAAGAAAAAACGAGTCCTTACTAGCTTCCAGAACAGCTTTTTCTCTGGATGTACGCCCATCAGGGAAGAGTCTTAAGGTGGGAAAGGCATGCTAGTATAGACAAGACATGCAAGATCTTAGCCTCTGCTATAGGATAGTCCTTTTATCTGTTTGTTTTTTCAGTGTTTTGTTGGTCATTTTTCAATGTCTTTTAAATGTCCTCTTACGTTCCTTGTAATAAAGTGTAGCAATTGATTCTAAATGAGACATCACTCTTTTATCGGTCTAAATCTTAGAGTGCACAGAAATTCACTTACTGTGAAATGCTGTAAATGGCCTAATTTATGAGGGCTAAAATACATTTAATGAGACTATTTTTAATTAGACAATCATACTAGGGAATTATTTGTCACTTGAAATATAAACGTTTAATAGTTGTATGTAACTGATTTTCTATCAATAGAAATTGATCATTTTTTAATATACATTTTTTTGTTATCATAAATTAATAATTCATGATTTTTATTTTCTGTGGAAGATTGTTTATTTGTTCCATAGTTAATAAATCAAACATTCTTAACTTGGAGTTCTCTAACAAAAAACCCAGCTTTGCAATGTTGTTAGCATTCCCATTGAAGACTACTGCAGTGTTTACACTGCTCCCAACCTTTTTAATGCTTCAGTCCAGAGTTAACATGACATCCACTCTGAGTCTGAACTGATGCCATTTTAAGTCTCAATCAAAGCAATGTGACTATATAGAGGGGAAAAACTTTGATACCGACGTGACCTTTTTTGTAGCAGGTTAGTAGAACTTACGCAGCAGGTTAGGAGACTGCGGTTAAGGGAAATGCCCTCCTAACCTCTACGAGAATCACTTTTGTATTGAAGTAGTGTGAAAAGATTGTCCCATATAAAGGCAGCATAGGCCCAAATTAAAAATGGTAGTGAGTCTGAGAGAGCACTTTGAAACCAAATACCTTTTGCTGAAATTGACAACGGCCCAGGGTGGTTTGGATGGTATGAAGTCTGGAAGATGTTAAGTTGAGACAAAAAATGACTAATATCCTAGCTTGAGGCCCTGCTTATGTCCTGCCCAAATACTCCTACATTTGACCAGGCTGTTTTTAATTGAGTTTCCTTATTGTTCATCCAATATTGGATTGCGTTATCTGATGATTAATGCCCACTTGAAGGGATATCATGTTCTATATGATATGTGACTGATAAGGCCATTTTAGAGTGAGGTTTGTGTTGGATCTGTACATGGCTCTTTTTGAGCTAATTGAGCAGAGGTGATTTTATAATGCAGTCAGTGTCTGCAGAAAATTCAAACGAGTCCTATGTCCAGTAGAAATTACACTGAACAAAACGCAATATGTGAAGTGTTTGTCCCATGTTTCATGAGCTAAAATAAAAGATCACAGAAATTTTTCATACGCACAAAAAGCTTATTTTGCTCCTTGTTTGCACAAATTTGTTTGTTGTTAGTGAGCATTTCTTCTTTGCCGAGATAATCCATCCACCTGATGTGTAGCATATCAAGAAGCTGAATTAAACATGATCATTACACAGGTGCACCTTGTGCTGGGGACAATAATAGGCAAATTAAAAATGTGCAGTTCTGTCAAAACACAATAACACAAGTTTTGAGGGAGCGTGCAATTCGCAAGCTGACTGCGGAATGTCCACCAGAGCAGTTGCCAAAGAATTGAATGTTAATTTCTCTACCATAAGCCATCTCCAATGTCGTTTTAGAGAATTTGGCAGTACATCCAACCCGCCTCGCAACCGAAGACCACATGTAACCACGCCAGCCCAGGACCTCCACATTCGGCTTCTTCACCTGCGGGATCGTCTGCGACCAGTCACCCGGACAGCTGATGACACTGGGGTTTTCCCCAACTGAAGAATTTCTACACAAACTGTCAGAAGCGCATCTGTTTGCTCGTCGTCTTCACCATGGTTTTGACCTGACTGCAGTTTGGCATCGTAACAGACTTTAGTGGGCAAATGCTCACCTTCGATGGCCAATGAATGCCGGTTTCAACTGTACCGGGCAGACCGGCGCCGTGCGGGCAAGCGGTTTGCTGATGTCAACGTTGTTAAGAGTGCCCCATGGTGGGTTTATGGTATGGGCAGGCATAAGCTATGGACAATGAACACAATTACATTTTATTGATGGCAAGTTGAATGCACAAAGATACCGTGATGAGATCCTGAGGCCCATTGTCGTGCCGTTCATCTGCCGCCATCAACTCATGTTTCGGCATAATGCACGGCTCCATGTCGCAAGGATCTGTACAGCATTCCTGGAAGCTGAAAATGTAATTGAGCATGTTTGGGATGCTCTGGATCGACGTGTATGACAGTGTGTTCCAGTTCCCGCCAATATCCAGCAACATCGCACAGCCATTGAAGAGGAGTGGGACAACATTCCACAGGCTACAATCAACAGCCTGATCCACTCTATGCGAAGGACATGTCGCACTGCATGAGGCAAATGGTCACACCAGATACTGACTTTTTTTCTGATCCAGGTATCTGGCCAACAGATGCATATTTGTATTCACAGTCATGTGAAATCCGTAGATTAGGGCTATTGGTTTGTTATGTCGGTGTCTGATTGGGCCAAGCATGCTTGAATTGTAATCCAAATATTTTCTTATCATAGCTTATTCAAACATGCAATTTGTATAATGTTTTCAAACCTGCTGTTTTTTTTATACACATCCATAAAATGGAGCTCACTTGAGATATGGAGGTAGATGTCACCATGATAAGTATGAATTGGTTGACAGGTTGCCGGATATGGCAATCATTTTGTAGCCTACATGTTTCTGAGTACAAACAGTTTGATTTAAACAAGGGGGGAAAAATTCTGCAAGAGAGATCTCTACTGACCTGAATGTCTGGTGTATTTGTCAGTGAGGACCATGCTCCTCTGCCTTGGAAGGAATAAGATGTATGACTCATATCCGTCTCTGTCTGGAAGAAATGGGATTCTTATTAAGAGCACCTGGAGGCCTGTCGCTCACATCTAGCCAAAACATAGACAAATCAAATTTATTTATATAGCCCTTCGTACATCAGCTGATATCTCAAAGTGCTGTACAGAAACCCAGCCTAAAACCCCAAACAGCAAGCAATGCAGGTGTAGAAGCACGGTGGCTAGGAAAAACTCCCTAGAAAGGCCAAAACCTAGAGAGGAATCAGGCTATGAGGGGTGGCCAGTCCTCTTCTGGCTGTGCCGGGTGGAGATTATAACAGAACATGGCCAAGATGTTCATAAATGACCAGCATGGTCAAATAATAATAATCACAGTAGTTATCGAGGGTGCAGCAGGTCAGCACCTCAGGAGTAAATGTCAGTTGGCTTTTCATAGCCAATCATTAAGAGTATCTCTACCGCTCCTGCGGTCTCTAGAGAGTTGAAAACAGCAGGTCTGGGACAGGTAGCACGTCCAGTGAACAGGTCAACAGGTCTCCCCAGCTAATGTTTCTTACTGCCTCTTCTTGCCCTTTAATGATGTTGGAATTGTTCACCATTACAACCATTATTGAGCCCATTACATAGATCACAAGTGCACTTTTATAAGGTTCTTGGATGCACTTTCTTTATTCAACAGCTGGCATTAAACTTGTAGAAGTGTGGATAAAGTAATGCAGCACATTATTTCTTGAATGTCATGTATGAAAAATATTTCCAATTTGAGTACAACACATGAAATCTGAATTATATCTGGTGTTTATCACTCTGCAGCTGTCCAACTGTTAAAAGATGCCTCTGGCAGGCAACAGAGGATCAACTACCTTCCTGGAATGTGGAGAATGCTGACTTCCAACTGCACATGAGAATGACAATGCTGACAGGAGAATCTTTTTAAATGTTTCAATACCTAAAAATGCTGAACCTATGTCTCCTGTGACTGTCACAGTTTTGAGTTACAGTGATGACATACGACGTAAATACGTTTCTGGGAGATGGCCAGTTTTGGCCACTAAAATCAAGTTTTTAGCCTAAAAAAAAAAGCGTTCCAGGAAAACAATCGCCAGAATTTTGGCTACAAATTTGTTTCAATTTAGGAAATCTGTTCAAGTATTCCCAGGAATAAAAGAGACGTGATGGTGTCTCCATGTAATCAAGGTATGAAATGATTGTTATTTTCAAATGCTCTTTCTCGTTGGGCTTAGTTGTGGTCAATTTGCTGGGTACAAATTATTATAATTATGTTCTGGCCCCAAACCGTCCGCTCTGATACAAATCGGCCCGCGGCTGAGTCTAGTTGCCACAGCCCTGCTCGAAATATTGAGAAATGCGGCAGCAGCCTGTGCACAGAAGAATGTAGCTGTCAAGTGGAAGGAATGCTGATGGCACACATTTTCAAACTGCTCTTGTCGTATTGTGTGGGTGTGCATGTTCATGGTGTGATGCTCAGCCTAATGTGAATAGCAAGTAGGACTATGCTATTAATTGTATCATTTTTAAAAGACAAGTATACTTTTTAAAAATTACGTACAGTGCATATAGAAAGAACCCTCTTGAACTTTTTTCAAATCAAACATTGAATATATCTTTAAGCATGGTCAAGTTAATAATTAGGCTGTTGATGTATTAAATGGCCCGTGCTATCCGGAATCCTTGGAACGTCCCTACCCCATTGAAGTTGAAATTGGTAAGGGTAGGGGATTAGGGTTTAGCACCGACATGTATAAAACCACCCAGACACATCAAAGATGCAGTCGTCCTTCTGAACTGAGCTGCAGGACAGGAAGGGGACTACTTAGGGATGTCACCATGAGGCCATTGGTGATTTTAAAATAGCTCCAGAGTTCAGTGGCCATCTGCCCGGTAGTTGAAACCAGGATTTATCTGTGAAGAGCACACTTCTCTAGTTTGCCAGTGGCCATCGAAGTTGAGCATTTGCTCACTGAAGTCAGTTATGACTGCAAACTGCAGTCAGATCAAGACCCTGGTGAGGACAACGAGCATGCAGATGAGCTTTCCTGAAACAATTTCTGACAGTTTGTGCAGAAGTTCTTCAGTTATGCAAACCCAGTTTCATCAACTGATATTTTATTTCAGCTCATGAAACATGGGACCAACACTTTACATGTTGCGTTTATATTTTTGTTTGGCGTAATACTGCAAAACATGGCAAAGGAATACACTTTTTGGCCTAAATGCAAAGCCTTATGTTTGGGACAAATCCAACACATCACTGAGTAACCTGCCTCCCTATTTTAAAGCATGGTGGTGGCTGCATCATGGTATGGGTATGATTGAGATCAGCAAAGACTGGGGAGTTTTTCAGGATGAAAAGATTTGGGATGGAGCTAAGCGCAGGCAAAATCCTAGAAGAACACCTGCTTCAGTCTGCTTTACACCAGACACGGGGAGAGGAGTTTCTGTTTCAGCAGGACAATAACCTACAACACAAAGCCAAATCTTACCAAGACGACAGTGAATGTTCCTGAGTGACCTAGTTACAGTTTTGACTTAAATCTGCTTAAATCTATGGCAACTTGAAAATTGCTGTCTAGCCATGATCCCCAACACCTTGACAGAGCTTAAAGAATAAACGGGCAAATATTGCACAACACAGGCGTGCAATGCTCTTATGTGATTTACCAAAGAAGACTTGCAGCCAAAGATTTAATGACAATTAAATCTATTTTAATCCCACTTTGTAACAAAATGTTAAGAAATCCAAGGGGGGTGTAGACTTTATATAGGCACTGTAATTGGCTCCCTCTGACTGAGTACAACGCCAGTCATCTTGCTGATGTATCACTGCTGCAGGTAGAAAGCCCAACAAATGTATCACACTGCCACATCAGGTTTCTAACCTGACTGAAGCTGTGACAACCTTCCAAACATAGCAATAACTTCAAGGTATGGTTCAATATTGCGAGAAAAATAAAGTTCAGATCACCTTTACCCTACACACAGAGATGCATACAAAGCTCTCCTTCATCTTCCATTTGGCAAATCTGACCATAACTCAATCCTCCTGATTCGTGTTTACAAGCAAAAACTCAAGCAGGAAGTACCAGTGATGCGCTCAATGAAGCAGATGCTAAACTAGAGGACTGTTTCGCTAACACAGCCTGGAATATGTTCCTGGATTCATCCGTTGGTATTGAGGAATTTACCACCACAGTCACCGGCTTTATTAATAAGTGCATCGACGATGTCGTCCCCACAGTGACCGTACGTACATATCCCAACCAGAAGCCATGGATTACAGGCAACATCTGCACTGAGCTAAAGACTAGAGCTGCTGCTTTCAAGGAGCAAGACTAATCCAGACGCCAGTGGTGTAAAGTACTGAAGTAGTACTTTAAAGTATTTTTACTTAAGTTGTTTTTTGGGGTATCTGTACTTTACTATTTATATTTTTGACAACTTTTACTTTTACTCCACTGCATTGCTAAAGAAAATATTGTAATTTTTACTCCATACATTTTCCCTGACAACCAAAAGTACTCGTTACATTTTGAGTACACCGTGTATATACTGTAGCCTCGTTATTGTTATTTTATTGTGTTACTTTAGTTTATTTAGTAAATATTTTCTTAACCAAAAACACAGTTAAGAAAAATAGAGAATAAAGTGTTTGTAAGTAAGCATTTCACGGTAAGGTCTGCACCTGTTTTTTTTGGTGCATGTGACAAATACATTTTGATTGGATTAATATAAGGAATTTTAAATGATTTATACTTTTACTTTTGATACTTAAGTATATTTTAAACCAAATACTTTTAGACTTTTACTCAAGTAGTATTTTACTGGCTTGACTTTCACTTTTACTTTAGTAACTTTCTATTAACGTATCTATACTTTTCCTCAAGTATAACAATTGGGTCCTTTTTCCACCACTGCCAGACGCTTATAATAAATCCTGCTGTGCACTCCGATGCCCTGGACTCTGCCCACACACTCACACATCCTACTACACTGACACTCCAACTCACACACTACATACGCACACACACATGCATGTTGATGCCAGACACACTTTCACATACACTGCTGCTACTTTGTTTATGTATCTTGATTGCCTAGTCACTTTTACCCATACCTACATATACATATTACCTCATACCCCTGCACATTGACTAGGTACTGGTACTCCTTGTATATAGCCTTGTGATTGTTATTTTATTGTTTTACTCTTTCCTTATTTGCTCATTTGTTTGTCTTACTTTTTAACTCTGCATTGTTGGGAAAGGGCTCGTAAGTAAGCATTTCATGGTAAAGTCTACACAAAATCAAATTTTATTGGTCACATACACGTGTTTAGCCGATGTTATCGTGGATGTAGTGAAATGCATGTGTTTCTAGCTTCGACAGTGCAGTAATATCTAACAAGTGATATCTAACAATTTCACAACATAAACCCAATACACATAAATCTAAGTAAAGTAATGGAATTAAGAATATATAAATATATGGACGAGCAATGTCAAAGCGGCATAGACTAAGATACAGTAGAATAGAATACAGTATATACATTTGAGATGAATAATGCAAAATATGTAAACATGATTAAAGTGACTAGTGTTCCATTTATTAAAGTGGCCAGTGATTTCAAGTCTATGTATATAGGCAGTAGCCTCTAATGTGCTAGTGATGGCTATTTAACAGTCTGATGGCCTTGAGATAGAAGCTGCTTTTCAGTCTCTCGGTCCCAGCTTTGATGCACCTGTACAGATCTCGCCTTCTGGATGATAGCGGGGTGAACAGGCAGTGGCTCGGGTGGTTGTTGTCCTTGAGGATCTTTTTGGCCTTCCTGTGACATCGGGTGCTGTCACAGGAAGGCCAAAAATATCACCTGTTGTATTCAATGCATATGACAAATACAATTTGATTTGATGTCTCAATCAATTCTTTGTTCTGGGACCAGGGATTAGAGTGAACGGTTGTCATATTGCTGAGTCTACCTTTATTAAAGGTCATGTAGCAAGTAGTTTGCTGCTCTTGCAAAGAACCATCTGCAATATACAGTAGTTCAAATGAAGATGGGCTGCAAAAGGTTTGAGCGCTTCAAGCTGATGCTCATTCATTCAGCCTAGCAGCTTAGAGGGCTCTGTATGTGTTTTCTCTCCAAACCTGCCTGATCTGATCTGCCCAGCTCAGCACTGAGAAACCTCACTGTCATCCATTTTAAGCCCTCACTTAGGGAGCAGCCAGTCATCTGCAGAGGTGTGAACATTGCCTGGCTACCCATCCACATCGCTACGGCCAACTAATGTTTCTTCTCCACGATGAGTCTGGATTTCCCCCCCTCCCGATGATTTCTGGAACGTCAACACATTCTGACCTTTCAGATTGGTCCCAGAAACCGATGGGTTGGGCCAGAGCCGGCATACATGATGACGTTATCAACTTTGATACTCAGATTGGTTAGAGCCGATCCAATCGCTGATTAATTTTTGTACAACATCCCTCATTTTGAAGTCACACGAATGACTTCTAGGATGGCAGTTTCAGACTGAATGTACTGTATGTACCGATCCATATAACAGCGTAATTAAATTCAGAGTGAGTCCTCAGGCAAGTGTAAACCTACACTTTTAGTGCAAGCATCTTCATTTTCTGACCTTGGTATCACTCCCTCACTTACAGTACAACTATGAAAGATCATAAGAGAAGGGTCTTTGGTGGTGTTGCCATCTTTTGGTTAAATGATTAGGATAGGAAACTTTCCCAATATAAAGCTGAGTCGTCCTTGTACGGCCGACCTCATTTGGGATGTGAACCCTCGTTCATAACAACGACAACACTACTTACGGTTTCAGGGGTGGTGATGTCATTGCATGATCATGGCTAGAGCTCATTAGATAACTAGTTTACATCTACACCCCAACAACTGGCAGAGCCCACCGTGTGATCTGAGTTATGACACCACGAACGATGGTTCTCAGTTGGTCCGTTATAGACTAAAACCAGGCAGGTACTGTATGTTGATGTACCACCTAGGTTACACAAATTATTACACTGTACCTGCCTGTGTAACAGCAATATAATAAAGATTTTACATTTCGGTTGGTAACTTGAACAGCATGGACAAATCAATATTTTCAGTAGCCTACATTGGTATTTTGATAGCCTAATATCGTGAGGAATCGAATCCAATTTTCAGGTCTGCTATTCCTAAATCCCTCGCGCCGCCAGTCGATTCTGGAGAGCAGCTGATCACCTGCAGCAAGAGGGCGGACGGCACATTTTACGACTGCAACGAAAAGGATTTCAAGGGATGCATGTTTGCTTTCTCTAAGTGAAGTTGGATACAAATAGTCTAATTGTACATGAGAAATTGCAATCGAACATCGGCATCCTCACGCGGTTGAGGCCAAATTGATTAGGAATTGAGGATAGCACAAGCAGCATTTTTTCTGCGTAATTCGCAGCAAGAATTCAGATTTGACACGGACACCATACGGTGTGACTACGCATTATGCGTAGGAATCGATCGCAAAACATTTCCTGGATCCTATTTCGGCGTTGAGAAGGTAAATACTGTCAGTGACTACAGATGATCACAGGTCCCCCCTCCCTAACAGTACAGAGGCTACCAGGCTAATGGTAGCCGCTATGAGTCGGGCGAAGAGCGAGAGACCAAACCCGGAGGATTTCGGACAGATGGAATAGAAAGAATGCTGCTCTCTCAAAATGCATCACAGTAGACGGATAACAAGCTGACTCCAAACAAATATACAGCAAACTTTCAGCGCTGACATGACGCTGGGGTTTAAATAAGATGTTTTAAACTGTCCGAGAACTGACAAAATGCATGTGCAAACTGATCAGCTGGATTGTTGAAATGACTTGGTCGGCGCTGACGCTGTCTGATGGCTCAAACTGCATAATAGCCAAATGGCATTTTATTTTGCGTCGACTTGACGTTTGGACCTCCAATATTGGATCAGTTGTCTAGCTAGAAGTTCGGATGAAAGTAAACAACTGGTGCAATGTCAAACTACATGGTCCGGAGCGTAATGTACTATTCGTGCTGAAGCGTATGGGTCCTGCGTACTCAAGCTCCCGACTCCCACACAAAAAGGATTGTCTCTGTTGCGGGGGGTGCAGTGCAGTAGCTGTCACAGCTCCACATCTGGCTACTGACTGAATAGTTAACTAGCTAGCTAGCTAACTGTTTTTCCTCTTGGGAAGCTAGTGAGGTTGAATGAGTTTCTGCATCATTCGAGAGAAAGATTGCTTTGTGAAATCACCTCGGTGGTTATCGTGTTCCGAAGAAGGGACCCGTATTTTGGACAATATCTGAGATCAATCGAACAGTTTGAAGTGGTTCACAGCTGTCTTCTTAGCGAAAACACATAAGGACTTTGCGTAAGTCACGTATTTTTAAAGGCAAAGATAGGGTGACATTGCAGTCTCATCATATTGGATTTAACGTCGCCCGACAAAAAAAAGTGAAAGTGGGGCATTGTCCGTCACACGTATTAACGCAGTGGGATTTGTACGTCTGGTCGGCTTTTCCCCCCACCCTTCCCTTGGTGACGGTGATGGGTCGGAAGCGGTGTGTCGGTGCAGATTGTTCCAAGATGGCGGCCGGGTGCTGCGGGGTGAAGAAGCAGAAGCTGTCGGGATCCCCCGGGTCGGGGGGTCCTGGCGGGGTGGGGGCGGGAAACGGAGTGGCAGGGACCGGACATTGTGGATCGGACTTGGGGATTGGTTCCTCCTCGACTGTGGCGGCAGGGAACATGAATCGAGTGAACGGCCTGGGGTGTCCTGGGGGTAGTAGTAGTAGCACCAACGCGTTGTCCCCAACCCCGGGAGGCTACAACTCAACTGGCCTCTCCCCGAATCTAAGCCCGGGATCTGGTTCGGGAAGTGGAGGCAGGAAGATGGTTGTTTCGGCGGAGATGTGCTGCTTCTGTTTCGACGTGCTTTATTGCCATCTGTATGGATACCAACCTCCCCGAACACCTAGGTTTACAAACGATTCCTAGTAAGTTTCGTCCTAATATTATGTTGTTAAGTAGTAGCTACTATTGCTAACGTTAATGACTGAATAAGCAATATTATCGACTGTGTAGTAAACGTTCTTACCTAACGTTAGCCAGCAAGCAGATAACGAAACAATTGTAATGTAGTAGTGAAAATAAAAGTCAATTGGTTGAGCTGTGCAACTTTCGTAAATTAATATATTGCTGCTGCTACTTGGATAAAGTTTACTTTCACTGGGTGGTGTGGTGCTTACGTCCGCTAGCTAGTTCAACAAAGAAAAACAGTAGCTAGTTAGCATTAAAGGCTACGTTAGCTTGGTAGCCAGCAAGGGCGAGTTTCAACTTTACATTTTAGAAAGTTTAGAAAACACCACACAATTGTTGTGTTACGGCGCGTGGTGTGTTTGTCATTTTTTTTCTGTGTTCTGAAAATGACACGGCTTGATTATATTCCTTCATCCAAAGTCGAGATCTAGAATTTAACTAGCTGCCTTGTCTGTGTCAATCGACCATGACAGAGGACGGGTTCCCACTAGATAGGCCAGGGGCAAAGTCAAAATTGGCTATATCGTATATTGGCTGTATCGTATAAAACCATAATTTGCCTTTTTGGTCTTAGTTCAAGGTTATGGTTAGGCATACAGTTAGCAGCGTGTCTCATAAAGCCTCATTACACATTGACTTGCTTGATGTGGCAACACCAAAGATGCTATTCGATACCCCAAAAAAATGTGAACCACATCGACGGAGTTATCCCTGACAGGTATAATCGACGATACTGATCAGTGATGACACAGGGGCTACGATTAAAATACGATCTAGCCTGTGTTTCATACAACTATAGACATAACTATTTGATGCAAGGACTATCAGGCTGTGAGATTGACTATACCTAACTACATTGCTTGTTTACAAAAACCGTAAGGACTAATTCATTTAGAGACCCCCTCTAGTAATTTAATAGGATATGTCATAAACCCTGAAAGTTACAGAATTGATTCAAAATGGCAGCCATATTGGTCAGGGAGAAATCCAAACCAGTCTATTTGGAATGAACAGCAGTAGAGGCATAGTCCTGATTTTACTTTTGCAGGAAAGTAAATGTAAGTCGTGTGATATGTACATTGTGTAATATAATTATTGTCATATGATTGGGTTTATACACGTTGTGGGTTTTATATGCATTTTCTGTATAAATAGCCTCTAAAAAATATGTAAACAGACCATAACTGTAATATATATTTATATATATATTTATTGGAAAGCTGCGAATGATAATATATGATACAATATCAGTACTTATTGCATTTACAACTTGTCTAAATCCTATCGTCAACTGATTTGACAGTGTATGGCTGTGGATTGACTACATTGTTTGAATGGAATGTTATATTGGCAGTTAATTCGAAAAATGTATGGAATCATTTCTCTAAAACTGTCTGGCTATCTAACAAACATACAGTGCAGATAAATTCTCCAAATTAATTTATTTTAAAACACTGTTTTATCACAGCACTGGTAAGCCATTGTTGATCAACTACCTGACCAACATGGCTGACCTTTGGACCATCATATGAAGTTTCACGACCATTCTAGTACTCTTATTAGTAGCCTACAACCTTCGTTTTGGTTTATGATAGTGTAATTTACAGTTGTCTTCAATCTGAAGGCATAATTGACATTCTTCAAGAATCCATACAGCATTGAATGTAATAACCATTAAAAAGTTGGACAGCTTCTACATATTGTTAATTTAAAGGGGGAGGTTTGTCCACAACACGTTCATGAGTAGAGACAATATTTTATGCAATATTAGGCCTACATTTACCAATGGCATTGTGTTAAAATCCCAATATGTGTATTTTCTGTTGGTAATGACAGTCTACACACTTAGTTAGGCATACATCATTACACCATCAGTTATTACAGCCAACCTAACAGCCAGAGTAGCTTTAGGGAGTTGTTGTCATGGTGGCCTTTCCTTGCTCACAGTAAACATTGGGATGCTATTTTTAATGAGATGCCAATGTACTTTTCTCCTCTAAGGCTGTTAAAATGGTAATTGGCCATTGCACAGCTAGGTAACTGGGAGGCATTCTCTGCATACTAGTGTGCAAGACCACATTTTAACAGATAGGCATCCATTTACAAACCAAATATGGCTCTCAGCCACCTTCTTGTAGCATTGTTACTACCATATACATTTCACACGGACTCTGTCTATACACACAAGTGTTTATTAGAAGAAAAAACTAATGGGGGGTACACACAAGTGTTAACTAGTATATTAGTGCTGTGCCTTCATTTCAAAGTAAAATCAACATCCTGTCCATTATTCTATATCAATGTAGATGTTTGAAACATTAGTGGGAGGCCTGGAGACAAACTCTATTGATACCATTCATTTCAACATTGTTTTCTTCTTTATAGCAAATCCTGACAACATGCAGTCATTTCTTCCTTACTATATTTAACACACTATTTTTCCCGAATGTATAATAATTGCCTGCTTAAAACATACTTATGCGTCAAGGCATTTTGATATTTTTTTTATTTTTTTTATGGACAATAACGTATGGCTATCTTATAGATACAGAGTTTTGCCACCCGCCTTTATCATCATGCCTTTTGGAAATGGCCAGACATTTGTTTATATAGATATGTAAGGGAAAGGGTGCAAATTTATATTTAACATATTTATCTCTTTGCCTCTCCCTTTTAGTTATTTAGCAGACACTCTTATCCAGAGCGAATTACAGGAGCAATTATGGTTAAAGTGCCTTGCTCAAGGGAAATGTCGACAGGTTTTTCACCCAGTCGGCCCGGGGATTTAAACCAGCAACCTCTCAGTTACTGGCCCAACGCTCTTAACCACTAGGCTACCTGCCGCCTTGCTAAGCTACCTCACACAAATGCATAAGCCGGGTCACACAAAGTATATGCTTCCCATTTTGTTAATGTTGGATAGAGGAAGAGTAGCGGTAGAACCATTGATTGAGAGTTGGACACTTGATTCCATGTCTCCGTTTACACGCGCAGGGATTTCTTGACTTAGAGGTCTATGTATTGACTTACTAGTGTGAGAATCCTGGTAGCTGTTAGTTTATTGGAGGTGATTTCCCCTTGATTCCTAAGTACCAGCTCAGTATCTGTTTAACAGTGAAACTAATTCAGCCTCACTAGACAGTTCTGTCACAAGTGGAACATCTTGTGTATGTTGGGGATACTCCGTATTCATCCAGTCTGAATCAGTGTGTTTTGTGAGTGTTACATGAAGCAGTAACCTGATAGTGCTCAGGGCCATGGTGATGATGCACTGTAATCTGTTGATCCGTTTGATGCCCACTGTCCTAGGATTTAGGGGTCAAGTGAAAGTTCTGCCTGATGTCAGAAAATGGGACTGAAAATCCAAGCAGAGTGTGGCAGGTGGAAAGGGATGGAGGAGGTTGAAAGCCCAGTTTAATTTTCCTTCAATGGGAATTTCCATGTGAAATAATTTATTTGATATCCAGTTCCGCTCTTTTGGAAAGATTGAAACAAAACCTGAAAAAAATGTGTTGGGCTGTTTTTCTTCAATAGAAGGCATCTCATACATTCACATTCATATGATTGTTTGAAGTTACACATTCTTAAATAGGGAATTGATCACCCAGAGGTAGTTGTTTGCAACATGCTTGTAATGTTGGGCGGTAATGCAGAGGGAAGAGATGAGTAATGCCATGACGGGTATACTAGAGGCAATAGCATACACACATGTTCAAGCCCCTCCCTGCTGTTCTGACATTAGTATGGTACTAATACAGAGTGCTGTCTGCAATCTCTTTCCAGCTATGAAGACAAGGAACTGAACACCGCTCTGCTTTTCTATATTTTAACACCTGTGTCATCTTTATGCTCATTTTAGATTTGAATGGCAAGGGCTTTCCCTGTGTTGAGAGACTTCACTCAGTTCCTCTCCAAGTCTACCCCCACTTGCATTAGCCTATACGTCTAAAATGGAGATGGGAGTAGTCTGATCCATCCAGGCCAGTGTGTTTACCACCAGGAGGATTCAACTGATCAGGTGGCGTGGATCAGCTCCAAGAGGAGGGTTGTTGCCATAACCATGGCTGTATAATATAGCTGCTCTACCAGGGCTCAAATGAACATTAAACCTACTTCAAGCCTCGTGATTTATTCTAGACTACTAGAATGTGGTAGATGAACTGGGCCTGCCAGGTTGAAACCGAGTGCCACACACAACATGGTGGTTTCTACTTGAGGAACTGATGATGTGAGGAACATGACACCAGCCCCTCCCACACCCCATCTGATCTCTGCACACACTCCTGCCCACAACACCAGCTCCACCTGTGACCCATAAATCAGAAGCCAAAGGAGTGTAATATGTGCCTATATGCATGTGACTTACGACAATTTTAAATCTCCTGAATAATTGCCCCCTCAGTGTGAAAGCTGGCACTAAGCTGGGACTGGGTAATATAGTGCAATGTGACTATGGTGGGCAGTGATGTCATCAGGACTGATTAGTAGTCAGTCTGCAGTGGGAAGGTGTCTGTGTGTGAACTGGGCTCCAGATGTAGCAATGCGCATTAAAACGCCCCTGTAGCTTTTTCTAGTGTTTCCACTGTTTGGGATGGCACTTATTATTTGAATGGACTGATTGGTACAGAGGAGAGGATTTGAAGCACCTCCTAAAACATTTCATGTGATGACATACCTCTTCATCTGAACTAATATGTACCTGTCAAGTTCTTCCATTTGGTTCGTTCCACGTCAAAGAGCACCAGAAAGAGGATTGACACCCAACATCTTAGATTGTTCTGAAATAGTTTCTGTTGTTAGAAACAGATAAGATTAGCATTACTTGAACATTATTTTGCCGTAGCACCATACTACTTGTTATAGAGAACTGATACTGTATACTTGTTGGTGTGTGGGGAGTCCATGGGTGGTTTTTGACCATTTATTTGGATTCCTCATGTCTCAGTCATTGATAGAAAAAAAGTTTGGTCCCAATCAAATGTTGAGTACTATATTTATTAGATATTATATAAGTCCAATAAATTAAAAGGGCCAATTTACGTGCAATCAATTAGCTTAATTTCTCACAGATCAAATAATATTTTTTTTTAAACAATGTCGCAGGAATGCTAATCTTATCTGTTTCTAACTATATATATATATTATTTCGGACAATCTGAGATGGTGGGTGTAATGGCTTGCTGAAATTTATTTGACTTACTCACTGCTTTAAATTAGGACTGAGTGACTAACTGGGCTCAGTTAAATATGCTTGAAAAAGCTTTTTAAAAGCAGCCCTTGTTTGATGTGCTTTGCAGAGACACACTGTCTGTGTCCTCAGGGTTGGACCTCTGCAGTGCAGAACGCTGGTTCTCCGACTGGATTCCATCCCAATGTGTTTTTGTGAGTTGAGATGAAATCGGTTAGGCCTATCACACGTTGCTACCAATGATCCATCCATCCATCACCAATGATCCATTCATCCATCAGCAATGGATGGATACCTAATGGGTAGTGTTGGATCACCCTTTTACTCATGTACACTGAACAAAAATATAAACGTAACATGCAACAATTTCAAAGATTTTACTAAGTTACAGTTCATATAAGGTAATCAGTCAATTGAAATAAATTCATTAGGACCTAATCTATAGATGTCATGTGACTGGGAATACAGATATGCAGGTAGGGGCAGGGATAAAAAAAAAACAGTGTGTATCTGGTGTGACCACCATTTGCCTCATGCCATGTGACACATCTCCTTTGCATAGAGTTGATCAGGCTGTTGATTGTGGCCTGTGGAATGTTGTCCCACTCCTCTTCAATGGCTGTGTGAAGTTGCTGGATATTGGTGGGAACTGGAACACACTGTCATACACGTCAATCCAGAGCTTCCCAAACATGCTCAACAGGTGACATGTCGGGCGAGTCTGCAGACCATGGAAGAACTGGGTCATTTTCAGCTTTCAGGAATTGTGTACAGATCCTTGCGACATGGGGCCGTGCATTATCATGCTGAAACATGAGGTGATGGTGGTAGATGAATGGCACAACAATGTGCCTCAGGATCTCGTCACGGTATCTCTGTGCATTGAAATTTCCATTGATAAAATGCAATTGTGTTCGTTGTCCATAGCTTATGCCTGCCCATACAATAAACCCACCACCACGATGGGTCACACTGTTCACTATGTTGACATCAGCAAACCACTCGCCTATATGACGCCATCTGCCCGGTACAGTTGAAACCGGAATTCATCTGTGAGCGAGTACTTTTCCAGCATGACAGTGGCCATCGAATGTGAGCAGTTGCTCCCCATCGATCAGCAAATGCTGAAGTCGGTTACAACACTGAACTGCAGTCAGGTCAAGACCCTGGTGAGGACGACGAACATGAAGATGAGTTTCCCTGAGACGGTTTCTGACAGTTTATGCAGACATTCTTCGGTTGTGCAAACACAGTTTCATCAGCTGTCCGGGAGGTTGGTCTCATACGATGCGGCGGGTGAAGAAGTCTGATGTGGAGGTCCTGGACTGGTTTGGTTACACGTGGTCTTCGGTTGTGAGGCCGGTTGGACATACTGCCAAATTCTTTAAAATTACTTTGGAAGCGGCTTATGGTAGAGTTATTAACATTAAATTCTCAGCCAACTGATCTGATGGACATTCCTGCAATCCCCATGCAAATTGCACGCTCCCTAAACTTGAAACATGTGACATTGTGTTGTGTGACACAACTGCACATTTTAGAGTGGCCTTTTATGGTCCCCAGCACAAGGTGCACCTGTGTAATGATCATGCTGTTTAATTAGCTTCTTGATATGCTACACCTGTCAGGTGCATGGATTATATTGGCAAAGGAGAAATGCTCATTAACAGGGATTTAAACAAATGTGTGCAGACAATTTGAGAAAAATAAGCTTTTGTGCATATGGACAATTTCTGTGATCTTTTATTTCAGCTCATGAAACATGGGGCCAACACTTTACATGTTGCGTTAATATATTTTTTTCAGTGTAGTTTAATCAACCTTTACCACGTTTAATTGAAACCATTGAGAGAGAATGTGTCTGCTCTTCACTCTTCAGGCATACACAGCAGTCTGGATGGGGGCTGGTATGGTATGTGAAGATGGTGTTGGCTGTGGGTGGGTGGGGGAATGGATGATGAGTGGAATCGTCAAGGACACAGTATGGCACGTGATGCAATAGGACATCCCTTTAGTATGTGGCTAGAAGGCTGGGATTACTCTTCAGAATGGGCACACAGAACCGAGTGGGAGCTCTGCCAAAAAAGCTAGAGTAGAGGGACAGAGGAAAAATTGCCTGAATTACACATAGCATAGTGAGCATCTAATAGGGGCCTGGGGAATACAATAATTTAATTTTGATTCTCAGTGGTCAGTGGACACAAAGACGATCATGCTGCTGTGTTGTTACCTGCCTGAACGGCAAAGATTATTTTATTTTTTTCTAGCTGTTTAAACCCAGGACACCCCCACCGTCTCCCTTTCATATCTGAAGTGCCCAATGGTCCAGTGTGCTATTTTCATGACTCAGCCATGGGGGTTTTTAGAAAGATTCTCTTGTTTGCTCAGACCTCATGGTGTGATTGATTCATCAGCAGTTCATTAAGATAAATCCATGTTGACTCGCAGGAGTCTGGCTTTTGTAACGCACTGAACCCATCAACCCTGGCTGCATGTCAAAAATGTTCCCTGTCGCCCCTCCCCCCAGAACTCGTAACACTCACCATAGAATGTTTAGTTAGCAGGCACAACTGGCCGCTCACTCGCAAGAGATTCATCATGGATTCTTGTCAGGAAACTGTATGATAGACAAATGTTCTAACCTAAATCCCTTTGAAGTAGAATTTCACGGTTTGGAAATGGAACCTCAGCTTTTGTCAGACCAATGGAAAACAGTCGTTAAAGGTGTTCTTTCACCCCACAATGGTGACTGGGGTGACAACTGCAGCTCTTGTTAAGTGTCCCTACCTCTGCACTTGCTTTCCCATAGATTCATGTCTTGGCTCACACAGCCTCTCTCAGGCTGCTGCTCACCTTATTTGCCAAGGGGTTCATCAGCCAGATTAAAAGCGATTCATCTTAAGTAGGGAGCTGCAGGCTGCGACCGTCAGGCTCTTAAGTTGGCTAGGTCTCTACTGCATAGCCATGAAGTGGCCGGCCTGACGGATGGACTGACTCACTCACTGGCTGTCTGGAGGAGCTTGTCTGTCTGAAGTCAACCTATTACAGCAGAGCTGCCCACTCGCTTCGAAAGTATGGAGTTGTCTGTCTGTCCCTTGAGAGATCACTTCTTATTAGGATCAACTGACATCAATCAAGCAAGTTTGCGATGCCTCTGTCTTACACACACACTCACTCAGACATACTTTTTTTCTCCTGTGCAGTCTTCCTCTTCTCTCTACAGTCTTCTTTCAGACTGTGAAGTGTTTGTCCACTGTTGTGTTATTCCCAGGCGCTTATCGAGTGCTGTCTGTGCAGTCCAGAGAGGTCTTGATTTTAATGTAGATTGCTCCTCAGCTATTCCTCACTCTGAACACATGTTGAGGATTAAGAATATTGACATTGTTGATTAGTAAGCAACTGATTTCTCTCTCCACCTCCTTTCCTTACTCTATCATATTCTTTCCCAAGACCGTCTTTCCTCCCTCCACTCTGTATTGCCCCGGCTTTTAAATATACATGAAGTCATGAGCTTCAAGAAAGGCATTGATACTAAGAATAGATGCGTTTTATTTTCCTGGCCCTTTCTTTTTGAGGTGGTCATCATGGTAGATGTATCTACCTCCACAATGTGCCCTGCTGGACTGATGTAATTCTTCTTCTGGGGAAGTGAGTTTATACAATAGAGAGTGTATTAATACTCAGCTCAGAGATGTCTCCTTAAGTATGAATGAGGCTGGAACCCTCATACATCATCCTTCTCTGCCCAGATCAGGACTAGTTAAGCTATTTGAAAGTGGTCTATATTAACAAAGTGTATTAACCCATGCAAGTATTATCCTTTTGTGTGGGAACATACTTAGTTAGCGACAGTAATCCTGGGGGTAATTGAGAAAAGGTGCAAAATCTCTTAGGTGATTTGAGGGCTAAGAGGTGGAGCTGCTGCCATGCTTTTAGGTAATTAATTGGACACGCTAATCTGCAATATTCCCTGCATATAAGCATATTGTGTGGGTGTGTTAAACATGTACAGTTGAAGTCGGAAGTTTACATACACCTTAGCCAAATACATTCAAACTCAGTTTTTCACAATTCCTGAGATTTAATCAGAGTAAAAATCCCTGTCTTAGGTCAGTTAGGATCACCACTTTATTTTAAGAATGTGAAATGTCAGAATAATAGTAAAGAGAATGATTTCTTTCAGCTTTTATTTCTTTCATCGCATTCCCAGTGGGTCAGAAGTTTACATACACTCAATTAGTATTTGGTAGCATTGCCTTTAAATTGTTTAACTTGGGTCAAACGTTTCGGGGAGCCTTCCACAAGCTTCCCACAATAAGTTGGGTGAATTTTGGCCCATTCCTCCTGACAGAGCTGGTGTTGGGGTTAAGGTCAGGGCTTTGTGATGGCCACTCCAATACCTTGACCTTGTTGTCCTTAAGCCATTTTGCCACAACTTGGAAGTATGCTTGGGGTCATTATCCATTTGGAAGACCCATTTGCGACCAAGCATTAACTTATTGACTGATGTCTTGAGATGTTGCTTAATATATCCACATCATTTTCCTTCCTCACGATGCCATCTATTTTGTGGAGTGCACCAGTCCCTCCTGCAGCAAAGCACACCCACAACATGATGCTGCCACCTCCGTGCTTCACGATTGGGATGGTGTTCTTCAGCTTGCAAGAATCCCCCTTTTTCCTCCAAACATAACGATGGTCATTATGTCCAAACAGTTCTATTTTTGTTTCATCAGACCAGAGGACATTTCTCCAAAAAGTACGATCTTTGTCCCCATGTGCAGTTGCAAACCGTAGTCTGGCTTTTTTATGGCGGTTTTGGAGCAGTGGCTTCTTCCTTGCTGAGCTGACTTTCTGGTTATGACGTTATAGGACTCATTTTACTGTGGATATAGATTATTTTGTACCTGTTTCCTCCAGCATCTTCACAAGGTCCTTTGCTGTTGCTCTGGGAATGATTTGCACTTTTCGCACCAAAGTACATTCATCTCTAGGAGACAGAACGCGTCTCCTTCCTGAGCGGTATGACGGCTGCGTGGTCCCATGGTGTTTATACTTGCATACTATTGTTTGAACAGATGAATGTGGTACCTTCAGGCGTTTGGAAATTGCTCCCAAGGATGAACCAGACTTGTGGAGGTCTACAATGTTTTTTCTGAGGTCTTGGCTGATTTCTTTTGATTTTCCCATGATGTCAAGCAAAGAGGCACTGGGTTTGAAGGAAGGCCTTGAAATACATCCACAGGTACACCTCCAGTTGACTCAAATGATGTCAATTAGCCTATCAGAAGTTTCTAAAGCCATGACATTTTCTGGAATTTTCCAAGCTGTTTAAAGGCACAGTCAACTTAGTGTATGTAAACTTCTGACCCACTGAAATTGTGATACATATATTATTTAATTTTTAATTCAATCTGTAAACAATTGTTGGAAAAAGTTACTTGTGTCATGCACAAAGTAGATGTCCTAACCGACTTGTCAAAACTATAGTTTGTTAACAAGACAGTTGTGGAGTGGTTGAAAAATTTGTTTTAATGACTCCAACATAAGTGTATGTAAACTTCTGGCTTCAACTGTGTGTGTTGTTTTTTGTCGGTAGAGACTGAACATAACATGTAGGCTACTAAGGGTACTTTGTCAGTTTACAGAGAAAGCAAAGCAGTATATCTGCTGGTGCACGGAATTCTCTGGGCACACATAACGCAAGACAAAATGTCACTGACTGCTGCCTCGCTTGATTTTAAAATAGATTTTTAGCTCAAATAGATTTTAGCTCCCAATGCCCAGTCAAACTCAAACTATGGTGCTGACTGAGTCTATATATGGCCATGACAAACAGGCAGAGTAAACTGGACAGGTTGCTGCTTTGACAGAAAAGGTTAGCTTTACTTTGATCCAGAGAACACCTGAATGTAAAACCAGAGAGCTATGCTCTGTCTAATAGCAAACTGTAACAGAAACCTCATGTAGCAATCTTATTTTTAGTACTTGCTACACATTGTCAATCAATATCTGTCAGTGCAATGTTAGTTGAGAAAGACCTTTGTTGTCAGTGTCACCATTAGGAATGTGAGAAATCAATTCAAATATTGTGTCCACAATTGTTTTTCTCAACCCTACAGCGCATTCAAAAAGTATTCAGACCCCTTGACTTTTTCCACATTTTGTTACGTTATAGCCTTATTCTGAAATCAAATAAATAGTCCCCCCCCCCCATCAATCTACACACAATACCCCATAATGACAAAGCAAAAGCAGGGTTAGAAAATGTTGCTAATTTATTAGAATTAATTTAAAAAACATATCACATTTACATACGTTTTCAGACCCTTTACTCAGTACTTTGTTGAAGCACCTTTGGCAGCGATTACAGCCTCGTGTCTTCTTGGGTATGACGCTACAAACTTGTCCCACTTGTATTTGGGGAGTTTCTCCTATTCTTCTCTGCAGATTCTCTCAAGCTCTGTCTCGTTGGATGGGGAGTGACGCTGCACAGCTATTTTCAGGTCTCTCCAGAGATGTTCGATTGGGTTCAAGTCCGGGCTCTGGCTGGGCCACTCAAGGACATTCAGAGTCTTGTCCCGAAGCCACTCCTGCGTTGTCTTGGCTGCGTGCTTAGGGTCGTTATCCTGTTGGAAGGTGAACCTTTGCCCCAGTCTGAGGTCCTGAGCGCTCTGGAGCAGGTTTTCATCAAGGATCTCTCTGTACTTTGCTCTGTTCATCTTTCCCTCGATCCTGACTAGTCTCCCAGTCCTTGCCGCTGAAAAACATCCCCACAGCATGATGCTGCCACCACCATGCTTTAACGTAGGGATGGTATTGGCCAGGTGATGAGTGGTGCCTGATTTCCTCCAGGCGTGATGCTTGGCATTCAGGCCAAGGAGTTCAATCTTGGTTTCATCAGACCAGATAATCTTGTTTTTCATGGTCTGAGAGTCGTTTAGGTGCCTTTTGGCAGACTCCAAGCGGGCTGTCATGTGCCTTTTACTGAGGAGTGGCTTCCGTCTGGCCACTCTACCATAATGTCCTGATTGGTGGAGTGCTGCAGAGATGGTTGTCCTTCTGGAAGGTTCTCCCATCTCCACAGAGGAACTCTAGAACTCTGTCAGAGTGACCATCGGGTTCTTGGTCACCTCCCTATATATTGTGTGTAGATTGATGAGAAAAATAAATAATTTAATACATTTTAGAATAAGGCTATAATGTGGAAAAAGTCAAGGGGTCTTAATACTTTCCAAATGCACTGTAAGTGAATCCTGGACCTTCAAACGATGTATTGGGCCAAGATTTTAACTGATGTTCTAATGCAGGGGTGTCAAACTCATTCCACGGAGGGCCTAGTGTCTGCAGGTTTTTGGTTTTTCCTTTCAATAAAGCCCTAGACAACCAGGTGTGGGGAGTTCCTAACTAATTAGTGATGTTAATTCATCAATCAAGTACAAGGGAGGAGCGAAAACCCGCAGACACTCGGCCCCCCGTGGAATGAGTTTGACACCTGTGTTCTAATGTGTTTAACTCTAAAGGTCCTAACATTGTCTTCCCTTCTTTCTCTTACAGCCCGCTGTTTGTCACATGGAAAATAGGCAGAGACAAGCGGTTGAGGGGATGTATAGGTACATTTTCTGCCATGAACCTCCACCCAGGACTCAGGGAGTACACCCTTACCAGGTAAGCCACTCTCTTAACCTGATCATGCCCAGAGTTTCCAAGCATGTACTGTACTCTTCTTTAGTTTAAACCACTGATATCAGTCTTTACATTGTCTTGCTTTTCCCCTAAACAAAAGTCTCCCCAGGAACCGACATTAACGCTGGCCCGGGGCCAGTAAAAACATGTCGGACCAGTGGATCTCGTCAATCACTGTCCCGACTGGCCCAGTAACTTTTCAGTTTATTTTTGCGTTCCAGTTGAACATTTACCTGCTCTGTTGCAATCTACCATTTATTTAAAACCATTGAAGACTAAACACCGAAAAGTCATGATATTTGTATTTGAGCAATATGATTGGCCGCTCATTCAAGCACCACCACACTCCCGCAAGTGACATCAGTTGATACCTTAACACAGCACACACAAGCTGTCCAGAGCAAAAATATGCACTCATTCATCCATTTGCGGAGCTTATTGATTTTAGGGAAGGTGATTTACAAAAGTAAACCTTCAATAGTGAACATACTAACAATATAATGGCTACTGTTGATAGTCTGCACAAAGACACCTAGCATTCATCTTGGCTGGCCTACTGTAGCCATTCAATATATCGCGTTTGTCTTAAAGAGTAACTTTCATTTAAAAAAAAAATGTTTGATCGAAAACCAGATGATTTAGGCATAGTTGTATAGAAATACGTCAATTCTGGTCTTTATTTTGACAGTTCGTTGCAAAATATATATATTTTGGACTTTTTGTAGTAAACCTAGCTCTTTTTGCCCCTAGCGCTTCATCTCTTAACCATTTGAAATGGTAATGTAGGAACACTTATGTCATCTCAAGGGAGGGGTTTGGTATGAAATACACTCTCTTCTAGCTGTGCTGGGTGGTACCACCTCAAGGGAGGGGTTCGGTATGAAATACACTCTCTTCTAGATGTGCTGGGTGGTACCACCTCAAGGGAGGGGTTCGGTATGAAATACACTCTCTTCTATATGTGCTGGGTGGTACCACCTCAAGGGAGGGGTTCGGTATGAAATACACTCTCTTCTATATGTGCTGGGTGGTACCACCTCAAGGGAGGGGTTCGGTATGAAATACACTCTCTTCTAGCTGTGCTGGGTGGTACCACCTCAAGGGAGGGGTTCGGTATGAAATACACTCTCTTCTAGCTGTGCTGGGTGGTACCACCTCAAGGGAGGGGTTCGGTATGAAATACACTCTCTTCTATATGTGCTGGGTGGTACCACCTCAGGGGAGGGGTTCGGTATGAAATACACTCTCTTCTATATGTGCTGGGTGGTACCACCTCAGGGGAGGGGTTCGGTATGAAATACACTCTCTTCTATATGTGCTGGGTGGTACCACCTCAAGGGAGGGGTTCGGTATGAAATACACTCTCTTCTATATGTGCTGGGTGGTACCACCTCAAGGGAGGGGTTTGGTATGAAATACACTCTCTTCTATATGTGCTGGGTGGTACCACCTCAAGGGAGGGGTTCGGTATGAAATACACTCTCTTCTATATGTGCTGGGTGGTACCACCTCAGGGGAGGGGTTCGGTATGAAATACACTCTCTTCTATATGTGCTGAGTGGTACCACCTCAAGGGAGGGGTTCGGTATGAAATACACTCTCTTCTATATGTGCTGGGTGGTACCACCTCAAGGGAGGGGTTCGGTATGAAATACACTCTCTTCTATATGTGCTGGGTGGTACCACCTCAAGGGAGGGGTTCGGTATGAAATACACTCTCTTCTATATGTGCTGGGTGGTACCACCTCAGGGGAGGGGTTCGGTATGAAATACACTCTCTTCTATATGTGCTGGGTGGTACCACCTCAAGGGAGGGGTTCGGTATGAAATACACTCTCTTCTATATGTGCTGGGTGGTACCACCTCAAGGGAGGGGTTCGGTATGAAATACACTCTCTTCTATATGTGCTGGGTGGTACCACCTCAAGGGAGGGGTTCGGTATGAAATACACTCTCTTCTATATGTGCTGGGTGGTACCACCTCAAGGGAGGGGTTCGGTATGAAATACACTCTCTTCTATATGTGCTGGGTGGTACCACCTCAAGGGAGGGGTTCGGTATGAAATACACTCTCTTCTATATGTGCTGGGTGGTACCACCTCAAGGGAGGGGTTCGGTATGAAATACACTCTCTTCTATATGTGCTGGGTGGTACCACCTCAAGGGAGGGGTTCGGTATGAAATACACTCTCTTCTATATGTGCTGGGTGGTACCACCTCAAGGGAGGGGTTCGGTATGAAATACACTCTCTTCTATATGTGCTGGGTGGTACCACCTCAGGGGAGGGGTTCGGTATGAAATACACTCTCTTCTATATGTGCTGGGTGGTACCACCTCAAGGGAGGGGTTCGGTATGAAATACACTCTCTTCTATATGTGCTGGGTGGTACCACCTCAAGGGAGGGGTTCGGTATGAAATACACTCTCTTCTATATGTGCTGGGTGGTACCACCTCAAGTCTTTCTATAAAAGCAGGTGACAGTGTGCCTTATTTGGCAATGGACTTGGTAAGTGGAGTGTGCCACTATATTTTGCATGATGCTTCCCTTGACTAGACTACTGACGTTACACAATTTAAAAGTAAGGCATATTTCCGTGTATGACCAAATAATAACTTTTTGCTTAGCGTTTCATAAACATCTGCGCTTTTTACAAAGGAAAAAAAACATGTAGGCTTTGAGGATTATACGTTTATATTCGTAGCTACATTCATTTTAAGAAGAAATAGATGACATTGGTGGTCATGTCAAGTCGTTGTATTTTTCCCCAACTGCTATGACCGATCGGTGGCACAGTCTGCTCGACAGTTGCAGTTCAGTGGTTGTGAATTCTAATCCCACATGGGGCAGATATATATATTTTCTTCAAATCCTTTATGTTATGCATCTGTGCCCACTCACTTCTAATTCTGAAAAGTAAAAGCATACCTGGGAGAGGGGTCGCCCTGGTTGTAGTTGTAGGGGCTTGGGTACCGTATAAATCTGTGAATTCATTTCACCATTGGAAAAAGAGCAACTGCGTAAATACTGTAATGCAGATTGGATTGAATTGAGCCTTTAATCTTAATTTTCAAGGTGAAGATTGCACTTTTCTTCCCAACACAATACCGCAATACCACATTTCAAAGATTTGTTTTGCACACCATGGGGAATTTGAACTTTGACCGTAAGTGGCAATACATGTCAGGAACTCGGTGCCTGACCATTGAGCTAACTGTTCAGAGCTGTATTTGCTCGTGAAGCACATCATGTTATTATCAGAGCATGTCAGTGGACTTCTGGTAATAATTTTTTAGTGAGATCGGGTACAACTATGTTTATCCAGCCCAAAACTGTATATTTATGAGCAGTTCCCCCCACCACCAACTTTTCACCTGAATGCATTTTTTTTTATTTGAAGGGGTTGGGCAAAGGTTGAAATTGGGATTGACAGTTACCCTTTAAAGGGCAAGCATCCAATTTTTAGCTGTAACATTTATTTTTTCAAAATGACATACTTTAGAAACAAAAATGAATGCAATCAATACAATGCAACTCTAAGGAATAGAGTAATGACTTGCATTGGTAAATTATACTGAACAAAAATATAAACGCAACATGTAAAGTTTTGGGCCCATGTTTCATGAGCTGAAATTAAAGATCGCCAACATTTTCCATACGCACAAAAAGCTTATTTCTCTCAAATTTTGTGCATGAATTTGTTTACATCCCTGTTAGTGAGAATTTCTTCTTTGCCAAGATAATCCATCCACCTAACAGGTGTGGCATATCAAGAAGCTTATTAAAAAAATATGTTCATTACACAGGTGCACCTTGTCCTGGGGACAACAAAAGGCCACTCTAAAATGTGCAGTTTTATCACACAACACAATGCCACAGATGTCTCAAGTTTTGAGGGGGTATGCAATTGGCATGCTGACTGCAGGAATGTCCACCAGAGCTCTTGCCAGAGAATTTTATGTTAATTTCTCTACCATAAGCTGCCTCCAATGTCGTTTTAGAGAATAAGGCAGTACGTCCAACTGGCCTCACAACCACAGACCACATGTAACCACTCCAGCCCAGGACCTCCACATCAGGCTTTTTCACCTGCGGGATCGTCTGAGACCAGCTACCCGGACAGCTGATGAAACTGTGGGTTTGCACAACCGAAGAAGTTCTACACAAACTGTCTGCAACCGTCTGAGGGAAGCTCATCTGCGTGCTCATCGTCCTCACCAGGGTCTTGACCTGACTGCTGTTTGGCGTCGTAACCGACTTCAGTGGGCAAATGCTCACCTTTGATGGCCACTGGCACGCTGGAGTGTGCTCTTCAAGGATGAATCCCATTTTCAACTGTACAGGGCAGATGGCAGATGGCGTGTAAGGCGTTGTGTTAAGCGAGCGGTTTGCTCGCTTTGCTCAACGTTGTAAACAGAGTGCCCCATGGTGGCGGTGGGGTTATGGTATGGGCAGGCATAAGCTACGGACAATGAACACAATTGCATTTTCAAATAAAAAATTGAATAAAATGTTATGTCACGTGCCGAATAATGGAATACAACCTTACTGTAAAATGCTTACTTACAAGCCCTTAACCAACCATGCAGTTTTAAGAAGAATAAGAGTTAAGAAAAAGATTGACTAAATAAAATAAATGAGCAACAATAAAATAACAATAACGAGGCTATATACAGGGGGTACCGAGTCAATGTGCGGGTTACATGTTAGTCGAGGTAATTGGAATAATATGTACATGTAGGTAGGCGTAAAGTGACTCAATGGCAATTTTAATGCACAGAGATACACTGACGAAATCATGAGGCCCAATGTCGTGCCATTCAGCCTCCGCCATCACCTCATGTTTCAGCAAGGTAATGCACGGCCCCATGTCACAAGGATCTGTACACAATTCCAGGAAGCTGAAAATATTCCAGTTCTTCCATGGCCTGCGTACTCACCAGACATGTCACCCATTGAGCATGTTTGGGATGCTCTGGATCAACATGTATGACAGCGTGTTCCAGTTTGCCAATATCCAGCAATTTCACACAGGCGTTGAAGAGGAGTGGGACAACATTCCACAGGCCATAATCAACAGCCTGATCAACTCTATGTGAAGGAGATGTCGCACTGCATGAGGCAAATGCTGGTCACGCCAGATACTGACTGGTTTTCTGATCCCACGCCCCTACTTTAAAAAAAATATATCTGTGACCAACAGATGCATATCTGTATTCCCAGTCATGTGAAAGCCATAGATGAAGGCCGAATGAATTTTATTTGAGTTGACTGTAGAATCTCAGTAAACTCTTTTGAAGTTTTTGCGTTTTATATTTTGGTTCAGTGTGCATTGCACAGCTTTTTATTACATATCATAATAACCAAATGTAGCCTATTAATAGCTGAATGCAGAGAGAATCATGGCAACCTATAGGCCCTGCATGACCCCAATGCATTTAAAAACGACACCATGTCCGGGCCAGTAGAAATTGTTTTTGGGCCAGTGAGAAAAAAATGTTAACGTTGGACCCTGCACCCTCAGTGGAAGATAAAAGCAGAGCAGCTGGTTCTGACCCATCAAGTACTATGAGGCGGAGGGTGGTGACCAGTGACCGGGGAGACGATTGTAGGCACTAGCAGGAGCACCGTGTCTGTTCTGTCTCCTGCTGGGATATCTCCACATTTTTGCCTCATAGGCATGAACAAAAAGAGAGGAGGGAAGAAGGGGTGACAGCAAATCTTTTGGGAGAAAACATTCACCCAACACTTCCCTTTCGTTATATTAAAGTAAAAAAGATGGCAGACATGTTTTGAGTTCTCTGGGTGTGAATCTAGCTGTCTTTTTGCGTTCTTATTATTCTGTCACTGAAAGGAACACCCACCATCATCGAAAACAATTCTGTCTTGTTGGGTTTTGTAAGGAAATGGCTAATTCATTGGGGAGAAGCAGCATGCCAGGTGGACAGGAACAAATAACACTATTTGAATGGGCAGGGGGTGCACGTGAGGCTGAGCTGTAGCTCTCTATCTCTTTCTCACACACATACAGTGGCAAACACACTCACTCACAGGCACACATACTCACTGACATCTGGAACTGGTCTCCTATTGGCTACAAGTTAAGACTCCTGCCAGCCTCCTATTGGCCAGCGCTGTTGTTAGGATGATTCCACACTGAGGCCTGTAGAGGAGGTCATGCACTGCAACAGAGTTCAAGCTTTCTGCTGTCACAGAAAATGTTAAGTTTACTGGACTAAATCACTTAATTAATTTGATCTGATAACAACATAGGAGCCCATACATTAATATTTAAGCAACATGTTTTGTATTTATTTAGTTGACATGCATATTTTTGAACAGCGTCAAGCAGAGTATTGGTGTGATAACTGTGTTTACACAAGCGTTTGTTTTGGTTGAGTTCACCGTAGGTACAGTCAAGGTTCGAGGAGAATGTTTTTTAAAAGTTTCCTCAGTGGATTGAACTGTATCTAGGTACCACAAATGGCAGGCCTCTCGGTTAATTTGTTTTTCAAGAGTTGGGAGGGAGGTTGGGGGAGGGGGAGAGCAGTGTGTTGTGAGGGGGAACCAAAAAAAGCAGGCCGAAGCGTCCAGATGAGGATGCCAATAAAGCTGATGGTTTTGTTCACTCAGCCCGCCTGCCTCTGTGGGCACTAATGTCATTAGTGAGGCCTGGGGTACTTCTGGGAAAAGGGGGCCTTTTGGTGTTTAACTCCAACAGTAATGTTATCAATATAACTGGCTTCTTTGATCAAATGAAAGATTATCCTTCATGTCTTGCATAAAAAAAGTAATGCTATGATTTTCTAGCTTGTTAGCTGTGTCTGATCATAAGGGAGTTGCTAGGGACCTCACGATACGATATTATCACGGTACTTAAGTGCCTATACGATATGTATTGCGATTCTATATGTATTGTGATACCGATGCTCCAAACATACTGCTACCCATATGTCTGCTGCAGAGGAACAAGAGAGAGCCATGAAGAAAACTAGTTTTGTTCAGTAATGGAAATGCTGAAAAGAAATTGGCTCCGTATTTAAAAAGAAGATGGAGAACAAGCAATGAGGAAAAATACTCAAGTTTTTGTGGAGGTACAGCTAACTAGCGCAAAAAGTATATTACAATATTGTCAAAACGATACAATATATCGTCAAAAAGTAATATCCCAATATGCAACTATATAAATTGTTTTCCCCCATCACTATTGATCATGTATTTATACTGAGCCGAACAGACAGGCCAGCTTTAGTTTCTGTTTCGGTGCTTGTGCTAAACATCTCGTGGTTGTTTTGGTTTTCAGACACTTTTCCCTCCCACTGCATTACAATCTCCCTGGTTTTTGTTATTCATATTTATAGATTTCCTAATGCCACAATCTCTCTCACCAGGCAGAACAGAATGCATGCTTAGGAAGATGTTTGTGTTAAACACACAGTTAGGCTATCTTCTGACTGTAGGGAGGACAAAACAGGCACAAACAAGAAAATAACCATTGTCCAAGCACGGCACACCTCTGCCGTTGAGACCTTTTAAAACCAATGGTTTAAATGCTCATGTTTTTCACAGAGCAGAATGTTCATGGCAAAAGTACAGGATGATTAAAATGCAGATGGCTGCAAGCAGCTATTGTACCAAGTAACCGTTGTCCTTTAATTATCCAGTTAATGTTTAGGGACTTTAGGCTTTTTAACTCAGCAATTCTACAGAACACCCCTCCATCTTACCATATACAAAAACATAACTAGGAGCTTGTACCTTTTGAGCTTGTGTGTGTGTTTTCAGTTTTGTCTAGGTCAAAGGACCTTTGGTGCTGAATAAATCATGCAAAGCATGTACATGGAGCGGAGGAACGGCATGGCCCCAGGGACCTCCAGGAGGGGTTTACCTCACTGAGAGATGCTGCTCTGTGCTCAGCTTGCCTCAGAAATGTATGGAACTCATTTACACTGTCATGCCCAGTTCAGATGCACCATTGCCTGTTTTAAAGGCAATTATTTACCAGTGCATTCATTTGATGAGTGGTCTGTCTCCCTAGAGGGGCCAGGTCTCCTGGAGTTAATATCAACCTTCATATCAGTATCGACCAGTAAAGGATATAATACAGTACAATACAGTATTTTATGCAAAGTAGGCCTACTAGGCTGATTTTGTATTAAATGTGCTTCTTTTTTTGATTCGTTTCTAGAAGTCTTTCTTGGTGTGTGATTTTAATCAACCTAATAGCCTCTCTGGCCCACAGTGGGGGAGAGAGGATCTGGTTGAGCTGTGTGTGTCTGTCTGTGTGTGTCTGTCTGTCTGTCTGTCTGTGTGCGTGTGCGTGTGCGTGTGCGTGTGTGTGTGTGTGTGTGTGTGTGTGTGTGTGTGTGTGTGTGTGTGTGTGTGTGTGTGTGTGTGTGTGTGTGTGTGTGTGTGTGTGTGTGTGTGTGTGTGTGGTGCAGGGGATGAAAGAGTATCCGACAATCCAATAAAGAATGCATTACCTTCAGAGTCTGGGCAGAACTGGTTTGAATGTGTCTGCCTGTCTGTCTATCTGTCTCTCTCTGCCTCTGTCTGTCTGTCTCCTTCTGCCTGTCTGTCTTTCTGTCCGTCTGTCTGTCTCCTTTTCTCTCTGTCTGTTTATCTGCATGTGTCAGTCATGTGATCTGCACTACTGTCAACAGGGCCGTTCAGCCTTGCTGCATGGCCTCACCCTCCCAGTGATCTGACATGCACAGTATCAATGTCATACATGAGTGTGTGTTGGTTGTCCTGTTTCAATATACTATGAAGTAACTGACAATGTTCTCATCTCTTCTCTAATTTATCTCTGCAAACATTTACGTTCCCCTTCATTGGTAGACCCTGTCTACAACTGGTATTAAAATAGCTTTTCCATTTCAGATTATAGATACCAATCCGATCACCGTTTAGCATCCACATCTGGTATTTAATCATTTAATTCTGTTCCTTAGATAAGCGTACATCAGGAGTCTTGGTCTGTAGAGGAGGAACAGGTTAACGTCAGAGGATCTTACAAAGCATGTTTTGTCTCTGTGTTGCGCTTGAAGTCCAGAGCAGCCATTTTGTAGAGGTTGCGATCATCTGTTTGTTTTAGTAGACAGCCCTTTTAGAGGGCTGCTAGCGATGTCAAACTCAATGACCTGGTGCTCTGACACTGCCAGCCAGCCAGGCTAGTTACATTCCTGTTGTACTCACTCTCAGGTGCAGTCTTGTGTTTGTATTCAGCTATAGGTCTATAAATGTGAACATGTGTGAAATGCAGTATTAATCCAAGCCAGACCTATTTGGATAAAAGGGTCAGCTCAGTAAAAAGACAGATTTATTTGTTTAATGACTCTTCTGAGAGGATAAGCTTCGCTACTCTCCTGTGAGTGCCAGAGGTATGTGGGTGCTGTTGTTTGTGTATCCGTCTCCTGTCTGGTTAAGATTTGCCAACCCTGCCCTCTAGTCAATCAGTCGGATCTGCAGCCAGCAGCATGTAGAATTCCCCTCTCTCCCATGGAATCTTACACTGGCGCTGCAGAGAATGGCTGCAGCAACACAGACGTTAGAACGTCTCCATGGCTGTTGTCTAGCCACTGAGGCTCTGAGAGCCAATGTTATAGCAGGTCAGGACATTCTAGAATATGGGTGGACTGTCTAAAATCCAACTCACCACTAGGCTAACTATGTTGTTAGCACAGGAAAAGGGAGGGGCCAGTGAAACAGGAGAAATTCCAGATATTGGAAGGGCCTGACTCGTGGGGAATGTCATTGTTGCTTGCTAAGGGCCTCTGTGAAATGCAAGATAACCTTCTGAAAGCTCTTGAGTCTAGATTGAAGCCTCTGAAAGTGTTTTAGTTTAGGCTTGTCTGTTTGTTCTGTACAAGAGTGCTGTGTTGTCCTCCTCAATACTCACATATATACAAAAATGGATTCCCTTCACTCCGCCTTAGCTGCCCAGTAATCTGCTGCCTTGTCAGGTCCTCTGCTTATCATTCCCTCAGCGTGCCCTCAGCGTGCCCTCAGCGTGCCCTCAGCGTGCCCTCAGCGTGCCCTCAGGTCCTAAGAAGTCAATTACTCTGAGAGATCATTTGCTGTGAGGTGTCGTCCACAAACAGTGAGCCGACCTGTTTTATGTCTTTGTTATGTTGCTTCTTCATGCTCCTCTCCCACATCTCCCTCTGGTAAGATAAATTAATGGGCCTCTTTCTACTGAACTCAGCTTGTCACTCCCAATCCTGGACTGAAAGAAGCAGAGTCCTATTTAACACATCATGGACTTAAAAGGGATGCTGTTCAGCGTTCACAGTTCATCCCGTGTGTTGTTACCATATGAGTGTTCTAACAGTACAAATATGTAGAAGAGGCAGCACTATGACAGCATGCCATCACCACATGGCATTTCACTCCTATGGGTGAATTAGGACAGCGTGTGGTGGTAGGTTATGGCTCATGGAGACTGTAACTGACTCCATTCATCTGTGCTGTCATGACATGAGCAGGAAGATGGTGTGCCGTCGTGTGCAGAAAGGGTGGTGGCAGCAGTCTTTTGTTAGGATGGAGTGGAGTGGGGGAGAGAGGGAAAATTAGAATCTGATATGAAGAGTCTGTGGGTCCAGTCAATACGGAGACTCACCTGCCATCAGGTCATTCTATTTTTACATCCCCTCAGATGGGCACTTTCTGAAATGTAGCACGGAAGATATCACTTCATGGCTAATGTCTTCTGAAAGGATAAAGGAAAATGCTTGCAGGGTTTCTTCATTTACATGTTCTCTTATCAGAGAGATTTGGTCTTTCTTTTCATTATAAACATAATGCCATGTGGCTCATAGTAAGATGAGATGAAACGCAAATATGTACTTTGGGTGGACATTGTCATTGATAATCTGTTGGTCTTCCAGTTGAAACTGGTTCAAAGTAGTGCAGCTGATGTTGTCCCTAAACGTCCCCTGTTGTCTCCACAGTGCCCTTAAAGACAGCCGCTTTCCCCCCGTGACGAGGGACGAGCTGCCACGCCTCTTCTGCTCGGTGTCTCTGCTCACCAACTTCGAGGACGTCGGTGATTACCTTGACTGGGAGGTAAGAGACTGAAACAAGACAGGTAGCTATTAATTCATCTTATGCAATACTCTTCAGTCATTTTATTTTTATTGAAATTAAATAGCCTTCACATATGGGAATCCAGCAGTTGAGGTTTACAGTGCACCGGAGAGCAGTACACTCTCCACACAGAGCAGTACGCTCTCCACACAGAGCAGTACGCTCTCCACACAGAGCAGTACACTCTCCACACAGAGCAGAGCAGTACGCTCTCCACACAGAGCAGTACGCTGGGAGAGACAATCTCCAGTGTGAAGTAGAGATGAGAATGAAATAGGAATAGGCCTCTGCTGCAGTTTCTGGTTCTGAATGAACTGGACCCCATTGCAGCCTGGAGATCCACACAGCAAGCATGATTTAGGCAGACAAGTACCATACACAGGCAGTCTGTCTTTGTTGTGAGGACGTAAGCAGTGACCTTGCTGACCCAGAGGGGGGGGGGGGGGGCAAGGGCCCGTGGCGTGGGTGGGTGATTGTGTGTCACCCGCAGATTTTGAATTCTAACTCGAACAATCCCCCGAGCTATCTTGACCGGATTTTGACCCTCAACCAACAATCTGATTTGCCCAAAAGGCACCAACTCATCCAACTGTAGGGTGTTCTGTAGATTGTTCCATAAGTGAGGTACGACGAAACTAAAAGCTGTTTTTCCTAAATCTGTAGTGACAGACGGAATTTCAAGAGTTAGCCCTCCCTGTGACCGGGTATGGTATCTCATACTTCTATAGGTTAGTAACACTGTTAGGTAATGCTGCAGTTTTTCTGGAGTGTTTGGCCGAAGACATGTAGTGTATATAGGCATGTGTCTGTTGTTCCTGTCCATTCATGTGATGTCTGTTCTTCCCTCTCTGTCTCTGTCTCTCCTTTCTCTGGCCTGTAGGTGGGTGTTCATGGCATTAGGATAGAGTTTTTCAATGAAAAAGGATCAAAGCGCACCGCCACCTACCTACCAGAGGTCGCAAAAGAGCAAGGTAAGTGGAATCGTGTGTCCCATCACCGTTGTATAATGTCTGTATGACTGAAGGTCTTGGTTCTAGAGAGAAGTGGGATTCAAGGGGACATAAAGGGGGATATTCAAGGGGATATAACCTTCTCTGTGCAGGATGGGACCACATTCAGACCATAGATTCCTTACTACGAAAGGGAGGCTACAAAGCTCCCATCACAAATGACTTCAGGAAGACCATTAAGTTGACCAGGTAAGAGAGGCTGCTCTCCTTTCACACCGGTTGCTGACTTCCACTGCTGCTGGCCTTGGCTCTGCCTTCAGTGTAGATGATGAAAGTGTTGCTTACTGCTGGGAATATGTGACTGGTGCATCATTACTGTAGGGGACCCTCCCAAAGCCCACCGTGGTCTTGTTTGCCACAGTACAGACAGAAATCAGTGAAGGAGTACTGCTGTATCCATAGCAGCATTAGGGTGTAGAGATTCTAGTGCCACTGCCAGGTAAGTTGGGGTAACTGTTCCTTCTCTAACTTCTCTCTCCTCTTGTTTAGGTACCGTAGCGAGAAGATGACAATGAGCTATGCTGAGTACATTGCCCACCGCCAGCACCATCACTACCAGAACGGCACCGGGCACCCTCTACCCCCATACAACCATTATTCCTGACAGCGAGCCGCATGACCAATCACTGGACCTCTCTGCCGACCTTTTCCCAGGAGAGCCCGCCCCCTCCTGGTCTAGCTATCTCTACTACTGTACCATTTTATGATGATAGTTTCCGTTGCCATGCTGACGCTCTCCCAGACGTTGATGTGGCAACGGGTGGCAAAATGAGCATCAATTGATGATGACGAGAAAAAACTAAAATCTTTTATTTTTATCCTCCTATTGATTTAGTTTTTGCAGCATATATATCAATATCTATAACCCCTTTAGTTTTTATTTTTGTTCACAAATACTCGATTTTCCTAAATGTATTATTTTCAAACAATCCTAATCAGGCTTTTGATTCTGTGGATGGAAGCAAGTCATATATATGGTGAATTCGTAATGCATAAAGGTATAGGCTCATATTTTGTGTAGGCTTAGCTACAGTGTCCCATCTATTAGGGACATGTTTATCTTTTTCTGTTGAATCCTTTCTTAGTAGCCAGCTTGGCATTATGTGTGTCATGTGGCAAGCCAACAGCCGTTCTGGAAGACTCAATTTTGCGATTCTTCTCAAGAAATAGACTAATGTTGGTTTGGCCTTTGTAACCCGTTGTAGTGTTGTAGATTGTAGGGTTGTGATGCCACGCCACTAGTACTTGCTGGTCTTTTTTATTACATTACCCCACACGTGTTTGCTTTTCTGTGTGTGGTTAGAAGTTTGTTGTTAAATTCACATCCGACAGGAGATTGAAACCGCTGTATTAAATTAGGAATAGGATCATGACAAAATATTTGACAGAGACGTTCATTTCCACCCCTGAGTGTTTTGTAATGAAACCTGCAAAACTTGAATTGAATTTGTTCGGCTCCAGCTCAGATATTTTCACCCGCTCTTCTTTCCAACTTGAGAAATGTATGGAGGAAGCCATTTTAGCATGATCATGGCTGCGTCAAAGGAGGTAAACTGTCCCTTGTCTCTGTGAAGCAGGCCGCTAGTGAAAGTGATCCATAGGGCTGGAGGTTGTGATAGGGTTGGAGAGTTGACTGCAGGGCTGGAGGTTGTGATAGGGTTGGAGAGTTGACTGCAGGGCTGGAGGTTGTGATAGGGTTGGAGAGTTGACTGCAGGGCTGGAGGTTGTGATAGGGTTGGAGAGTTGACTGCAGGGCTGGAGGTTGTGATAGGGTTGGAGAGTTGACTGCAGGGCTGGAGGGTGTGATAGGGTTGGAGAGTTGACTGCAGGGCTGGAGGTTGTGATAGGGTTGGAGAGTTGACTGCAGGGCTGGAGGTTGTGATAGGGTTGGAGAGTTGACTGCAGGGCTGGAGGTTGTGATAGGGTTGGAGAGTTGACTGCAGGGCTGGAGGTTGTGATAGGGTTGGAGAGTTGACTGCAGGGCTGGAGGTTGTGATAGGGTTGGAGAGTTGACTGCAGGGCTGGAGGTTGTGATAGGGTTGGAGAGTTGACTGCAGGGCTGGAGGTTGTGATAGGGTTGGAGAGTTGACTGCAGGGCTGGAGGTTGTGATAGGGTTGGAGAGTTGACTGCAGGGCTGGAGGTTGTGATAGGGTTGGAGAGTTGACTGCAGGGCTGGAGGTTGTGATAGGGTTGGAGAGTTGACTGCAGGGCTGGAGGTTGTGATAGGGTTGGAGAGTTGACTGCAGGGCTGGAGGTTGTGATAGGGTTGGAGAGTTGACTGCAGGGATGGAGGTTGTGATAGGGTTGGAGAGTTGACTGCAGGGCTGGAGGTTGTGATAGGGTTGGAGAGTTGACTGCAGGGCTGGAGGTTGTGATAGGGTTGGAGAGTTGACTGCAGGGCTGGAGGTTGTGATAGGGTTGGAGAGTTGACTGCAGGGCTGGAGGTTGTGATAGGGTTGGAGAGTTGACTGCAGGGCTGGAGGTTGTGATAGGGTTGGAGAGTTGACTGCAGGGCTGGAGGTTGTGATAGGGTTGGAGAGTTGACTGCAGGGCTGGAGGTTGTGATAGGGTTGGAGAGTTGACTGCAGGGCTGGAGGTTGTGATAGGGTTGGAGAGTTGACTGCAGGGCTGGAGGTTGTGATAGGGTTGGAGAGTTGACTGCAGGGCTGGAGGTTGTGATAGGGTTGGAGAGTTGACTGCAGGGCTGGAGGTTGTGATAGGGTTGGAGAGTTGACTGCAGAGCACATTGTCCTCTCATTCATTGTCCTCTGAGAAAAATACCGTCATCCTGTTATTTCATGCTAGTTGGTTTGAGAGGAAAAACCAATGAAGGAGACTTGAGTCTAGTGACAGGTATATGCTAAAACTACTTAAAGCCATATTCTGTTTTTAATGCATGTGGTTGTTTTGTAGGCTTGAGATGTTTGCTTCCCCCCCACCCCTCTTATCTGTAACCTCTGTGTTTACTTCCTCTACGAGTTTACTTTATTCTGGTGGCTTTGGTCCCAAACGTTGGGTTTCCTCTCAAAGTTTGTGTTTTGGTCCTGGTTAGGAATCTGGGCCTGTAAGACATTATCTGGACTTACTCAGTTAGCATGGGTTAGCATCAGGGGTGTATTTATTAGTCGGAGTCTGTTGCAAAATGTTTTGCAATGAAACCTGTTTACTGTTTGGTTCCTAGAGTAAACAGGGAAAATGGAACGAAACGGAGAGGACTACCTGAATTTGTACAATAGAAACTCATTTTCATTGATAAACGTTTTACATTTGCAACGGAATCCGACTGATGAATACACACCAGCGTTTGAACTCCTTTGTGCTGTTTGTTAGTCCTCATCACCTCCGCTGCTTTTATACCATTTTAACTGAAGCTTGTGGCCACAATGACAAATAATGAAACTTGATGTAGGCCTAATCAATGTTTACATCCACATTTGACATTACATGCTTGATGACTGACGGTTGCCATAGTTGTACACTTTCATGTGCTCTCGTCAAAACGCTATGAGATCTTGTGGAGGCTTCTGGAGATAGCATCTAGCTAACCTTAAACCCTTGGAACTGGTCATCGTCGGTTGATTTGTTCAAATCCGTTATTTCCTCATGACATGCTGCTGTTTGTTGAGGTGCTTGCCGTTTTCAGGACCAGTTGCTCCCCATCTCTGTGCCACTAGAAACCATGCATGGGTTGTTGGTCTGTCTTGTCAGCTGTTTTGGCAGATTGGTGAGCTGGTTGAAACGGATGCAGAGGAAACTGAGAAAGAGTGGTCAAGCTGCATTCAAACCCTACATAAAGAGCCAGGGATTTCAAGTAACCAGTTAGTCAATGTCCTCTTCAAGTGTTCCTTTTTGTCAGTCACATCCATGCCCAGTAGTTGGTATGTTTTATCAAGTGTAGTTAATGGATTAGCTAATGATCTCTGTGTCGTGTACAGGTTTGAGAGGTGCTTGTACAACAAACAAAAAAGAACGAACATATTTTTTTAAACATCTTTTACCAACTGACAGTAGGGTTAATCCTTTTTATTTTATTTTTATATGCAAAATGTTAAGGGCTTTTGGCATTCCATCCACAGTAACCCGAAATGACCCAGATTTCAGTTGTGTTGATTTAATAAATGATGGACCAGTAAAATGGTGCCCTGAGTGTTCCTCTGTCCTGTACTGTCTAACACTGACCTCAACCTACAGGGCAGTGACGGGCCTTTAAAACCTGATTCACCCATTCACCTTCAGATAGACACATTGTAGCGGGAGGCAGATGGGAACCTTTGTTATAATCATACCAGGACATTAGAAACCCCAGCTTACTTCATTAATCTAGCCTATTGTAGAAGGGGTTTGTCCACAGACATGCTTGGTTTAGATGTTATTGTGGTAATGGTCCATCTATCCTGTTCTCTGTGCTTCCCTGCTCAGATATTGGATGGCATTTCCTTCATATTATCCTCTTGTGGTCAGGGAAATGCTGCTCAAAAACATTGACAAGACAAAGGAGGCCTATGTAAAGAGATATATTGGCCTAGTAGTTTGTCACAAAAACAGTTTTCAGAGAACTGCGGGACAAGCTATCCCTGTTGTTGAACAATCGGGTACCCATTTTCTGGTCCATTCAATACAGCACAACCTGAATACTTTTCTGCTGCAAAATCAAGTCCACCATTCTCTTTTACATACTTGCCGATATATGTATACACAAATGCAGTCCATTCTGTTGCATGTGTGTATAAAACATACAGTATGGTTTAATCCCTGACATCGAAGGCTTAGAGACTTGTATAAATCATCAAAAATAAATAAAATGGTGCTATTGGACCTCATGTTGGGGCGGTCGCGAGTTTCGTGACTGGTCATGCGGACTCATCGATCATATCCGACTTATTATCCTTGATATATGCAGATCTGTTCAACAGGTGTTTTTTCCTACCAGTGTAAGTCAACACCCTGCAGGTTTGAAAGGACAAGAAGTCACTACTAACCCCCCCCCCCCAACTCCCTGCCTCATGGCCTGGGGGTTAAAGGTATAGTCTGTCGTTCAGTAGATCGTGGCATCAGAAGGGGACATTCTCTCCTGGACTGGGACAGTAAAGAGTTGGAGTAAAAGGGGTCTATCGCCCCTCCTCTCCAGCCTCCCATCGTAGGCCCCTTTCCCTGTCCAGCCCACGATTGGATGTTCCTCTTAGAAGCACACCCATAACACTTCATGTTTTACTCTGTTAAATCGTGAGTTTTTATAGCTGTCCTGTATCATTTACTCATCCATGGAGTTGATTATCAGCTTTAAGGTCATCTGACAGAAGGCTCTCACTCAACTCTGGCTCTTACAAACTCCCTCAAAGGAAGTCGTGCTTCTCATGTAATATTGTCATTCATGTAGCCCTCTATAACAGTGGTTTCTTTAAGCTGGACATGAGGGTGGGTTTAGTTGGCAGGTTTAGTGAGCCAGATGAGTGATTGCTGATGTCATCATGAACCTTTACGTTCAGTCATTTAACATGGAAATGACTGAACGTAAAGGTTCATGAATATCAATAAATCTCAGTCAAATGTGATGTGATTTTCCTGGTGTCCTTCAAAAGATTATTCTGACTGCTAATTAGCAGTTAGTTTAAACACCTCTGCCCATGGATGAGTGACCATTGTTCATACTAACACAACTGGGATAATGTGTAAAGACAATGTCATTTGGTTCCATTGCCCGGTTTAGCCCCTGCATCCCTTGTATGTGTACCGGTATGCATATATTTTTGTGGAATGCTTAAGCTCCTATTACCTTTGTATGTTCAACTGAACCAAAGATGCCTCTGGCCCATAGAGATGTATAGAGATCATAACATGGAAGTAACCTGTTTTTGCATGGACATTTAGGGCTTCCTCCTTTTTAAAATGGTCAACTGGGTGGGGATTCCTATGGGTTGGGAGTGATCGACCAATGAGCAGAGCATTGTTTTCTTCAAATTAGTTTGTCTAGTTTGTAATTGGCTTTAAGCTATATGGCTGCCATCTAGCGGCCACAATAAATTGAACACAATTTGGTTCAAGACTCCATCACTGCAGGTGGTAGTAAGTCATCAATGTTAGCTTTACACTTTGTTCAAACATCAAAAGAAGAAGAAAATGGAGAAAGCCTCAATGGCACTGCGCGTGCTGTCACAGACGCCATAATGGCACAGATACAACGTAGCGATCTCGATACATCTCTATGTTTTGGCCAAGTCCAACTGCTGCTCCTCAGGCCTGGCTTCCTGTCCTTCCAAAAAACACCCCTGCAAGAGACAAAATGTTATTTCTTTCCGTCTGTTTCAGATTTTTTTTAAATCTGTTTTTTTTGTACAATTTCTAACTTGTCTTTTTGATTTCTTTAGCAACCTCTTATTCAATGAATTTCATTGATTATGTCTGAAGCCTTACCCGGCATCAAGGATAGTGAAATTACTTGGTTGCACACAATTTTTTATTTTGTTGTCGTCACTTGTATTTTCATTATTTTAATTTTTTCAACAACAAAAAAACCCATAGCGTGCCTCCTAGATGTATGGGTTTCTGTGTTTCTTTCCTAAAGACCAGCAGTTATACTTTATATAAAAGATGAGTTTGTCCTTGTTTTTTATGCCGTTAAAGATGAATAAAGACCTCTTTTCTTTACTCTGGACCCAGTAGCTGCACTGGTATACAATCGCACTAATAGATAAACAAAAAATAAATAAATAAATGAATCAATAATAAATCAAATAAGAACTACAATAAACTTGTGTTTGGAACTTTTATAAGATTTACTAAAATAAAAGAAATTACTGTTTTTGTACATCAAAATCTATTATTTTCCCCAAAACTATTTTGGATCTAGTTTAAATTATTTTAGTGGTTTTCTATGTTCTGAAAATGTGAGACACAGAGTTGTGCGACGTGTCGCTGTGCAGAGTAACTGTCTCTGCTGTGGTGGCATGACGGGCCGCGGGGTTGCCTGGTGTAACCCCTCACACCCACCTTTTATTTCTTCTACTTTTCATTTTTGGTTCCGTCTCTTTCTCTGCTTTAGTAACTTAAATGTTGATGGAATAATATGAACTGGGGGGGGGGGAAGACTCCTTTAGAGCTAGAGTCTCCTTCCTCTCCCATTGAATTGCTGTTAGTGTGATGAGACTTGAAATGGGCATTTATGATAGTATGGCTCCAAAAAAATACAGAAAATGAAAAATGTTTTTAAAAAATGTGTGGGGAGGGAGAAAATCTTATATATAGATGGGTTATCAGTGGGTATGTGAGCAATGGCTGTGGATATGATAATGTAGTTTTAAACATTGTTATTACCTTTTAAATTCATTTAGCCAATAAAAATGAATAAAACCAAGTGAAAAGATAAATGTGTGTGTGTGAGTTGTGTAATGGGTGTTTTTCCATGTTAAACGACTGATAACGTATTTGGTTGTATGCTTGGAGAGTTGGAGCCTGATTGCATGTCATACAATACACATTAGGTTATATTTATAGCTTGGATAACAAGTCCATAGTAATGGAAAGGAAATAATTTAGGTGCTACACATTGGTGGTGTTAGAGGTGTTTGCCGCTTACTATTTAAATCCCTGTGAGGACTGGAAAAGAGCTATATTATCTACACCTGTAGTGATGCGTGGGTGAAATCGTAGGAAGCCAAGCTCCCCCCCCCCCCCCCCAAAAGGCATTTTACAACCAATGTGCTGTGATAATTACTTAGTTTGCTCTATAACCTGTTAGTTCATATAAGCCACAGTGGCAGAATAAATGAAATCACACATTTGTTTCATTGCAACATCTGTCCGGTGAAGTCCACTTAACATATTTCATGTAACAAACAGTTAATGATCTACAGCATGGTCAAGCAAGGTAATGTTTCCAACATTTTCGGGCTACTATTGATTTAGAACCAGTTACTGCAAGTCACAAAGAAAACAGGAGCTGCCTCAACTATTCCAGCACCATTTCAACTTCAACATTATCTAATCACCTCTACTTAGTCTAATGCAGTGACAACTAAAAGATACTAAAAACGATTTTGTCAAATGAACTTAAGCCAAATGTGATGTGGCTGAGCTCACTCAGTTTAACTCAACGCTGATTGGCTTTTATTATTGAATTTTTTATCAAGGGAGGCCAAATGCTCACTGACATCCCATCCTGGGCAGCAATAATGTCCTACTCTTTTTGACCTGACTGCATCACATACAGTTGAAGTCGGAAGTTTACATACACTTAGGTTGGAGTCATTACAACTCATTTTTCAATCTCTCCACAAATGTCTTGTTGACACACTATAGTTTTGGCAAGTCGGTTAGGACATCTACTTTGTGCATGACACAAGTAATTTTTCCAATAATTGTTTACAGACAGATTATTTCACTGTATCACAATTCCAGTAGGTCAGAAGTTTACATACACTAAGTTGACTGTGCCTTTAAACAGCTTGGAAAATTCCAGAAAATTATGTCATGGCTTTAGAAGCTTCTGATAGCCTAATTGACATCATTTGAGTCAATTGGAGGTGTACCTGTGGATGTATTTCAAGGCCTACCTTCAAACTCAGTGCCTCTTTGCTTGACACCAGGGGGAAATCAAAAGAAATCAGCCAAGACCTCAGAAAAAAAATTGTAGACCGCCACAAGTCTGGTTCATCCTTGGGAGCAATTTCCAAACACCTGAAGGTACCACGTTCATCTGCACAAACACGCAAATACGCAAGTATAAACACCATGGGACCACGCAGCCGTCATACCGAACAGGAAGGAGACGCGTTCTGTCTCCTAGAGATGAACGTACTTTGGTGCGAAAAGTGCAAGTAATTCCCAGAGCAACAACAAAGGACCTTGTGAAGATGCTGGAAGAAACAAGTACAAAAGTATCTATATCCACAGTAAAACGAGTCCTATATCGACATAACTTGAAAGGCCGCTCAGCAAGGAAGAAGCCACTGCTCCAAAACCGCCATAAGAAAGCCAGACTACGGTTTGCAACTGCACATGGGGACAAAGATCGTACTTTTTGGAGAAATGTCTTCTGATCTGATGAAACAAAAATAGAACTGTTTGGCCATAATGACCATCGTTATGTTTGGAGGAAAAAGGGGGATGCTTGCAAGCCGAAGAACACCATCCCAACCGTGAATCACGGAGGTGGCAACATCATGTTGTGGGGCTGCTTTGCTGCAGGAGGGACTGGTGCACTCCACAAAATAGATGGCACCATGAGGAAGAGAAATTATGTGTATATATTGAAGCAACATCTCAAGACATCAGTCAGGAAGTTAAAGCTTGGTCGCAAATGGGTCTTCCAAATGGACAATGACTCCAATCATACTTCCAAAGTTGTGGCAAAATGGCTTAAGGACAACAAAGTCAAGGTATTGGAGTGGCCATCACAAAGCCCTGACCTCAACCCTATAGAAGATTTGTGGGCAGAACTGAAAAAGCGTTTGCGAGCAAGGAGGCCTACAAACCTGACTCAGTTATACCAGCTCTGTCAGGAGGAATAGGCCAAAATCCACCCAACTTATTGTGGGAAGCTTGTGGAAGGCTATCCGAAATGTTTGACCCAAGTTAAACAATTTAAAGGCAATGCTACCAAATACTAATTGAGTGTATGTAAACTTCTGACCCACTGGGAATGTGATGAAAGAAATAAAAGCTGAAATAAATAATTCTCTACTATTATTCTGACATTTCACATTCTTAAAATAAAGTGATGATCCTAACTGTCCTAAGACAGGGAATTTTTACTCTGATTAAATGTCAGGAATTGTGAAAAACTGAGTTTAAATGTATTTGGCTAAGGTGTCTTCTATCTTGTAGATACGCTACACATACTGAGAAAACATCAGAGCGAATGAACTAGCTTTCTCCAGTGAGATACACTTCCTTCAATTCCCAAGAGGCTGAATGTATGAAAGACAGAGAAACAAAAGATACAAAATAATGTATGTATTATTATATATTTTTTTTTGTTGGGGGGGGGGGGGGCATTTTTTAGGGAAGCCTGGCATCCATGAATACACGCCACTAATCTACACTTCACAAAAATATAAACACAAGATTTTACTGAGTTACAGTTCATAAAGGAAATCAGTCAATTGAAATAAATAAATTAGGCCTTCATCTATGGATTTCACATGACTGGGAATACAGATATGCATCAGTTGGTCACTGATGCATATCTGACAACCAGTCAGTGTCTGGTGTGACCTCATGCAGCACAACATATCCTGATAATTTGATCAGGCTGTTGATTGTGGCCTGTGGAATATTGCCCCCACCCTCTACAGTGGCTGTGTGAAGTTGCTGGTCGTACACGTCAATCCAGAGCATCCCAAACATGCTCAATGGGTGACATGTCTGGTGAGTATGCAGGCAATGGAAGAAATGGGACATTTCCATTTCCAGAAATTGTGTACAGATCCTTGTGAAATGGTACCGTGCATCATCATGCTGAAATATGAGGTGATGGCGGTGGATGAATGGCACGACAATGAGCCTCAGGATCTTGTCACGGTAACTCCGTGCATTCAAATTCCCATCGATAAAATGCAATTGTGTTCATTGTCCGCAGCTTATGCCTGCCCATATCATAACCTCACCATAACCTCACTCACTCCTCTGTTCACTAGGTTGACATCAGCAAACCACTCACCCACACGACGCCATTAGCCCGGTACAGTTGAAATCGGGATTCATCCGGGAAGAGCACACTTCTTCAGCGTGCCTGTGGTCATCGAAGGTGAGAATTTACCCACTGAAGTCGGTTACAACCATGGTGAGGACAACGAGCACACAGAGAGACTGTTTCCCACAGTTTCATCAGCTGTCCGGGTGGCTGGTCTCAGACGATCCTGCAGGTAAAGAAGCTGGATGTGGAGGTCCTGGGCTGGCGTTGTTGCATGTGGTCTGCGGTCATGAGTCCGGTTGGATGTACTGCCAAATTCTCTAAAACAACATGAGGCGGCTTATGGTAGAGAAATGAACATTCAATTCTCTGGCAAATGCTCTAGTGGACTTTCCTGCAGTCAGTATGCCATTTGGACACTCCCTCAAAACTTGAGACATCTGTGGCATTGTGTTGTGTGACAAAACTGCACATGTTAATGGCCTTTTATTGTCCCCAGCACAAGGTGCACTTGGGTAATGATCATGCCGTTTAATGAGCTTCTTGATATGCCACACCTGTCAGGTGGATAGATTGTCTTGTCCAAGGAAAAATGCTCACCCACCCTGATGTAAACACATTTGTGCACCAAATGAAATAAGCTTTTTGTGAGTATGGAACATTTCTGGGATCTTTTGTTTCACCTCATGAAACATGGGACCAACACTTCACATGTTGCATTTATATTTTTGTTCAGTGTATTATTAGTACCTGAGGTATTCACTGAGAAAATACAATTAAAGGGCAAAAATCACTTTTATTGTCAATAAATACAACAGTGCACATTCACCCAGAAAAAAAACAAGCTTACAAAAGTAAACCATATCCCTTTATTTTTTATTGTGTACTTGTAAAGTAACACAAATATCCCTCATTACAAAATGGGAGCGATCCAATGATCGAAGTGAATAGGAAATGCTACTTAAAACCTCTTCAATGGGCTGTAATACTTCCCTTATAACAGGGGTTCCCAATTACTGTCGCAACGTAGAGCTATGCAGGTTATCAATAAACAGATGCACTATGTGATCATGTATATAGAACAAATATATTGGGGTACATGATATGGACTGAAATTGGGATGGCCCTTAAATAACCTGGGGCACAACACTCAGAATGTAGACTGAAGTGTAAAGTAAAGAACAAGCCTGGTTCACAATCTCATGTGATAGAGAATAATCAACATTATAGTTTAATCTGCAACCTTGACAGTTGTGACCCACTGAATATGGCCCATGATTAAAAAAAATATATATTTAATGAATAATCTCTGAAGGCCATCTCTTCCTCTAAGATCCCTGTATCTCTCAACAGGCACAGGACATTGTTCCTCTCACCCTTTCGACAACCGTGCTGCACCAAAATACCTACATCAAGATACTTTCCTGTCGTTTCCCCTCCATTATAATCTGATAGGACAGAAAACAGTCTTTGTCTCTGAAAAGGCCCCCTACATCATATTTCTTTCACCTTTGCAGTTTTGAAAATCAGTGATGGAGAAATGGGATAAAGAAGCAGGAGCCTCTTTCATATATACCATTTGATCCAGCGCGTGAGGAACAGGTTTGTCCATGTAAGTCATTGAAGAGGCTGTGACCGAGGCTGTCTGACCACAGATATCATGACAGGGAAAGCTGCTTCACAACTGTTACTCTTCAAACAATCATAATGTGATGGTTTTTACAATGGATTAAACTTGTCACAGATGAAATGTTACAAACACAAAATGTCAACTTGACCCATATCCAGGCCAACTGGCATGGCAAACCCAAATGAAGAGTTTAAAGTGTACAATAACAATGACATCTAAGAGAGCCCTAAAATGTTTTACTGAACATAACTACAAAAGGTAACTTAAGAAATAAAAAGTATCTCGTATTCAGAAAATCGGACCAAAACAAAACAAGAAACAAAGGCAAATTTCATCTGGCCAGCCCCACATCAAGAACTACCAAACTCCAGAAGTCTTTCCCATTGTGCGCATAGGCGCCTGAGCAATGGGGAAAATGGAGCAGCTACAACCCCACTTTCAGAATAGAGGTGCAAACATCAGTTTTAACCCCCACTTTTTTACCAGAAAATGATCATCCATTGGATAATTTTAAATTATTAGTAATGTTTGTATTAAAATGTATATGTCCATTTGAGAAATAATCAGTAGGCCTAATATTACATGCTTACATCTGTGAAATATTTTTCCTCCCCAAGCTGTTTACAGGCATTTAACACCATTCTGCATTTTTGCCATCTATTTCCCCCAACTTCAAATCAACTAAATCACATTGTTAATTTTTTTTCATTAAGTGACAAACGTAACAGTTCTGGCTGAGCCCCATATGCGAGCGCACAATGGCCACTTCACGGTTATAATAACCAAGTGGTGTCTGTATGTGACTATGTTCTAAATGAAAAAGCACAGGGTATTTGGATCTCCATAAAACAGCTCTGCTTGCGGACCCGGCTCCACGAGGGAGCAAAAGGGGGCTTAGCCACTTCAGTTTTATGTCTCTATATAAAAACAGCAAAAAAGTTCAAATTATTGACTGACAGGTTGGCGCAAAATCAGTATCTGCGCACCTCAGAGTGTGTGTGTGTATGTGTAGGGGGGCTAAGGAAAGCTACTGGGCGGTTAGGTATGACTCCTTTGGGTTTCCATAAAAAGCAGGGGGCAAATGCTGCTCATCTGTGGTAGGCTACGTGAATAATGTGATACGCCTCTGCCTGTAATAGGCTCATTTGATTTTGATTTATAAGGGCAGGTCAAGTTCAGTTAAAGCCCCACCACTACAGAGTTTAGTTAGCTTCTTAGCTAGCTGTAAAGGGTGTTAGTGTTATTATCCTATTTTGCTCTAACCAGCTAATCTGCCACTGCCACGATGGATATCAGAAACGAAACCTCCGCCAAGCTCAGCAGCGATGATGCTGCCGAGCTCCAGCTAGCTCAGCGTGAAGAGCCTACTCACTCTTCCACAAGCACCACTAGCATAATGTCTCCACAGACCCCTCCACCTGTTCCTGATGATCTTGGAACAAAGAAGCCAGCCCAGGTTGGCAAAGAATTCTACCCTAGCTGCAGGTTTTCTGGGCCTTATTCCAAGGCGGGTATTCTAACTGGAAGCATGCTATTGATAGAATAAAAGGATTCGCTAGGAACGCATGAAGCATTTGAAATGCACTGCACTGTGGAAAGAAAACAAAGTTTTAAGTCCTATGGGAACTGAGGTGTCAACACTTGTTAATGATAGGCAACTGGCACAAACTCCTTTTCCACTTTGACAAATGTGTTTAGTCAGGAGATGAAGCATGCTACACTCAAGGAAAGCTCAACTAATCCAATCCCCCTCCATTTGAGGGGGATCTTACAAGAAGATTTCAGGGAGAATGGAATGATTGATTACTCAGGAAGTTCCACAGAGCATCAAGGAGGCTGCAACTCTTCTGAAAAGGTAAGAAACAATCTAGCTGGTTGGTTTTATCATAATCTTGGTAGTATAGCCAGTGACATCCTTTTCAGCAACAACCTAGAGTATGAATGGCAAATATATTTTCATTGCCAAAAAGGGCTTGCTTAGTGTGTAGGGCGCTGTACATGGTGCTGATATAGCACTCAATGGTCTCGGCCTTTGAACTTTTACATTTATTGTGATATAAGTAGAATTCATTCTAATTCTAATGGAAGAACCCAAATGATAGCTACATATCGATACATTTCACCATAGAAATAGAACGTATGCTTTCTTGGCAGCCTATTGGTTTTCATGTTTTTAAAAAGGAACTGAGATGGAAACGTATTTATGGTAGGCCGGCATTGCTTAATTGATTACAGGGGGAGAAACAGGGTTGGAGAGCCCTGCTGTAGACTGTGGTTATTTGCATTCTCCTTTTGTTTACTGTTAATGTAACTAGCCTAGATTCTGTCATGCCTTTATTAATCTGCTATTGTTTATAGGCCTAACTCTGTTTTGTTCTGTTCACATTCATTTGTTCACATTCGCTGTGTCGTTTTTCTAAGCCAAACTGCTATTCAGTATTTTTGTTTGCATGAATAACTAGTCTACTACTTTCAGCATTTAGTTTGCATTATTTTGGTAAGACAGCTGTGTGCACGCCTGCATTCACATTAGGCAATTCACCTATTATAAAAAGCCTATATTGTAGCCTATATTCATTACCAAAATGGCCTTGTGTAGGGCGCTGTCCATTGTGCTGATACAGCACAGTGGAGCTGGGCTACAGATTTCACGTTAATCTGTCACTTCAAAAAGCACTCACTGGTCTGAGTATCTGCATTTAAACTTAGTTTATTACGTTATAGCGTGATAAGAATTCAATATAATTCCAATGCAAGAACCCTTAAAAATTGTGCCCCCCTCACCGATTTCAACTGCACCCCTTAATCACTTAAAACCTGTCCTGGCGCCGGGTCTGTGTGCTTGGCTTGTTAAGTAATTTTGACCAAATAAGCCATTTCTACCCTTTTTAATCAAATATGTACGCTGCTGAGACAAGTAAATTGTTTTAATGTTTATGGTGACAGCGCTTCAAACGGTGCCAAAAAAAGTCAAGCCCCCCCTTCCAAGCATTTGCACCCCCACTTTCAGACAAAATCAGGCGCCCATGATTGTGCATGCATATAATGCAATCCAGCACAAACACTAAAGGAATGATATTTCATTGACTCTGAAATGCTTATTTCTTTACAGTAGAAATAAATATGGTAAAAGTGGCACAGATGCATTAAAAATGTGGATAGAAAATCCCAACATAAGAACAGGCGTTTGGATTGAAAAAGGCTACGTTCGTGTTTGTCTCTGTGTGTGGATGTTCAGTCAATCTTCTTGCTGCGCAGTCTGGCGGTATCCAGCAAGTACCTGCAGGTGGGGCCGGTGTGGTGGGAGAGGAGGGTCAGGGCCTTTCCATGGACCAGGGTCAACAGGGTCTGGTGACCCGCAGCCCAAACCCGGTACCAAGGCCCATAAAATGGATCTGACACTGCTGGACACAGCATGTTGTTCAGGTTGACCTCAGTCATCTGGGAAGAGGGAGAGAAAGAGACAAAAGTGAGAGACTATGTAGAAGGAGAAACACTGAGGCCACAGGAGGTTGGGGAGGACTGGCTCGTGGTAATGACTGGAGCGGAATTAGTAGAATGGTATGAAATACCTTAAACACATGCTTTCCAGGTGTATAATACCATTCCATTTGCGCCGTTCCGGCCATTACTATGAGCCGTTCTCCCTTCAGCAGACCTACTGTGACGGTGGCCTTGCTTGGTGTTTGTTTCATTCGTGCCATCAGTCAAGCAGTGTGGGAGAAGAGCAGTCTGCTGTGTCATGCAGCTCATTAGTCATGCTAGTGTGACCTGTACATTAGTGTCTGACTCCTATATCTGTGTCATGTGTCTTGTTACTGGCCTCTCCTTTAAGAGCGAGTGAAGAGGAGTTGCACCGAGTGTCCAGTAGAGGGCTCCCTCCATCAATCTTACCAGGCCAAGGCCCTGCAGGAACAGGAAGTGATAAAGGAACAGGATGCCAGTGGAGAGGATAGCCCACCACATGTCCCCCAGGGGCTCCGGCTTGTACACACCTGGGGGGGAGAGAAGAATAGTAAATGTATGAACATTATTCAAAACAGAACTGAAAATACAGTTACGGATTTCTTCAATTTTATGGCAGAGTAATCAATATGGGTATTCTCAAGTTCCCTTGAAAATTAAAGAATGCAGCTGGCAGTGGATTTTTTTGCTCCCGAGACCCACTATTGCATGCCTTTTCACAATGGGTGTGCCGATCTGTCGTACTCATATTCGTAATGGGAATTACTTGTGATCGGAAAACCCGGAAGTGCACTTTAAAATGCTGGTAATGCCTATACCTTAAGTGTGCATTTCTGCGCTATATCACCCAGAGTACATCATTAAGTTTCTTCACTCATTGTAAAAAAAAAAAAAAGACAAAAAAAAAAGACAAATGAAAAAGTCACATGATTTACTTACTTGGTCCTATTCAATTATGAACGGAATAGGCTAATAAATTGCCTAATGCATGGCCAGTTACTACTGACCGCATTTATTCCAGACAGATTCAGATGAAGGTAGGCAAATTTTTAGCCCCATATATTGTTTCACTTTCGTGAGAAGCAAAACTTCTCTCCCAACACTTTTACAACAAAAAAAAAATCTACATTTGTGATATTATTTTCTAATGATTTGTTGCATGGCAAACATGCCTGGGCGAGAAAAAGTAGCAAGCAAGCATGGGCTTGGATCACGACAAAACGAGAGACTTATACTAATTATGCGGACAGAAAGTAGGCCTACTAAACAAGGCAAAGTAGACAGACAAAAACAGCTTATGGCCTCGGCAAAGTGTGAGAGCAAAATTGCAAGATAATGCTATAATACTGTAATTGCATCAAATGGTTGTTTTATGCAACAGAATAAGGGGTTGTTAGAACACTCATATGTGTGTGTTCTACTGAGGGTGGGCCTCTGGGAGATTAAACACTGACAGGAGATTTATGTCTTTGGGTCATACTGCATTCCATAGCATGAGTTAATGTTTCTGTACTGGGGTAACAGGGGGAGATGGCTCCAGTATGGAGTTGGGGGGCCAGACCCTGGTCTCCATACAATGAGGACAGTATTTACAGCAGATACTGTTTGCTGTGAATTATTAGCAACCTTGTGACCCATTCCATACAGCCTTTGTTTGTCATGAACATCCAGGAGGATGGACTTTGCTATAAAATGCTGTCTCTCAAATCCACTGGTTGAGTTCTCAGTGATCACCTCCAGGGGTGATTACCGACCAGCTCCATTACTGCACTAATGAAATAATAAAGTTTGATTGTTTAGAAGAAATCTAAAAGTCTCTCCTTTTGATTACAATAATTCCACCACAAAAGTCAACAGGAAATAAATTGATTTAACAATGACTAGCTACGGATTCTGATTTATACACGGAGAAAGGGAGACTTGTGCCCTGAGACGAGTGTGTGACACAGAGCCGCGCGTGTCTGTCTGGGAAAATGAGAGCGGCTTGTTCTAATCTAATCATTGCAGCAGGTTCAACCAATACCCCGCCCATTTGATCTACAGACAACAACTACCTAATAGTAGTTTAGAGCACCCAGCGCTTCACACTATTTGAGTGGTAGAAAAATGCGTGCTGTCAGCTGAAAATTAATTTTTCCAGATGACGGATAATTAGAAAATACTTGTGTCATAATCGTATTTGAAAAATTCTCCATATCCGTTTCGATACTTGTTTTGTCCGAGTACTCAGCACAGCCCTACTTTTCACTATGTTAAAAAAAAGTGTTGAGTAGATAGTGTGTGCATGTATTAAGAACATTTGTATTTTTAATAATATTTGTATGGAGTTTTATTGAATATCATGTGAAAATGTGTACTGACAATGCAATTGTTGTTTGTCCAATGCGGTTGCTTAAACATAAGAAAACAGAAGGAAACAGTACTGAGTAGGTATGGATGGCGGCGTCTAGTTTTTTTTTGCTGTTCGGTTTCACAATAATAATCAAATGCAGCCTTTGCTTTAATGAGGCCCTTCCCACCCTAGACTCCCCTTTTTGTTAATATTTTACAATGAGTCCCTACACTATTCAGTGCATGTTTTCTCACAAACTAAAATTGAGCAAACAGTGTATAATTTTAGCAGCCAGGAAATGAGTGATTTCTACATTGGCCGCTTGACCCGATTTCCACTAGATAACAGCCAAAAAAGTAAAAACAGCTTTCCCACTGACAACAGGTGCCAGCCCGGCGGGAGATATCAATAAACGAATATTACAACACTGGCCAGCCAATCACAACACTGGCGGGTAAATAATACTGTGAAACACTATCATTCCACTATTACTGCAGATATACAGTGTCTTCGGAAAGTATTCAGACCCCTTGACTTTTTCCACATTTCGTTATGTTTTAGCCTTATTTTAAAATTGATTAAATAAAAATCCTCAGCAATCTATACCCCATAATGCCAAAACAAAAAAACAGGTTTTTAGAAATGGTTGCAAATTTATTACAAATAAAAAACAGAAATACCTTATTTACATACTGTAAGTATTCACCCCTTTTGCTATGAGACTCGAAATTGAGCTCAGGTGCATCCTGTTTCCATTGATCCTTGATGTTTCTACAACTTGGAGTCCACCTGTGGTAAATTCAATTGATTAGACATGATTTGGAAAAAGCCACACCTGTCTATATAAAAAGGTCCCACAGTTGACGGTGCATGTCAGAGCAAAAACCAAGCCATGAGGTTGAAGGAATTGTCCGTAGAGCTCCGAGACAGGATCCTGTCGAGGCACAGATCTGGGGAAGGGTACCAAAACATTTCTGCAGCATTGAAGGTCCCCAAGAACGCAGTGGCCTGCATCATTCTTAAATGGAAGAAGTTTGGAACCACCAAGACTCTTCCTAGAGCTGGCCGCCCGGCCAAACTGAGCAATCAGGGGAGAAGGGCCTTGGGTCAGGGAGTTGACCAAGAACCCGATGGTCACTCTGACAGAGTTCTTGAGTTTCTCTGTGGAGATGGGAGAACCTTCCAGAAGGACAACCATCTCTGCAGCACCCCCCTAATCATGCATTAATGATAGTGGCCAGACGGATGCCACTCCTCAGTAAAAGGCACATGAGAGCCCGCTTTTGCCAAAAGGCACCTAAATACTCTCAGACCATGAGAAACTAGGTTCTCTGGTCTGATGAAACCAACATTGAACTCTTTGGCCTGAATGCCAAGCATCACGTCTGGAGGAAACCTGGCAACATCCCTACAGTGAAGCATGGTGTGGAGATGTTTTTCAGCGGCAGGGACTGGGAGACAAGTCATGATCGAGGCAAAGATGAACGGAGCAAAGTACAGAGAGATCCTTGATGAAAACCTGCTCCAGAGTGCTCAGGACTTCAGACTGGTGCGAAAGGTTCACCTTCCAACAGGAAAACGACCCTAAAACCACAGCCAACAACGCAGGAGTGGCTCTGAATGTACTTGAGCGGCCCAGCAAGAGCCCAAACTTGAACTCAATCGAACATCTCTGGAGAGACCTGAAAATAGCTGTGTAGCAATGCTCCCCATCTAACCTGACAGAGCTTGAGGATCTGCAGAGAAGAATGGGCGAAACTCCCCAAATACAGGTGTGCCAAGCTTGTAGCGGTATTATTAGAGAGGGGTAAAGATAAAGGTTTTGTTCGGGCGCCAAGCAGGTATTAACCATGCCGAAAGGAAAAGAGTAGAATAGAGAGAGTACCACTACCAGACCCACACATCAGCAGAAGAGACTGCCTAGAGTGTAGCCTGTTTGCCAGAGGAGAGAAAAGAGAATACACACCCTATAAAACCCACGTTACAGCACAGGGGTAACCCCACCAAGAATACCTCATACAATAATAATGGCAGAGCAATTGAACCGCAACTATTTACAAGAGGGTATGAATGTGGGGGTGTTCATAGACAAAACAAAGGCCTTAAAATGTCCAAAATCTTCTCGGCTACATGTCATTAGAATCACACCACCTCAATACAGTTCAAATAACAATACACAAACTTGCAAGCAACCTCCCTCTCAACTAAAATGTCAACCCAAATACTTCTGGCAGGGCAATAAGAGTCCAGCGATAATGAACATCAACGGGAAGCGCATAAGAAAAATAGAAAGCCTGCTGCAGTGTAAAGCACTGGAACGATAGAGGGAAGAGAAAGAGATCTTAATGCAACTGCAAGCCTGAAGTCAACAGCTGTCTGTCCGTCTGATGCTTTATTTGTTTGCATGTCAAAACTTCGCAACAATGTTGCTACTAATTCATGCAATTCATAACCAGTGCGGTCCCAAAAGAGAACAATCATGACCTAGAGCGGTCACACCGATGATAGAGTTAAACACTTTACAAACTAAAACACGCTGAAAACAAAACAAGATTCATGCAGCATTGCACACAATCAAACTGCCAACCAAGAGCTACCTCCCAGAGAGCCAGAAGAGCAGTCTTTATATCCTCCTTCCTTACTGCTGAAGCGCTCTTAAAAGAGGCAGCGCACAGTGAAGGCTCCGTGCAGGATTTCATCACAAACTTGTAGCGTCATACCCAAGAAGACTCGATGCTGTAATCGCTGCCAAAGGAGCTTCAACAAAGTACTGAGTAAATGGTCTGAATACTTATTTAAACGTGACAGCAAAAATGTCTAAAACCTGTTTCTGCTTTGTCATTATGGGGTATTGTGTGTAGATTGACGAAGAAAATAAACAATTTAATACATTTTAGAATAAGGCTGCAATGTAACAAAAATTGGGAAAAAGTTAACGGGTCTGAATACTTTCGAATGGCACTGTATTACGGACATTTTCGAAATTACAATGCAGAAAAATCCTATGTGTAGCACCTTTAAGTCATACTGTTAACTCTACAGTACAGGTATGGACTTGGTTTTTGTCTAGTTTTTTAGGCTCGCCAGTGATGCTGCTATGACAGGGATATGAATTATTCCTAATGTTCACAGATATGTTGTGTGTAATACATCAGACTGTTGTTCCAAATTAGTTTGAATTTGTTAGGAGCCAGGGTGGTGTGTGACCTTATCGATTTTTCCTTAAAGCTGTCAGAGCGGTTTCATTTTGAAGCAGTTTTGCTTTTTCATTCTATTGGAGAAATGGTAGATCGCGATGGAGAGTTCATTCCATTCTTTTTGTTCAAATTGTAGCCTAGTCTGTTGTTGACTGGGGATCCATTTCACTATGTATTGGAGCTAATTTTAACATAGGCCACCGTAGTCTCTATTCCTCTGAATTGTTAAATTCATATTTTTTTTATTGCCATATTATGTTTTATTTTAATGTTAAACATGGAAAATTATCACATTCTCACGAAAAATAAATGTAATGTCAACAGTGTTTGCAAGAATGGCATCACAACACTAGATGGCAGTCTAGTTTACTCCAGGGCTCTGCCTCTCTCGCTGAAACAATCTCATAACTGGAGGAGGGTTTTGATTGGTTGAGTTAAGGTAGTAGTGAGAAGTAACTCAAGATGGTTTAAATTCTCAATGATAGTGAAGCACCCATGGAATGGAGACAAAGCACAGAATTCCATAAGTGCAAAAGAAGCCGGCACCTACCTCCTTTCCTGAAGAGGTATACAGGCACCAGGTAGAGCAAGGAATGCTGGATGTAGTAGACCTCCTTCTCAAATGGAAGCTGAAGAAACAAAATTGACCAGTGTTCAGTATCTACATGATCATCATCAGCTTCATTATAGCAGTACAGATATGTACATGTCAACAATTAGTGTTTGCCTTAATATATTGAATGTTAAACAATGCCCTGCTCCTGCAATTCACATTGTCTGGCTATGGACATGTTTGAAACTGTGTGTGTGAGAGCACAATTGGATCAAAACATGACTGGTGGTTTGGATTCAGTTAGGCTAACTTCCGTAGAAAACAAAGAGAACCCTTCCCTAGGCAGGAGTGTAACCAATCTGTAAATTGCCAGCCATAACAGCAAAAGGATCTGTGAGTGAGATGGTGAGCTGGAACGGAAAGGGAGAGTTGGTAAAGCACTGGGAATCCATAGGGTGCATAATCTGGTTGTGCATCAGCAGGTTCTCTCTCGTCATGTCAGTACCTCACAATTAGCCCATATCAGCTTATTGTTTTTTAGATTTAGTCAAGCAAACAGCTTTCTTTTTTTAGTCACTCAGTAAGATATTAAAATGTCTCAAAATACAACACTCCCCTTTTAAAGCTCTCCTAGAGGATGGTTGGCCACCCTTTGTAGCCTTTAAAATATTGCAACATTACAATTACAAAAAATACTTATGTCTTTAAAAAATTCTTCCCTCCAGGGCTTGAAATGAAGGACGCCCCGTCGGTGTCTATGGTTGAAAATAGACTCTGGGACAGTTCTGGGACTACAGATCCTAAAATCATACAACCACTGTACAATAAAAAATAAAAATAAATAAGCAAATGAGGCTGATGCAACAGATCAGTCCGTTTAGCCTAAAATATTGATAAACGTTTTAATTCTTCATATTATCAACTCAACAATGCAGAGATGGCTGTAGAATACGTGCGAATGTTCCAAAATGCAATTAGCGGAAAACACCGTTCTCAAAAGCGCTCCGCATGTGTGAGCAGTTTCATGTGACATTGATGAAAATATCCATTCGAAATTAAGAAAGACTGGAGCACTAAAAATGCATCAACTAGCATGGGTTACTAATATGACTAGGATTATGCCTTTGTTTTCTGGACAAAAAAATACTGTTGAAAACCAATGAGAAAAATGCTGGTTTCAATGTCATGTTAATAAAATAATTCCCTCAACATTTCTATGGTAGTATTTTGGCTAGGCTACTTTGAAACAAGGTAAGACATGCTTCATAAAATAAAACATTCAGGGTTTCAACAATTAAGTTTATGGTTAAATAGTCGTAAAATGCTGACCGCCTCCACTCAGATTCAAGTTATGTGAATTGCGGAGCGCAATTCCTGCACTCTCTGGTCTTGTGACCATTTGATCTAAAACGAACCGTGCCTTGAGGACAACTTGTATATAGCTTCGTTATTGTTATTTATTGTGTTATTTTAGTATTACTATTTTCTTTTGATCTATTTATTTTTCGTACTAGTTAAATTAAAATGATATTAACTGCATTGTTGGGAAAGGGCTCGTTTAGTAATAATTTCACGGCAAAGTCTACACTTAATGTTGTATTCGGCGCATGTGATTCAATTATTTAGACGTTAATGTTAATTATTATTTGCCAAACATGACTGGCGTTTAGCCTCAATTTTCTGTAATTTAAAAAAAAGAAGTCTCATTTATGTTTGGCCAATTTTTCTGGCGCCTCCATCACGTCAGCATCAGTTTGGACATGACGCTGTAGAGAATATGCACGAAGGCCCAACAAAATGTAGATTTGGGGCCCCCAAAATGCTCTGACTGCATGTGTGGGTATGGATGAGGGTACGCAGATGCGGGAGCCATTGCGCCCCCCCCATGATGAGTTCAGATTGTATATGTGCCCCCCACCCCCATCAGTTGCCCATCCCTGCCTTAGATGATCGGATGTGACCTTTGGATGACCGTGTCTCTGCTATAGGATACACCCCCCCCCAAAAAAAACCACACCCTTGCCTTTTGTGACCACTGACTTTGCTGATAGTAAATACAATTTTCCTCAAAGTAGCTATGATTGAGATGTGGTTGTCCCACCAAGCTATCTTAACATGAATTCACAAACTAAGTAGCTCTGGATAAGAGGATCTGCTAAATGACACATGTTTGTGTGTGAGAGGAGCCTCACTGTTTGTCAGGGGTTCCCGAGAGCCGCCTGTCACATGTTGCTGCTGTTACTCAGCCAACAACACAATAAACCTCGCCTGCCTGCCTGTCTGCCTTTCGACTGCCAGGCAGCAGTAAAAGAGGTAGGAATTGGTGGTCACAGGCCCAGAGCAAGTCAAAGGGACTCAAGCATACCGAAGGGCAAAGCCACATAATGAAGCCATAGTTATGCAAGTAGTATTTGTCTTTACTGCTGTTCAACATTCAATACAGTTGACACAACATGGCTGGAAAACTTGACTTGAGACATTCAAAGGATGCATTCACTTTTTAAAAAGACAGACAAATCTTCTGTATGAACAAAAACAATTCCAAATCCTTACTGCTCATCAGAATGACCATCTGTCCAAACCGGACAGCATAGATGAACAATCTTCAGGAAATAAACTAATTCCATTCAGGTATTGTGAACTGGACTAAAATAAAAATGAATGTCTTGTTCGGTCTGGATATTTAGCACCATGTGTGCTTTGTTCAACTATTTAGAAAATAGTTTGGAAGGAAGTATAAATGTGTGGCCATGCTTTCCTTGTTATTGAGATATGAAATGAAAAAGTGCTTGATGTGTGTTCTGGACAGACAGCCGATAGTTGGATATGAAACACAGGAAGATAACATTGATCTTCTAAATGTTTTACCAACAACGTCATTATAACAGGCCTTACATACAGTACTGTTTACATGTTCGGGAAATTACAAGTTTCAAAACACACCCAATAGGCCTATCTAAATGTATAACATTAAAACATCTTAAACATTATCAACACACTAACACAGCCATATGATCTCTCGTGAGCGTGTGACCGTTGAGAAATAGCAATAGCATTACAAAGCACAGATCAGTGTGAAAGAAAACTTTGATGACGCAGTGTATGTGTGAACCCTCATCCCCCTCACCATGTAGCTCAGATTTACCAAACTCAGTCCTAGGGACCCCAAGGGGTGCACGTTTTGGTGTTTGCCCTAGCTCTACACAGCTGATTCAAATAATCAACTAATTATCAAGCTTTAATTATTTGAATCAGCTGTGTAGTGCTCGGGCAAAAAACAAAACGTGCACCCTTTGGGGTCCCCAGGACTGAGTTTGGAATACGCTGATGTAGCTTGTGGCTCCTCCCCAGGACAGAGCACGCCCGTCCCTACACACCAAATCAAATTAAATTGTATTTGTCACATACACATGGTTAGCAGATGTTAATGTGAGTGTAACCCCCCAGGTTTGTGCCAGCATCAAGGCCAAGATATGGTTCCTCTTCTCCCTCTATGATAAAGGAATTGATATTGACTGTTCAAACAATAAAAGTACTGGGAATTTGAGATGTGTGAAATGAATCTCTATGCTCCACTGACACCTCCCTTTAGTTAAATCCTGGCAAGGATCTATCATACACAGGATGTATTCAGTAAGGTGAAATGTAGCAGATAGAAATGTAATGAATAGAGCAGACAATTTCCTATTCTTCATGACAATCATATTCTACACAATTGTTTCAAGTTTTATTTGTCACATGCACAAGTACAGTGAAATGAATAACTAGCAAGCCCTTCCCAACAACCCAGTTGGGAATCAAAAAGTATAACAATATATATATATATATATATATATATATATATTTTTGTTGTTGAAATAAGTTAAAAAAAACAGAAGTGTAAGCTTTACTCTACAAAAATATGAACATAACATGTAGTGTTGGTCCCATGTTTCATGAGCGTAAATAAAAGATCCCCCAAAACGTTCCATACACACAAAAAGCTTATTTCTCTCAAATTGTGAACAAATGTGTTTACATCCCTGTTAGTGAGGTCTCCTTTGCCAAGATAATTCATCCACCTGACAGGTGTGACATATCAAGAAGCTGATTAAACAGCATGATCATTACACAGATGCACCTTGTGCTGGGGACAAAAGGCCACTAAAATATGCAGTTTTGTCACACAACGCCACAGATGTCTCAAGTTGAGGGAGCGTGCAATTGGCATTTTGACTGCAGTAATGTCCATCAGAGCATTTACCAGATAATTGAATGTTAATTTCAATACCATAAGCCACCTCCGTCATTTTAAAGAATTTGGCAGTATGTCCAAACGGCCTCATGACCGCAGACCAAATGTATGCAACTCCAGCCCAGGACCGCCACATCCGGCTTCTTCACCTGCGGGATCGTCTGAGATCAGTCACCCAGACAGCTGATGAAACTGTGGGTTTGCACAATCAAAGAATTTCTTTACAAACTGTCAAAAATCATCTCAGGGAAACTCATCTGCATGCTTCCTCACCCGGGTATTGACCTGACTACAGTTCGGCGTCATAACCGACTTCAGTGGGCAAATGCTCACCTTGGATGGCCACTGGCACGCTGGAGAAATGTGCTCTTCACGGATGAATCCCAGTTTCAACTGTACCGGGCAGATGGCAGACAGCGTGTACGGCGTCGTGTGGGCAAGCGGTTTGCGGATGTCAACGTTGTGAACAGAGTGCCCCATGGTGGCAGAGGGGTTATGGTATGGGCAGGCATAAGCTACAAACAACAAACACAATTGCATTTTATCTATGGCAATTTGAATGCACAGAGATACTGTGACGAGATCCTGGGGCCCATTGTTGTGCCATTGTTGTGCCATGCTGCAATCACCTCATGTTTCAGCATGATAATGCACAGCCCCATGTCGCAAGGATCTGTACACAATTCCTGGAAGCTGAAAATGTCTGTTCTTCCATGGCCTGCAAACTCACCAGACATGTCACCCATTGAGCATGTTTGCGATGCTCTGGATTGATGCGTACGACAGCGTTCCAGTTCCCGCCAATATCCAGCAACTTTGCACAACCATTGAAGAGGAGTTGGACAACATTCCACCGGCCACAATCAACAGCCTGATCAACTCTATGCGAAGGAGATGTGTCACGCTGCATGAGGAAAATGGTGATTGACTGTTTTTTTTGACACACGCCCCTACTTTTTAGGTATCTGTGACCAACAGGTGCATATCTGTATCCCAGTCATGTGGAATCCACAGACTAGGGCCGAATGAACTTATTTCAATTAACTGATTTCCCTATATGAACTGTAACTCAGTAAAATCTTAGAAATTGTTGAATGTTGTGTTTATATTTTTGTTCAGTGTACATACAGGATCAGTGCAAGTACCACATTTACAGTGTGCTGTACTGTAGTAGTTGAGGTACATTCTATCTGAAACTTATGTAATGTTGCACTCTCCTGAACAGCCCCAGGTACGTCCTGAAACATGATATTCCACACTGCCCACGAGCAAGGTGCCATTGACACATTAATGGACGTCTGTTGCATGTGTATGAGACACAATGACTTGACACTAAAACAAAACAGATGACTTGACACTAAAACAGAGAAAGTCCATAGCCTAGAGAACATGCCCCATATAGTCCATGAGATGGAACCAAGAGACTAAACTCTTATAACCATCTGACCTGTGGTATTCAAAAGCTGAGTTGTTGACCCATAGCATACAGTAAAAGTGCACTTCCAAATCAGATCATCAGACCTACAGGATATGATCACAACACCTCTACTTCCCAGAGGTATGTAGGGGGATTGGAACAAAACCAATAAGGCAGAAGTCTAGAGGAAGCCAAAAGAATCCTCACATACAATGTTGTCAGAGTCATTTCAGGGGCTGGGCCAGACTCAGCATTGAATTGAGTACTGTGCTTTTTTGAACAAGAGAAACTGAAGTGCTTTTGAGTCATTGATGGATGAATGTTTGGGAAGGTGGTAATGAAATGTGGAATGGGCCGAATAGGCCTAATTCAATTTGGGCTTGGTTTCCATGGCTGAGATGTGATTAGCAGCAAGAGAGACATTATTCAAGAGCAGGGAGCAGAGCTACTCTTGAGGAAAAGGGAAATGCAGCAAGAAGAACAGCCTGAGGACAGAGAGAAAAAGAGCAAGTGGGGGTTGTGACAGGGCAGCTTCACAGTTATTCTGTCAGCAGCAGCCAAGCTCAGCTACTGTAGGGCTCTGCTTTTACTGTTTCACATTCAATTACTGAGTCCGGAAGGCTCATAAAAAGAGTATCTTCTCCCCGATCCTATTCTATGACCACGTCACCATGGTTACATTGGATTGAGAGAAGTTGATATTTTCTGAGATGCATTACACATCTGCCATTGTCAACTAGAGACGGTTACATTTGGTTACAGAAAAACATCTCATCAAGTCCCTGAGAACAGTAGGACGTCATCGCTGTGTCCATCTTCTGCACAAAGGACAGTTATGTTACTTTCCCACAAGGCTAGGAGATGCAACCTTGGAGTTTTTCTATGTGCTGTTACTGTATTTTTCAAACAAACATGGTATTTCAGCTTCCTGATAAAGTTGTATTTATTTGAAAAATACTGTTTAACCATAAGCAATGCAAGATGTGTTTTTCTGTGTTTCACATACTAGGTCAATATTTGTATTTGATATGCATAATGAAATATGATCTTTGAAACTATGAAAGAGTGGAAGTCTAATTGTGAGTGACTGCAGTACTCGCTAATACAGTGAATTTAACAGATAGGTGATGGTTTCTTACCAGCCTAGTGTTGACCACAGGGAAGACGAGGGCCAGTAGGGCACCGTTCAGCATATGGACCTGAAGCCTGCGGACAGAGAGTACACGTCACACACTTAACTCCATAATCAACAAAGAAGAGTTTGCTTAAGACTCTGCAAGCCAAATGCATCATATACCATATGATACCAACCAGCACCTGTCAAAGTGCTAGGCTAGTATGGAAACGTGCTACACTTGGACTGGTGGTTTAATGCAATGAACTTGGGCATCCGCAGATGATAATTTAGGTAGATTCATTGTTTGTGTATCTCATATACTAGTATATATCCTCATTTTGTAGTGTACCCTACATCTGGTTGTTGATCATCTTCAGCATGGCCCATGTGACGTGACATAATCCTGTAGCTTTTGCATTACATCTCATTTCCTTCCCTCAGGGAACCCAGATTAGTCTTCATATCCTTTTCAGTCATTTTGTTTCTATGCAGACTAGTTCAGCTACATTTCAATTCTCCTCTGACTGCATGGCAGAAGGACAAGGCAGGGTCTTGATTGGAACAGGGAGGGTTTGGAGGCCAGCATGGCTGTGGTCCAGCTCCAACCCTCCTAATTAAGTAGAGGACAGAGAACAGGGCCCAGGTGTTCTGTACTGACCCCCACCTTAGGGTTCCTCCCTCTGCTATAAGACCCTACCCACATAAGTAGAGGCTGACAGGCATGTCTGCACTTTGGGAGTGATTGGTGCTGTGATACGGATCCTAGTTGGAGTCTCCACAACAAATGGCTCTGCTCTTTTCTCTATGGGGATCCTTTAGGGATGGAACGATTCACCAATACGCATCGGTCCACGAATCAAATGTTTAAGATACAAGTGCATCGATTCGCTGACCACAAACCGATCCAAATGTAGCATGCGTTGGTCAGAAAATCAATTCAAATGTTATGAATCGGCAGTTCACCCATTTGTTTTGCTCATATTACTAGGCTCGTCACTGACAAAAAAAATTATAATCTTGGCCGACCAATAATCTGTTCTTTCGACTAATCGATTGGTCAACATTTTTAAACATGCATTTTTACCATGTATACACACACACACCTTGTGTTTTAATAAATCAACTATATATATATGCATTGAGCTTGTCTGAAGCTTTAATTAAGCGCAATGTTTGATGAAATAAGACAATAATGACTCAAAAAGGAAGCCAGAGATCAAGATAACCAGAAGGGGAAAAAAACGTAACTTGACGAGCGTCCTCCCGCTCCTACTGGTGTTCGCAGACTGCCGTTACTCTCCTGAAGTTGCCAGTAATAGGTTGCCGACTCCTCGTGTAGCCTTTCTCATGTGGAATGCCAATTTATTTGACAATTTCTACTGATCTGCGTGCCAGTTATGGTTATCATATGCACATTTTTGTGGAACAGTTTAATTTAATTTATAATAAAGACTTTGTATCTCAAAATAATTGGTCTGTTAATCAAAATTCTGTCAATCTAAAATCAAAATTATACAAACTTAAAAAGTAACTTCAATTGCCAACTATGTAAAAAAAAAATGCCTATAAAGCCAACAAATAAAAACATTGCAGCCTACAGGTAGAAAATATCCTGATAAAAATAAATATCCTAGGAATCACATTGGAACATTGTATCAACTATTAACTTTGGTCCAGCCCAAAGTGTGCTAGCAAATTTGCAACATTGTATAAAATATTTTGGGCCCTCAGTTTCCTGCACCAGTGAGCTCGGGACAGACACAGCTGTAGGCTATTTGCGCAAGGGATAAGAAGTAATCAGGTAGGCATATTTTATGATGTTTCCACTGGATCAGAGCATGATATTTTTCCCTTTCACGCTGAGTGGTTATGGAAAGGGAGAAAGCTGGAAAGATTTTTCAAAATACATTGAGGAACTATTGTCATTCTCAAAGGATGTAAAAACAGACTGTTTGCTTGTTGTTTGAGGTGAAGAAAACATTACTTTGAGAAGCTCCACAGCTCATCAGTGGTGGTGCGTTAAGCCAATCAGAAATACTATCAGATCCCCAAATGGGCACATTTATATGCCTACATTTGCACCCTGACACGGTCGCCAGATGTACGATGTTTCCTCCGACACATTGGTGCGGCTGGCTTCCTGGTTAAGTGGGCACTGTGTCAAGAAGCAGTGCGGCTTGGTTGGGTTATGTTATATTTCAGAGGACGCACGGCTCTTGACCTTCGACTCTCCTGAGTCCGTACGGGAGTTGCAGCAATGAGACAAGACTAACTACCAATTGGATACCAAGAAATTGGGAAGAAAAAGGGGGGAAAAATAGGGTCTCCCAAGTATACAGACTACACTGTCTGACTTCAGTCTTGTTGCGCCATGGGTGTCCATTGTTTCTGAAGATGTGTTGTACTATAGCAGCTTTTTTCCAACATGAGCTTCAATAATGATAGTACAGTAATTCAAAAACAAGTGGACTAACAAAAACTCTTGTGGGATGTTGGCAATATTACACACCTCGGCTGTGATTATGAAATGTCCTGAGAAGGAACCTCAGCCTGACCGCCAGATGATGGAACTAAATTTGCATGGAATTGGTTTGAAATGTCATGGTCTGGTGTGGTGAAATGTGCACAGTGGTCATATATCAACAGCATAGTCAACTGTTTCTTGTGACATTCTAAAACCACAATGTTCTTTTCACTTTCGTGGCATTGCAGAAGTCCTAAAAAGGTTAGTAAAACAAGGAAAATTCAGACAAGTGGGGACATTTTGCCGGTCCCCATAAGGAAAAGGCTATTTTAGGGTTAGGGGCTAGGGAAAATAGGCTTTTGAAGGGTAATAAATGTTTTGGTCCCCACAAGGATAGTAAAACTGTGTGTGTGTAATTAATGTTTGTCCATGTACTATGTAGGCACCTGAGCTGAGCCATAGGGGAGACTAGGCATCTACCACCCCACTGTCAGATTAGGGGGGGGCAGTGTTGCCTGTTTTTTGTCCACCCCACCTTGGTTCTGAAGTTACCATCCCCCCTAATTAACTTGTAATTTTAGCATATTACGTTTTTGAGGTAGTAATTTATCAATATTTATCTTTTACAAATTAAGTGGGCATTAACAGTGTTGTGGAACCATGAAGCCAGTGTCCAGTCAGTCTCATTGGATCTCCCTCCTCGTCTCTCGAGTGTAGCCTAATGCATGCAACCAGCTAGAGCAACTTCACAAGGAAGAGAACCGATTCAACAGATTGTGGTAAACCCTCAGAATTCCCCTCAGCTTCACATATTGTACATGCAGTTCCTGGCTAAGTTCAGTGTCCTACTGTGCTGGGACTCAGTCATAAGATGAGCACTGAGGTGTTGACAGGGTGATGGTCTATTTTAAGAAGAACTTTGACAGTCAGGTGAAGTAATGCCTGGGAAACTCCAGTCACTGGCTAGTCTGCGTTCTCACATAGCTAACTCAGCATGACACCTTAATACGTGGTGTGGTCAGGAGGATAGAATGGGTGGGTACTTGGGGTGAGGGTGGTTGGATACGTATTTGAGGGTGGTGGCTTGTTGAGGTGGGGTTGGGATTTCATGGCGGTGAGAGTGTGTAGAATGGAGGTACTCACCTAAAGAGGACCATGGCTGTTTTACATGGGGGACAGGCCAGCAAGAAGATCTGTGGAAAAAGATGAAAGAACACTGATAAAAATAAATATGCTACTGATATATTCAACTCCAAGTCGGGTCCTTTACGGATACTTGGTAGGCCGTGGTGCTACACGAGATACTGGGTAGGCCGTGGTGCTACACAAGATACTGGGTAGGCCGTGGTGCTACACAAGATACTGGGTAGGCCGTGGTGCTACACGAGATACTGGGTAGGCCGTGGTGCTACACGAGATACTGGGTAGGCCGTGGTGCTACACGAGATACTGGGTAGGCCGTGGTGCTACACGAGATACTGGGTAGGCCGTGGTGCTACACGAGATACTGGGTAGGCCGTGGTGCTACACGAGATACTGGGTAGGCCGTGGTGCTTCCTTGAGAGTCGTTGTAAAAGCTGCATCCTGAAAAGGTCATAGAATGGACATAGGTTTTTAGTGACACCCAACACCAACAGGTTATATAAATCAGACTGACCACCAATATTATACTGAACAAAAATAAATGCAACATGCAACAATTTCAAAGATTGTACTGAGTTATAAGGAAATCAGTAAATTGAAATAAATTCATTAGGCCCTAAATCTAGGGATTTCACATGACTGGACCGGGGTGCAGCCATGGGTGGGCCTTGGGCATAGGCCCACCCACTTGGCAGCCAGGCCCACCTACTGGGGAGCCAGGCCCAGCCAATCAGAATTGGTTTTTGTGTACAAAAAAGCTTTATTACAAACACAGGCTGTACCTGTTTTAGGTTATAGTTATAACAGTTGCCAAGAAGGCTACTGAGGCTATTTGATCATAATGTAAGCCTATCAGAGTGGCCTACCATAAAAAACAAAATGCATCCCATAATATTTTAGCATGGAAATAGCTGTGCTGTCATTCCGCCTACAGTAGCAACCAATGTGTGGTGTTCAATGTAGACTTTTGGAAAAAATATGCAGAGTTGACAACCTGTTTATCCACTTGTCATTCAGATAAGGTGACAAAATGTGTTGTTTGATACAAGAAACCACTTTACAAAATAAAGTATTATTCCCATACCATTATTACAGAGAATCAGACAAATTATGCTACCCTGTACGTATTGGCTACTTATTTAAGCCCGTCTCAAAATACAACACTGCCCCTTTAAAAATACAACACTGCTAGAAATGCACACATTTTGTGCTGTTGTAGGAAGCAACCACTCCCCCATTGTTGACTAGAAAGGTGTTATAACTGGGCTAATAACTCACTAACACAAACTATGAACAAATGTGCACATGTGGCTAAATGCAGCTATTGCTTTGATCTCTACAAGTACATCTACTCGTGACCACTCATGCTGTAAACACAGTCCAGTTCAAAGTGAATGGTCAGATCCATACATGGTAATGGTATATTTGTATATAGGGATACTGCAGCTGATTAGTTAGCCCGTACTCTACAGACCGGTGCGGCATGAGTCATCCCTGTCAATGCAATAGACTCCTACTCTGATGCATTCTGCAAGAAAATATCTTGCATAGTTAGCTTTGCATACGAAGTCTTGCATAGTTAGTTTTGTTGTTTTGGTGTGTTGCATTGAAAGTGGCTAATATGGGCAATTCCCACAGTAGAGGGAAACATTGATAGTGTTAACTAAAAAGGGGAAAACTAGAAAGTTGAGTCAAGTTTAATCTTGTGCTTCTCTACGCAGGCTGATATTTATTCTGCGCGGCTGTCCTGCGTGCCCACGCACACATGCAGTTTAGAGGGCACATTGCTCCTCAGCACCCTCCCAATTGCATGCTCCCTCAACTTGAGACACCTGTGGCATTGTGTTGTGACAAAACTGCAAATTTTTAAAAAAGTGGCCTTTTATTGTCCCCAGCACAAGGTGCATTTGTGTAATGATCATGCTGTTTAATCAGCTTCTTCTTGTCAGGTGGATGGATTATCTTGGAAAATGAGAAATTCTCACTAACATGGATGTAAACAAATTTGGGCACAAAATTTGGGAGAAATAAGCTTTTTGTGCATATGGAACATTTCTGGGATTTTTATTTTAGCTCATGAAACATGGGAACAACACTTTACATGTTGCATTTATATTTTTGTTCAGTATATTTAACTCCTTATTTTTGGCACTAAACAGTCTCCATATGTACTTCCATTCACTTTTTCAACTGGTACCGGGGGACCTTCAGAACGAGTCTTGAGGCCTGTGGTCATCCTAGAGCAAAACATGTTCGTGAGAGTTTCACCTTTGCACAGAGGGGTCATGTTAGTGTGCAGCCCAAACTGTTTGGACGCTACAGACAGAAGTTGGCAGATCGGCTGTACCGACTTCAGTCTCAAGACGCTTGTGGGAGTCGTAGAGCAATCACAATAGTAGGCCAAACCGTTCGGACACTACATATGATTTTGTGAAAAGGGATGTCTCATGGCCTTTCACCACAGCTGCAGAAGTGCGACATAGGCTAATGTGATGGATTGAGACGTATCCAATGCAAACAAAAAACATCTCCAGCTTAAACTGACTGATTTTTATGGGGATAGTTTTTTTTTTACTAATGAAATTTCAGCGGGGGCGCTGACATCAACCTTAGGGGGTTAAAACACCTGGCTTTCTGTGTAATCTCTCAAATCTCTGTATTTCTGTTTTTTTGAAGTTATACATCTTAAACTTGTTTGCTGAAATGCAAACCTTTTTGGGACTATACTCTTATCTAATCATTTGTCAATTAGTCAGGGAAGTTGTTAAAAGATTACTACACATCAGTTCCAGCAGTGTGATCTGCACACATGCTTGCACAAGCAGCTCGAGCCTCCCTCTTTTGCGGGAGGGAAGTGAGTTCAGAAAAACTGAAAGTATGCATTCTCACATACAAACGTCTCCAAAAATAACATGGTCGCTGTGATAATGTTTATTTTGATTGCCGATTTTTTACATTTATCAAAGTCCCATCAGGTAGTCTGATTTCAGATGTGTCCATGTAAACAGGATTGAGGGAAATCTTTATTCTTGCAAAGCAGGTACACATTTTAAACTATTATCTTAAATCTGAGGATTCACAATAATTGTATTATTGTGTGCATGTAAACGTACCGAACAATGGATAAAGTGAACACTTACAACCTTCTCAACTGTAATTTACTGCATAAGCTACTAACCTAAAACAAATGCACTCTAAATTATTTTAAAATGGCAGAAGCTCTGAATGATGGAGCCGAAAGGAAATTAGTATGAATATTTTATTACCATCAAACCCCTGCAACTTATCCAGAATGCCGCAGCCCGCCTGGTGTTCAACCTTCAAGTTTTCCCATGTCACACTGCTCCTCCACACACTCCACTGGCTCCCTGTCAAAGCTCACATCAACTACAAGACCATAGTACTTGCCTATGGAGCAGCAAGAGGAACTGCCCCTCCCTACCTTCAGGCTATGCTCAAATCCTACAAACGGACTACTCCATTCTGGCACCTCTAGTGTCTTGGCCCTCCCACCCCTACAGGAGGGCAGCTCCCACTCAGCCCAGTCCAATTTCTTCTCGGTCCTGGCACCCCAATGGTGGAACCAATAAACTAACTCGCACTTGACTCTTCCCACCCTACTAGCGCTGACTTTGCTGATAGCTACTTTGAGGAAACATGTACTTACTATGACTGAGATGTTGCTGTCCCACCTAGCTATCTTAAAGGGATTCTTTGGGATTTTGGCAATGAGGCCCTTTATCTACTTCCCCAGAGTCAGATGACTGCACTAACTGTAAGTCCCTCTGGATAAGAGCGTCTGCAACATGACTAAACTGTAAAATTACCAGTTTGCAAATATTTGTTCATTGCACTTGTGTGAGCATGCCTTCGTATTAGTGAGTATTGTGCTAGACTGCTAGTAGTGTTCTGTTTTGGTGGACATTTTCTCAGCCAGATGTGACATTCTGAATATCTTGGTCTGTCAAGGCCAGTGCTAGACCCCTGCCTGAACCCTGTGCTCCCATGCTGCTCACTGCTCTTCCCCTCAAGAAGTAGGCCGCTTTACACACTCATCCTTCTCCAGCCACACAGCTGCCTGCCTGCCTGCCCACCTCTCTGCCCAGAGACTCTGCTTGGGTTATGTAAATGTCTTAACACAAAACAGGAACAAGCATGTCTTGGATGTAAATTAGGGTTTTGCCATACAAATTTGCAGGTTTACTCACTGGTATGGTATCTGACAAAGAGTTTTTGGCCAATGCATGTAAAGACTGGTGCGTGCTTATATGCATGTCGACGCAGGTAGCCTAATTGAATATGCAGCACCAAGAGAAGGAACCATTCCGGAGGCCCCATGCTATACCCTGCTGGGTGGGGCTGTGATACTAGAGCAGTGTTTCCCAGGACCAAGGTGGGCAGGCAGGGAGCTTAGTTTTTTGACCTAGCACTATTAAGTAGATTCAAATAATCAAAGCTTGATGAGTTAGTTATTTGAATCCGCTGTGTAGTGCTAGGGGGAAAAAAAACTACATTTCCACCGAGTGTGGGCCCCAGGAACAGGTTTCCTTGTACTAGAGCACTATAGCATTCTACTCTTAGCTTGACTGGGCTATGGCATGCTGAGCCATGTTGTCATCTACTTAGTTGTTGTTCAGTGCAGTAGACCCTTATGGAAACCATAGGTGGACCCCCCCCCCCAAAGACCAATTAAAGAAGCATTCGTTCTCAGGATAATTGATCTCCAGAGAATGGTTCAGTTCCCATTCAGTTCCCATTCAATCGAACATCCTGAGACATACACCTCTGGAAACCTCCTTCCAGGGACAACATCTTGAGTTCTATCTAATGAGATAATGACAGGGCAAAGCATTCGTTATGTGTGCATGCTGTGCTTTTGTTCCAGCAAGATGACACAGTGGTGAGTAACAATGGGAAGCCCCCCCGCAGAACAGCCTCAATTTGTCGGGCATGGACTCCACAAGATGTCGAAAGCGTTCCACAGGGACGCTGGCCCATGTTGACTCCAATGCTTCCCAAAGTTCTGTCAAGTTGGCTGGATGTCCTTTGGGTGGTGGACCATTCTTGATACACATAGGAAACCCAGCAGTGTTGCAGTTCTTGACACAAACCGGTATGCCTGGCACCTACCACCATACCCCATTCATTCAAAGGCACTTACATTTGTTGTCAATCCATGTTTCAATTGTCTCAGCTTAAAAATCATACTTTAACCAGTCTCCTCCCTTTCATCTATACTGATTGAGGTAGATTTAACAAGTGACATCACTAAGGGATAGAGTTCACCTGCTCAGTCTATGTCATGGAAAGAGAAGTGATCAACTGACCAAGGTATCCCTGTTTGATATTACCCACAGCCTTGTAGGGCTGACCCCATTTAGTAGACTGATCGATAAGCTGTTGGTCGACCAAGATTAGTCGAGCAGTAGCCAAAAGAAATATAGACATACAGTACCAGTCAAAAGTCTGGACACACCTACTTATTCAAGGGTTTTTCTTTATTTGACTAATTTCTATATTGTAGAATAGTGAAGACACCAATACTATGAAATAACACATATGGAATCATGTAGTAACCAAAAAAAAAAAAAAAAAAAAAAGTGTTAAACAAATCTAAATATATTTTTGATTCTTCAAAGCAGCCACCCTTTGCCTTGATGACAGCTTTGCACACTCTTGGCATTCTCTCAACCAGCTTCACCTGGAATGCTTTTCTAACTGTCTTGAAGGAGTTCCCACATATGCTGGGCACTTTTTGGCTGCTTTTCCTAAAGGTTGCTAGATTGAGCTGACAAAATAAAAATATGTCGTTCTGCCCCTGAACAATGCAGTTAAAACTTCTTAAGACTAGGCGGCAGTATTTTCGTTTTTGGCTAAAAAACGTACCCATTTGAAACTGCCTATTTCTCAGCCCCCGAAACTAGAATATGCATATAATTGTCAGATTAGGATAGAAAACACTCTAAAGTTTCCAAAACTGTCTTAATATTGTCTGTGAGTTTAACAGAACTGATATTGCAGGCGAAAACCGGAGGAAAATCCAATCAGGAAGTGCCTTTTTTTGAAACCTCTCTGTTCTTATGCATCCCTATTACCCATTTAAAGGGATATCAACCAGATTCCTTTTTCTATGGCTTCCCCAAGGTGTCAACAGTCATTAGACAAAGTTTCAGGCTTTTATTTTGAAAAATGAGCGTGAACGATCACATTGCGTAAGTGGATAGGTGGGGGCTCTCAGAGTGAGTTGTGCGCAACAGAGAAAAGCAGCCATTGTTTCTCCCGGTCCGATTGAAAAAACAACACTCCCGGTTGATATATTATCGAATATATATTTGAAAAACATCCTGAGGATTGATTATAAAAAACGTTTGACATGTTTCTGTGGACATTATGGATATTATTTGGCATTTTCGTATGTGTTTTCGTGACCGCTCTTTCCGGTGGATTTCGGAGCATAACGCACCAAACGAATACGAGGTATTTGGATATAAAAGTAATATTTATCGAACAAAAAGAACATTTGTTGTGTAACTGGGAGTCTCGTGAGTGGAACCACCCGAAGATTATCAAAGGTAAGCGATTAATTTGATTGCTTTTCTTACTTTCATGACCAAGCTAATATAAGGCTAAGCTAATGTAGCATAGAAAGCTACACTCACAAAAGCTTGGATTTCTTTCGCTGTAAAATATATTTTCAAAATCTGACACGATAGGTGGATTAACAACAAGCTAAGCTGTGTTTTGGTATATTTCACTTGTGATTGCATGATTATAAATATTTGTAGTAATATTATTTGACTGTGGCGCTATGCTATTCAGCGTTGCTGATGACAATTATCCCGGATCCGGGATGGGTGGTTGAGAAAGGTTAACCCACTGTTCCTAGGCCGTCATTGTAAATAAGAATTTGTTCTTAACTGACTTGCCTCGTTACATAAAAGGTAAATAAAATAATAGTCATCATCCCAAACCATCTCAATTGGGTTGAGGTCGGGGGATTGTGGAGGCCAAGTCATCGGATGCAGCAATCCACTCTCCTTCTTGGTCAAATAGTCCTTACACAGCCTGGAGGTGTGTTGGGTCATTGTCCTGTTGAAAAACAAATGATAGCGCAAACCAGATGGCATGGCATATCGCTGCAGAACACTGTGGTAGCCATGCTGGTTAAGTGTGCCTTGGATTCTAAATAAATCACTGAGTGTAAACAGCAAAGCACCCCCACACCTCCGCCTCCATGCTTCACGGTAGGAACCACACATGCAGAGATCATCCGTTCACCTACTCTGCGTCTCAAAGACACGGCAGTCGGAACCAAAAATCTCAAATTTGGACTCATCAGACCAAAAGGACAGATTTCCACCAGTCTAGTGTTCATTGCTTGTGTTTCTTGGCCCAAGCTAGTCTCTTCTTCTTACTGGTGTTCTTTAGTAGTGGTTTCTTTGCAGCAATTCGACCATGAAGACCTGATTCACGCAGTCTCCTCTGAACAGTTGATGTTGAGATGTGTCTGTTACTTGAACTCTGTGAAGCATTTATTTGGGATCCAATTTCTGAGGCTGGTAACTCTAATGTACTTATCCTCTGCAGCAAAGATAACTCTGGGTCTTCCTTTCCTGTGGCAGTCCTCATGAGAGCCAGTTGCATCATAGCGCTTGATGGTTTTTGCGACTGCACTTGAAGAAACGTTCAATGTTCTTGAAATTTTCCGGATTAACTGATCTTCATGCCTTAAAGTAATGGACTGTCATTTCTCTTTGCTAATTTGAGCTGTTCTTGCCATAATATGGATTTGGGCTTTTATCAAATAGGGCTATCTTCTGTATACCACCCCTACCTTGTCACAACACAACTGATTGGCTCAAACGCATTAAGAAGGAAAGAAATTCCACAAATTAACTTTTAAGAAGGCACACCTGTTAATTGATATCCATTCTAGGTGACTACCTCATGAAGCTGGTTGAGAGAATGCCAAGACTGTGCAAAGCTGTCATCAAGGCAGCGTGTGGCTACTTTGAAGAATCTCAAATATAAAATATATTTTGATTTGTTTAACACTTTTTTGGTTACTACATGATACCATGAGTCTTATTTCATGGTTTTGACATCTTCACTATTAGAAAATAGTAAAAAATAAAGGAAAGAAATTCCGCACATTTCCCAACTCCATAGGCCTCTCTGGCACTCCCCAATCACCTCTGCAAGTCTGCATAGCTCATGAGTGGCAGTTAACTAGTGTTCCAACAAGCTTTAACAGTATCACATCAGAATTAGACGAAGTTGTTCCAAATCGAAATGTTTAAGTTTAGGCATTAACTCTGAAATCGTGATCTTTATCTCCTATCATATTGCACAAGTTGACTACAGGTATTTACTTAAAAAGTATCTAAAAAAATATTCAAATTAGTGATGCACCGATATTACATTTTTGGCTGATACCGATATCCAATATTTTCCTTGCCCCCCCAAAAAACGATACCAGTAACCGATATTAAAACTTTTAGCGGCCTTTTAAGCATTCTTATACAGTTAAATAGTGAAAACACACACACACAGCGGTCTAAGGCACTGCAGTGAAGAGGAATCACTACAGTCCCTGGTTCGAATACAGGCTGTATCACATCCGGCCGTGATTGGGAGTCCCATAGGGCGGCGCACAATTGGCCCAGTGTCGTCCGGGTTTGCCATGATTGTAAATAAGAATTTGTTTTTAACTGACTTGCCTTGTTAAATAAAAAAGGTTACGCACACACGCGAAAAAGTTATTTTGTTGGCATTTACGTATGTCCCCATTACCAGTAAAACATAACCAAACCCATTTATTTCACTTACTTGTGCTGTTTCGCTGTTCATTTGTTCAGTCATTTCATTCTCAAACAGGATTTCTCATACTATGGAATGCCATTTGGGTCGTTGCGTGCGAAATAAGCTTGTTGACCAATCATGACCTGAATATGACTGCACGTCACATAATTTTACACGTTCAAACATTTTTTACGTGGTTATTACACTATCACTCGTATTTCATATGTCACAACGATTCATCGATACGTATGCTGTGATGCTGGTAGTTCTCGCGCACCTACAGTGCTGGTCATTTAAAAAAAAGCTAGCTAGCTCATAAATGCAAACAATGTTCTTCCCCAAAAACATAGCAAAATGACATACTGTTTCAATAGCTATAGTTAGCAAATTCAGAACACACAACATTCTATAATAGAACTGTGTTATTTTACGTGTGAAATTAAAAGCTTATTTAGCGCGTCAAAAAGTGTTAGGACTCATCAAATAGTGTTATTTGAAGTGTATCTTCTTTGACACGCAGACCCAAACGGCGTTCCATAGTATGTCTTGAAGCTAATAGCTATTACTGTGTAACTCTGGTAGAGCAACATGTGTACCGGTGCTCGACCAGTCAGCGAAAGCCAACGTCACCCACGACAGAGAACAGTTGATAGCCACGGTCAATGAATACCATTATCTTGGCGTGAATGGATTTTGCCTTTGAGTTGTCTCACTGAAATTTTCTTACTTACTCTTTCAAATGACTGCTCGACTTGTTGACTGCTCGATCCACACAGCAGACATTGTGGGTTAGGTTAGGAATGCTGTGTTGCATGTGTAGTGCAACATTTTACGTGGTGTCATTATGTCATGTACCTACGTTATAAAAGGTATGCATGTCAGCTTTGACATCGGTGTTAAACTAGACACCGGGCCGATACCGATGTTGTCATTTTTAGCTAATGTCGGCCGATTCCGATATGTTCACCGATATATTGTGCATCCCTAATTCAAATATATGAAAGAAATAGTTTCAACGGTATTGGGAAACAATTGTGGCTTTTACCAAAATACTCCGGTATACCGGCCAAGCCTAGTTGTCGTTGTTGCATCTATTCTATAGCAGAGATTCTCAAGTGGTGGGTCTCGACCCCGCAGGAGATTTTGAATAGGTCGTGGGTGTCGGAGGAAAAAATAAATAATAATAGCAGGGAGGGGGGGATACTCCTGTCTGAACTTAAACAACTAAAACCAGGAAGAGTAGAAATTATAAAGAACCTAAAAATGTTATAATTTCATCTGAACAATTTTTCTTCAATCACAGTATTTTAAATATAGAGCTGTTAGCAGAGCTTTTTAGCGGATTTGGTTGATTTTGTGATCTCAAACCAGTGAGCTTATTAACATTCTTCATCAAGAATATGGACAATATTTCATTATTGACAATGAAAAAGGTGGGAATGTTGTTCCCTTGTCAAATAATTGCTACATTTACTATCAATACAGAATTAAAAATAGTTTTCCAGATTGCATTTTGGCATAAAAATACATCAGGATGCAAATATTTGCTCGAAACTGACAACCTGGTTAAATTTGGGTCCCAAAGCAAAACCAGTTGAGACCCACTGTTCTATAGCAAACTTCACAGCAAAAGAATCCACTGTTCCTTTCCACGCAAAACCTCCAACTTACTCCACAATAAGTCACAGCAGCTCATCTTTGTCCACAGACTGACCAGACATATGCTAATGAGGGGCCACAGCGCAGACCTGTAACTCTAAACCCCCTGGTTAACATTGACCAGGATTCAAAGAGTTCCCAGAATAGTAAACGGTAAGTGGAATTGGAAGTGAAAGGCATCTCCCAGTAGTCTCTAGGAGGCAGACAGAACTATGACTACTCCTTATTTACCAGACAAATATTGGTCTAGTGCAAACAAGTCAGATAAACAGTCAAACAGCTGGCAGCCTGTGAAAAGATGCTTCATATACAGTCATCAGATTGACTGATTGCATAGATATGCCTGTTGGTCATTGATACAAGCAGAATTGTACAAATTTAAAAAAGATTAGACTGCACTCACTTTGCTTGATATAAATGCTTATTTAAAAAATGTAACACTGGAGGTGCCTTGCAAAAGTATTCACCACCCTTGGCGTTTTTCCTATTTTGTTGCATTACAACCTGCAATTTAAATTGATTTTTATTTGGATTTCATGTAATAGACATACACAAAATAGTAAAAATTGGTTAAGTGAAAGAAAAAAAACATGTTTAAAAAAAATCTCAAAATTAAAATAAACTGAAAAGTGGTGCGTGCATATGTATTCACCCCTTTGCTATGAAGCCCCTAATTAAGATCTGGTGCAACTAATTACCTTCAGAAGTCACATAATTTGTTAAATAAAGTCCACCTGTGTGCAATCTAAGTGTCACATGATCTCATATATACACACACATATATATATATATATACACACACACACACCTGTTCTGAAAGGCCCCAGAGTCTGCAACACCACTAAGCAAGGGGCACCACCAAGCAAGCGGCACTATGAAGACCAAGGAGCTCTCCAAACAGGTCAGGGACAAAGTTGTGGAGAAGTACAGATCAGGGTTGGGCTATAAAAATAAATAAAAAATAAACTTTGAACATCCCACGGAGCACCATTAAATCCATTATTTAAACAAATTTGAAAGAATAGCCTGACTGCCATTAGGTACAGAGATGAGATCCTCAGACCCCTTGTGAGACCATATGCTGGTGCGGTTGGCCCTGGGTTCCTCCTAATGCAAGACAATGCTAGACCTCATGTGGCTGGAGTGTGTCATCAGTTCCTGCAAGAGGAAGGCATTGATGCTATGGACTGGCCCGCCCGTTCCCCAGACCTGAATCCAATTGAGCACATCTGGGACATCATGTCTCGCTCCATCCACCAACGCCACGTTGCACCACAGACTGTCCAGGAGCATGCCCAGGCGTTGTAGGGAGGTCATACAGGCACGTGGAGGCCACACACACTACTGAGCCTCATTTTGACTTGTTTTAAGGACATTACATCAAAGTTGGATCAGCCTGTAGTGTGGTTTTCCACTTTAATTTTGAGTGTGACTCCAAATCCAGACCTCCATGGGTTGATAAATTTGATTTCCATTGATAATTTTTGTGTGATTTTGTTGTCAGCACATTCAACTATGTAAAGAAAAAAGTATTTAATAAGAATATTTCATTCATTCAGATCTAGGATGTGTTATTTTAGTGTTCCCTTTATTTTTTTGAGCAGTGTATATGTATATATATTAGTTGAAGTCAGAAGTTTACATACATCTTAGCCAAATACATTTAAATTCAGTTTCACAATTCCTGACATTTAATCCTAGTAAAAATTCCCCGTCTTAGGTCAGTTAGGATCACCACTTTATTTTAAGAATGTGAAATGTCAGAATAGTAAAGAGAATGAATATTTCAGCTTTTATTTCTTTCATCACATTCCCAGTGGGTCAGAAGTTTACATACACTCAATTAGGATTTGGTAGCATTGCCTTTAAATTGTTTAACTTTTTAGGGATAGGGGGCAGCATTTTCACTTTGGATGAATAACGTGCCCAGAGTGAACTGCCTCCTACTCTGTCCAAGATGCTAATATATGCATATTATTATTACTATTGGATATAAAACACTCTGACGTTTCTAAAACTGTTTGAATGATGTCTGTGAGTATAACAGAGCTGGCAAAAACCTGAGAAAAAATCCAAACAGGAAGTGAGAATTCTGAGGCTGGTCGATTTTCAACTCATCGCCTATTGAAATCCCAGTGGGATATGGATCTGTTTGCACTTCCTACGCCTTCCACTAGATGTCAACAGTCTGTAACACATTGAATGAAGCTTCTACTGTGATGTTGAGCCGGATGGGAGCTGTTTGAGTCAGTGGTCTGGCAGTGTGCCAGGTCCTGGTCACGCGCATTCCACATGATATCGACTTGCGTTCCATTACTTCTATAGACACAAAGGAATTCTCCGGTTGGAACGTTATTGAATATTTATGATAACATCCTAAAGATTGATTCTATACTTAGTTTGACAAGTTTATTCGACCTGTAATATAACTTTTTGAAGTTTTCGTCCGAAGTTCGCCTGGACCTGCACGAGCGTTTTGGATATGCGTACTCAACGTGCTAACAAAAGTAGCTACTTGGACATAAATAAATGGACATTATCGAACAAAACAACAATTTATTGTGGTATTAGGATTCCTGGGAGTGCATTCTGTTGAAGATCAAAGGTAAGGGAATATTTATCATGTAATTTTGTATTTCTATTGACTCCAACATGGCGGAGAAATGTTGTTTCTATCTGAGCGCCGTCTTTAAAAAAAATCTGACACAGCGGTTGCATTAAGAACAAGTGTATCTTTAATTCTATGTAAAACATGTATTTTTCATCAAAGTTTATGATGAGTATTTCTGTTATTTGATGTGGCTCTCTGCAATATCTCAGGATATTTTGGAGGCATTTTTTAACATGGCGCCAATGTAAACTGAGATTTTTGGATATAAATATGAACTTTATCAAACAAAACATACATGTATTGTGTAACATGAAGTCCTATGAGTGTCATCTGATGATCATCAAAGGTTAGTGATTAATTTTATCTCTATTTCTGCTTTTTGTGACTCCTCTCTTTGGCTGGAAAAATGGCTGTTTTTCTGTGACTAGGTACTGACCTAACATAATCAGATGGTGTGCTTTCGTCGTAAAGCCTTTTTGAAATCGGACACTGTGGTGGGATTAACAACAAGATTATCTTTAAAATGGTGTGAAATACTTGTATGTTTGAGGAATTGTAATTATGAGATTTCTGTTGTTTGAATTTGGCGCCCTGCACTTTCACTGGCTGTTGTCATATCAATCCCGTTAACGGGATCTCAGCCGTAAGACGTTAATTGAAATGCATTCCAGGTGACTACCTCATGAAGCTGTTTGAGGGAATGCCAAGAGTGTGCAAAGCTGTCAAGGCAAAAGGTGGCTACTTTGAAAAATCTAAAATGTATTTTGATTTGTTTAACACTTTTTTGGTTACTACATGATTCCTCCATATGTTATTTCATACTTTTGATGTCTTCAATATTATTCTTCATTGTAGAAAATAATAAAAATAAAGAAAAACCCTGGAATGAGTAAGTGTGTCCAAACTTGACTGGTACTGAATATGGATGATTTCTAAAGCCAGGCACATTCAACAGTTAGGTCTGTAATCAACAGCCTAGTTTAGTTGAGGTTTCCTCTCTCCTCACTTTTCTTAGACAATTAAGGCAAGGAGTGTTTTCTCGTCCCCTAACTCTGCTGCTGCCCCCGCCTCATTGTTCTCAACACCAATATGCTGGTTAACTTTGCTATTATGCACATAGCAACATGGTCTAGGAAAAGGCACCAATTCAACAGTGCACGTATGCGTTTCAGAACCGCGGACATCGACCACTATCCAACACGGGAGAAAGCGCATGCTATAAAATGTAATTCTAACCATATATAATATAAATATTATTATTATATAAATATATTAACCATATACAATTTCAGTAGCACATCTTAGACTGATGGACTGTGTCATCCCAACAGCCTCCACAATGGATCAGTCCACTCACAGGCACGAATCAGACAGGTGTCTTGTACACCATGATTTTTTTTTTTTTTTTTTGCTGCCGTTTACACGTTGGATAGCCTTGGGCTTCAGAGCCCAATAAAACAGACTTTCTTGATGACTGCAGTCTTGTAATCATAACATGCCCTTTTTCTGATCAATGATCTGAAACTGATGACATTGCCCTTTACATGATTCAACATGATCCTCTCACAGTTAAATTGAGTGGGATAAGATCAGACAATTACAGTGCACCGCAGCACACCACTTTGGGAAGAGGGGGATACTCATGCACAACATTACAACAGATGAGCCCCTACCTCCTCAACACCCTCTGTGTTGAGTGCTCTCCAAATGTTGGCTCAGTAGACACACTCACTGCCCACACCTCATGTTCAGACTGAGGCTGACTGAACAACAAACCCCTCATTGTGTACTAGGTGGGCAGCTAGTCAAGATACATTCCTCCTACCTGCCAGCGTTTCTCTCTATTCCTTTCCTTCACCATGTGTTTCTCTCTAGTCCACTCCTCGCCATCAGGATTCCCTTAGTTGAAGCTACAACATGATAACTCAAGGAACAGGGAGAAGCTAGTGAATTGGTTTCCCATGTCAGATTGTGCATGCAGCTTTCACTGGTTAAGGAATGTTTCATCCTATTAAAATACATTACTTTGACTTCAATTTCCCCCATCACTAATGCGTTCATAAGTGATAGGATCTTTCTGGATGCCACTGCAAGTAAAGGCGGGTTCCGTTGTAAACTACATAGGTATTTCCATAGCCACATGAAAGATGTTCCTGAAATCAGTGCACAATAAGATGTAGAGTAAAAACACAAGGTAGAAAGTTAACATATTGGACACGATGGTAAACCTACGTAGAACGGTTTTACAGAGAGGCAGATAACATGCTTACTTAAGTGATAATGCCCGAGAAGCCGGTGTTTGGAGGATATATTGAAACGGGCCGGCTTCTGGGGCATTATCACTTGTATACAACAGGTTCCTAACATATTAAAATAATGTTTGACATATTTTCCTTAAAAACGTTACTTAATTTATTCATACTATTTCATCCTTCCACAAGATATAGTCCTGACACAAATCTAGGGTTTCTACCCAAGCCGGCTGGTCGTTCATTCTATTGGTTCGGTTGCCAGAGACGCAACCTAGTCGTTCAGTCTTTTTGTTCTGTATCTATGGACGCGACCCAGTCGTTCGTTCTAAATGTTCCATTGCCATACTGGCTGGCAACGTTCTTAACCCTTGCTTGCTAGCTAGCCAACTACGGCTAACTTGCAGGCAAAAAAACAACAAAGTAGCTGCATTTGCAAAAGCTGTTTTCTAGTGACATTTATTTGGATACAACCATAACAATGAGCTAATGAGGCGCGATTTCGCCTGGCATAGAAAATGTGCTCATTCGTCAGGACACTTGTTCAGAGGAGCTAGCCAACAACACAGCTAAGACAATCACTTCAAACTGAAGCTGGAAAGACTAAACTACAGTAGCTGCACTTCATTTCATTTGACCTTTTTTTAAATTACATTTTCATTGTATATATCCATAAAATGATGCCAGCTGATTCATTCATGATTTCGACTGACTGAGAAACACTGCCTGCATGTCTGTCTCGTCCCGATTCATTCATTACTATGGGACAGCTGGAGATGGAATATGAATATTGAAACAATGTTCCAAATGTCAGAGACTGACTAAGGCTTACACAAATCTCCGCTGTTGAAAACGAAATGTTAGTCTAAAAGAAATATGAGATAATGTCTGGATGCTTTTTAAAGTAGAGATCAAGTTTATAAATTGCCTGGCTGGGCTGATGAGACAGTGGATTGCGCAGTCAGATAGAACAGAGTAAATAGGCATTTTAACATCATAGATTTAGCCGGTGGTAATTTGTGGAATAGACACCGGCTGGAATACGGTTTTAACCAATCAGCATTCAGGATTAGAACCACCCATTGTGTAAATAGTGCATAATGTGCTGGAACAGAGAGAGACAATCTTTGTATACTGAACAAAAACAAAACACAACGTGCAACAATTTAAAAGATTATACTGAGTTACAGTTCATATAAGGAAATCAGTCAATTTAAATTAATTAGGCCCTAGTCTGTGGATTTCACATGACTAGGAATACAGATATGCATCTGTTGGTCACAGATACCTTTCAAGGTAGGGGTGTGGATTAGAGGTCGACCGATTAATCAGAATGGCCGATTAATCAAGTTTTCATAACAATCGGTAATCGGTATTTTTGGACACCGATTTGCTAAATATTTTTTTACACCTTTATTTAACTAGGTAAGTCAGTTAAGAACACATTCTTATTTTCAATGATGGCCTAGGAACGGTGGGTTAACTGCCTTGTTCAGGGGCAGAACAACATATTTTTACCTTGTCAGATCGGGGATTCGTTTTTGCAACCTTCCGGTTACTAGTCCAACGCTCTAACCACCTGCCTTAAATTGCACTCCACGAGGAGCCTGCATGGCAGGCTGACTACCTGTTACGCGAGGGCAGCAAGAAGCCAAGGTAAGTTGCTAGCTAGCATTAAACTTATCTTATAAAAAACAATCAATCTTAACATAATCACTAGTTAACTACACATGGTTGATGATATTACTAGTTTATCTAGCATGTCCTGCGTTGCATATAATTGATGCAGTGCCTGTTAATTTCTCATCGAATCACAGCCTACTTCGACAAACGGGTAATGATTTAACAAGCGCATTTGCGGAAAAAAGCACTGTCGTTGCACCAATGTACCTAACCATCAATGCCTTTCTTTAAAATCAATACACAAGTATATATTTTTAAACCTGCATATTTAGTTAATATTGCCTGCTAACATGAATTTCTTAGACTTAGGGATGACACCCGTTAGATAAAATACGGAATGGTTCCGTATTTCACTGTAAGAATAAACGTTTTGTTTTCTAAATGATAGTTTCCGTATTCAACCATATTAATGACCAAAGGCTCGTATTTCTGTGTGTTATGTTATAATTAAGTCTATGATTTGATAGAGCAGTCTGACTGAGCGATGGTAGGCAGCAGCAGGCTCGTAAGCGTTCATTCAAACATCACTTTCGTGCATTTGCCAGCAGCTCTTCGCAATTCTTCAAGCATTGCGCTGTTCATGACTTCAAGCCCATCAACTCCCGAGATTAGGCTGGTGTAACCGATGTGAAATGGCTAGCTAGTTAGCGGAGTGCGCGCTAATAGCGTTTCAAACATCACTCGCTCTGAGACTTGGAGTGGTTGTTCCCCTTGCTCTGCATGGGTAACGCTGCTTTGAGGGTGGCTTTTGTCAATGTGTTCCTGGTTCGAGCCCAGGTAGGAGCGAGGAAAGGGACGGAAGCTATACTGTTACACTGGCAATACTAAAGTGCCTATAAGAACATCCAATAGTCAAAGGTATATGAAATACAAATCGTATAGAGAGAAATAGTCCTATAATAACTACAACCTAAAACGTCTTACCTGGGAATATTGAAGAATCATGTTAAAAGGAACCACCAGCTTTCATATGTTCTGAGCAAGGAACTTAAACGTTAGCTTTTTTACATGGCACATACTGCATTTTTACTTTCTTCTCCAACACTTTGTTTTTGCATTATTTAAACCAAATTGAACATGTTTCATTATTTATTTGAGGCTAAATTTATATTATTGATGTATTATATTAAGTTAAAATAAGTGTTCATTCAGTATTGTTGTAATTGTCATTATTACAAATAAATAAAATAATTTTAAAAAATTGGCCGATTAATCGGTATCGGCTTGTTTTCGTCCTCCAATAATCGGTATCGGTGTTGAAAAATCATTATCGGTCGACCTCTAGTGTGGATCAGAAAACCAGTCAGTATCTGGTGTGACCATCATTTGCCTGATGCAGCTCGACACATATTCTTTGCATAGAGTTGATCAGGCTGTTGATTGTAGCCGGTGTATCGTTGTTCCACTCCTCTTCATTGGCTGTGCAAAGTTGCTAGATAATGGCGGGAACTGGAACATGCTGTCGTACACGTCTAGGACATTTTCAGCTTCCAGGAAGTGTTTACAGATTCTTGAGACATGGCGCCGTGTATCATCATGCTGAAACATGAGGTGATTGCAGCAGATGAATGGCACAACAATAGGCCTCAGGATCTCGTCACAGTATCTCTGTGCATTCAAATTGCCATCGATAAAATGTAATTGTGTTCGTTGTCTGTAGCTTATGACTGCCCATACCATAACCCCAACATGAGGCACTCCGTTCACATCAGCAAGCCGCTCGCCCACACAACGCCATACATGTGGTCTGTGGTTGTGAGGCCAGTTGGACGTACTGCCAAATTCTCAAAACGACGTTGGAGGTGGCTTATGGTAGAGCAATGAACATTCAATTATCTGGCAACAGCGCTGGTGGAAATTCCTGCAGTCAGCATGCAAAATGCATGCTCCCTCAAAACTTGAGACATCTGTGGCATTGTGTTGTGTGACAATATTGCACATTTTAGAGTTGCCTGTTATTTCCCCAGCACAAGATGCACCTGTGTAATGAGCATGCTGTTTAATCAGAATCTTGATATTCCACACCTGTCAAGTGGATGGATTATCTTGGCAACGGAGAAATACTCACTAACAGGGATGTAAACAAATTTGTGGACGAAATTTGACCGAAATAAGCTTGTTGTGTATGTATCTAAAATGTCTAGGATCTTTTAATTCAGCTCATAAAACACGCGACCAACACTTTACATGTTGTGCTTATATTTTTGTTCAGTGTACATTGGGTAGGTCTACTCTACACAGAAATGCTCAATGCACATTCAACACTAAAACAATTAGTAGGCCCATCTCAAGTTCACACTTAAAATTTGAGATAGGAGTCCCCAAAAGACAAAAGTAACTTTAACGGGCAATCAGCAGTTGAAATAATAGCAAAGCCCCGTTTAGGTAAAACACTGAGGGATGGTGCTGGAGAAATGTAACCACTCAAATTTAAAGACAGCGCTATGGATGAAGGACTAACCATCCATGATATCAAAACTATAGTTTTTACCATGTTTGGAGGCTATAGTGTTTGTTTACAAACATTGGAGAAAAACAAGGGTATAGTTTTGGTTCTGATGGGTTACAACAGTTATACTTAGCTCATGAGTCATTTAGAAGTTACATTCTTCAAGAATCAAATGGGTACATATCATTCATGTATAAATGCAAAAATGTATAAATGCAACAGCAGATTGCCCATTTAAAAGTACGTTTAAGTCCTGTGTGAATAACACCATGCATGTTTGCAAAAAGTGGTTGTTTCTCGTATTCCCAGCCTTGTAGCAATCTTACCTGCAGCATGGTCACAACATGACAAGGATTCAGTAGGTATATCACTGTCTTTTTGGCGAATTTGAATCCAACCTCTACTCCAAACGTCATACACAAAGCAACCAGCAACAGGTTCTTCCCCAAACTGTCCTCTTTTATCCTTGGACCATCTTTCGCGATCTCTTTGAGTTCTTTAGAAATGTTGATTTTTCTCAGTGCGACGACAACTTCCACGATGGAAATCAGAACCATGACAAAACTCTCGCCGATACGTTGTTGGGGTGCAAGAAAGGCGGCACATTCTGGGCCACCGTTGCCTTCAAACTTTGGGTCCACGCCGCCATACAACCAGTCTAAAAGACTGTAAATGTTATATCTAGACATATTCCTCTTCTCGTTTTGGAAAAGGTAAGAACAAGACGGAAATAAAATATAGTACACTGACTTCTTGTCGAAACATGAACTGCAGTATTTCACCCTGGCAGTGATCTCTATAAAGAACGCAGAAATGTACACCACAGCTGCCACCGCCTCCTATTCTTGACAGGTAGACGTAGTACTAGTAGAAATTCAGCTAGCTAGACTGCGTGGACTGTAACTCGGAGGCCGCCAGTGCGAGACCAAATTGCAGTGTGGAAGTAGCTAGTTAACTATAGCTGCTTCTCAATCATATGGAAACCTGGTCATTCAGATAAGAAAATAATCATAGCTGGTTAGCTATAACATTGACTATTAATACGTAGCAACATTAAAGCTATGGTTGTACCCCCGTGTACATACAAGTAACCACGTGATTAGCTACAGGCATGTCGACCAAGTCACATATTTGCAGTGGCATTTTAGGCGTTTAGCTATTAATTAGTTGCAAGAAATTAAGTTAACTAGCTGGCAGCAGCATCCAAAGATATGACTAAGAGTAGGATAAATAGTAGCAAATTCAACAGTCCAGTTGTAGTTATTATGTTGCTATATCTCATCAAGAGAGGCCATCGTTGGTGCCCAGTTGCACTATTTAATCCAACCATTTATCACAAGCCAGCAGAATCGCGAAGATTTAACATCATTCGTTCAAGCACGAGACTGTAAAGGTAGCTTACTAACTGGTTACATTACAACTGATATGCGAGTCCACGTGCGTTGTAACATACGGTTCTTGCTGCCTACAACGCCGTTTTCTTTCAGATATTTTTGTATTAAAGAATATAGCATAGCTTTCTTCACCAAACAATTTTAGCTCTATCCATCAAGTTCCTTTTAACCCATTTAAAATTTCGTCTCTACACACTAGGAAAATTACTTCCTAGGGGATAGTTGCGTTTAAACCCCGCCTCTTTCAGTTAACCCCTGACTACTAGACCCCCTTTGTATACAGATGTCTATAAATTTACAATCTGCTGTATCTGATATGTATAAAATAAAATAAACATTCATTTACAATAACAAGTGTTCTATATTTATGGAACAGCTTGCCCTGTCACGTAAGAGCGGTAAACACCATTGAGGTTTTAAAATGTAGTTTGAGATGGAAACCAATCTATTAAGCTGTGCAAATAAAATGTCTCATTATTATTTCAGTCAACAATAAGTGACACTTTAATGGACCTATGCTGGGTGTATCCATTGGGTGTAGCTCTCGCAGTATCTCATTAATATAAGTGCAGGCTCGCCCTCTAGTGGTTTTTCATCACAGCTGAAGAAGTGACCCCAGGAAATTTGATAGGTGTACATATCAGCACATACAGAACAATGAGCCAGATATTTTACTGAATGTATACATGTGAAGCATCCGTTTGGCGTTTCCACTCACTACCAAAATTGTGATGAGAGGAAGCCCAGTGACCGGCAGTGGAGAAGATGGAGCGATATGGATTTTGGCCTACATTCTGCAAATTGTATCACTGATGAAACATTTGATCTCCATCAAATGTTCTGTTTCCAAAACTAGAATCTAAAAACAAACATAGTGTACTGCGTTGTGTAGACATTACCCTTTGCCAACGTAACATAATAATCTTTTTGGACGAATTGTGCAAGGGCCAATTGAGTTATTGCACACGCGCATTTAACAGAGCGCTCCAAACGGAAATATGCAAATAAAGGCTAGAACGCGCCAATATGATCTCACTAGCTCGTGCTTGGCTCTGCCCACCTCCTTGCTTGTTCTGCCCGCTATGATTTATTTGCTCCCATTGGAAACGACAGACTTCTGGGGCCTGTTGCACAAAACTAGGATAAGGGATTAAGCCAGGATATCTTGGTGATCCTGGCTCAATTGATCCGTAATCCGGTTGCACTAAAGATGGATAGGGGGCAGGAGGATATGTTATGGTATAAATTACCATGGAGATTTATTCTGTGGAGCTAGCCTGCTCCAGACCAGGCTAAATTCCAGGATCTATTTAATCTCATCCCTAATGTCAGTCAGCAGTCACCACAAATGGAAACCAATAGTTATTTCACTGCTCACTATACATTGTTATCACATATAACTAGACCCACTGTTATTATTTAAACGTTTGTGATCATTAATTTCAATGATTTTGGATAAAAAATGATTTTTAGATGATGTTGCTATCATTAGATAATTTACAGTTTCCCATAGACTATAAGGCTATATATAAAATGATAGAATATTAGGGCCACAGAGGGGAAAAAAACACAAGTCATAATATTGTAACCAGTTGTTTTAAAGGAGGACAGTTGTTAAAATGACAGATGTGGGGCATTTCGTGAAATTGTACTTCAGTATGGTTTCATAAACAAAGACATGCTGATGTGCCAGAATATTAAGTATCACATTGTCATAAGTATCAAAACTGTAAAAACAATATGTAGCTTTTCTGCAGAAAGAACCAGCCTCATAAATTTATGACTTTATCCTTTTTCTTCAGTGTGGCCCTAGTACTCTGTCATATAAACAAATACACATTCCATATGAATATAAAAACACAATGTGTAACATTATGTTCCTTTATTGAATAAGGACAAAACAAAGCAGGTAAACCATCAGCTCCTTTCGAAACTGAAGTCACAGTGACTCTACAAGATGGAAAGCACAGAATCCAAGCATATTATACAAAATGATACATACACATTCAAAGGTCTGTATATAACACACCCTGCATGTCTGCACACTAAAATAAATGCAGGACAAATCCATACACATCAACTGAACAGACAAATGAATGGATGCAGTAGCCTCCCTGCAGCCTTGTATTACACACAGTATACCGCACAAACATCATAAGAGGCCAAATTCGTCAAAAAACGAACCCAAAAAAAACCAAATTCCTCTGCCACCGCAGGACATATTTAACCAAAATTGAAAGCACACATACTAACTAAAATAATTCAACACATATTGGTCCCTCAGCAGCCGACCACTGTCGTCATCAGGGAAGATTGCCGGATTGTCCCAGTCCATGGCTGGTGGCACTCTGGGGGCCCTCTCCTTCCTCAGGCAGGCCACATTGTGGAGAACAGCACAAGCCACAGTAATATCACATGCCCTAACAGGGCTGACCCTTAATTTGTGAAGGCAGTGAAAGCGTGCCTTCAGGAGGCCAAAGGTCATTTCAACTCTGGCCCTGGTCCTGGCATGGGCATGGTTGTAGGCCTGCTGTGCTTCCTGGGGGTCTGTGAAAGGTGTCAGGAGAAAAGGCTGGCAGCCATACCCCCTGTCTCCCAGCAACACACCAGAGAATTCACCTGTCAACACAAAATCTCATCATTACTACCTCATAAACACAGTGATATTCTTGACACAGCCATGATGGTTATAAATAGGGGTTGTGTGGCTTACCTTGTGATAGGCACTGATAGATTTCAGAGGCCCGAAAGATTCTGGAGTCATGGACTGAGCCAGGCCATTTTGCCACAACATTGCTGATCACACAGTCAGCATTGCAGACCATCTGAAATCATAAGATGAGGAATATTACACCAATCAATGCACATCACTGGCAATGCAGAGTGTTCGTCAATGGACAATATCAAAAAGTTATGTTCACCTGAACATTAATGCTGTGAAAGGATTTCCTATTCACAAAATTGGCCTCATGGGCACCTGAGGGGGCTTTTATCCTTATGTGTGTGCAGTCCACTGCACCAATGACATTGGGGAAACCTGTCACACAAAGTAATGAGTATCCTACTATGTGTTAACAGTTGTCCTGTAATTTGTAGATCCTCTTACCTGCAATCCTATAGAACTCATCTTTGATGTCACAGAGTCTTCTGTGGCCAGGAAAGGAGATGAAGACATCTGCTAATGCTTTGATAGCCAGACACACACTCCTTATTGTGCGGCAAATTGTGGCCTTGTTAAGCTGTTCTGCATCCCCCACTGAGTACAGGAAGGCTCCACTAGCAAAAAAGCGCAAGGCCACACAAACCATTTGCTCCACACTCAGTGCATGGCTCCGTGCAGTGCGGTGCTTAATCCTGGGACCCAGTAGTCTGCATAGATACCTGATGCCATCTGCAGAAAACCTGTATCTTTCATATAGATGGTCATCAGGGAAGGCCAGTGGGTCCAACCGGTCCCTGAAGACCCTTTCTCGCCTGAAGGCTCTCCTCAGCACAAGTGCTTCTTCATCCACCACATCTCGCACGAATGGGCATGCCATTGTCAGAGCAGAAAGGAACACTCAATTTTGGGCCTTCATATAGGCTAGTGGCCACAACTGGTGCTGGGGGGGTGGGCAAAAGAGGGCGATGCCTTATAACGATGACTTGGTTGTACTGATTGCTGGGAAAATAAAAAAAACCTTAGAAAGATGCCACCGTCCTGTGTGCTCACAATAAGAGCTCATATGTCATGGCTCACTTGACTTTACGAGAATATACCTAATTTTTATTTTGAGCTGTGTCATCTTCTTGGAGCTGGGGGAGGAAAGAAAAATAATGATTAATACATTTGTGTTACAGTTAGCATACAGTGTACATTGAAGGCATATCTCACCTCCCTCTCAAGTTTTTTTATTTCAAGGTCCAGTTTCCTAATTGTCCTCTTTTTTATTTCGGACTCCAGTGCAAGATTTTCCATCTTTTTCTTCTTGTACTGAATGTCTATGTCTGCCAGTTCTATTTGGCGCCGGAGGTGGTTGCCATACAACTTTCTGATAGCTTGTGAGCTCTGTGAACACAATACAATTAGCGCAGCTGGAATTTGGCAGGATGTGGTGTCCTTTTATTAATACGCACTATGTTGCCAGGCTGGTTTTCCCACTGTATAGCATCTGGGTCCTGTAAAAGAAATTAGATTTTTTGATGAGGACTCCTCACCATTGTAGAGTAAATAGTACTTTCACAGTCTTAACATGATACCTCATGCCTTCTGGAATCCAGAGAGATGGTCTCCTCCTCATCATCGTCTCCATCATGTGCTGTTGCTGCTGCACTGGGGCCTTCACCCTATCACATTTAATCGGATTCATATTGAAGCTAGTAGACAAGACATGCCAGGCCTACAGTATGCCTTTGATGGAGTACTCACTGGATCAGCATCGTCTGGTGCTTGTGCTGGTGGCTCTAACAGGAACACAGTGCTGCCAGACACTGCAAGGCAATAGGTAAACCAAAGTCAGACAGTCCAAATTGATTCAATATGAATGTGGTTGTATCCCATGTAGAGATGGAAGGACATACCTTGAATGAAGCGGGTGGCATCTTGGGAGGAACCTATGCTCGTCTCTTTCCCCCCAGGGATCCCCTCTAAGACGGGCCTGCCTTTATTTAGCTCCAAGGCCATGTCCTCTGCTGGGGTAAGGTCAGCCTTTGGTGACACCACCACCCGTGCCTTGTCTGTGGGTATTCTTTTTCACTGCTAAAACAGTACAGACAATGTGTGAGCAGGCACCTTCTGGGTACAATATATGCTTGTGCTTTGTTAAATATTAGTCAGGGACCATACCATTCTGCAGAATGTTCTTGTATTTGATTTTGACCTGCTGCCATGTCCGTTTTGGCCCGTTCATGTTTAATCTACACACACACACACACACACACACACATTTAATGGAGTCACACTGCAAAAAATTACTTGGTATTTTTGTCTTGTTTTCAGTAAAAATATCAAAAAATGTATCATAGCTTTATACAGTGTGATGGAGTTACTTTACACAATTTCACTCATATCTGCAGTGCATTTCAATTAAACATTTAACCGTTTCATAATTACAGTACAACTGCATTTTTGGAGATGTGAATTAAATATTTGAATTGTAATTGTGATGTTTCAGCGGAGCGGTGAGTGTGTAATTGTGCACTACTTACGCATTCAGGCGGTCTGCAATACTTTGCCACGCTTTTTCTCTTTGCTTTATCACTGTGGCGGTGTTGCCTTTCTTCTTAATTATATATTTTACCTCCTCGTATGCCTCCATGAGGATTTGTGCTTCCGACGGGGAAAAGTACGCGGCTCTAGTTGCCATGGTAAATCAGTTAATCTGTGATCTGTGGCGGGGTCTATTTGAGTGAGCCGTGAGCGCGCACCTATCCAGGATTGGTTTCACCTGGCTTAATGAATCCGTGTCTGCTCATCCTGGCTTGGTCTTTGTGCAACCAATTAAGCCTGGACGCACATGTTTTGGCTTCATTGAGCTCAGCTGAGTCATTTATCCCGGATGTCTTAATTCTACTTTTGTGCAACAGGCCCCTGGTCTGTCTTGGGTTAGTTAAACAAATATGTGACATCAGTCTATGTTACATATTGAGCTCGCCAGTTTGTAGTCCTAAAACCCGGAAATAAGTAACCGCTAGTTCGTTCACCCATCCCTATGAGAAAATAATAGGATTTTGGAATAAACTTCTAAAAGAAGGTCTGAGGTTAACACAGGCTTAGGAGATCTTATACGTTTTGTTCTATGATATTATAGCAGTCGGTTAACATGATCTTTATGAATTATGAAGCCTTTATGTGCTTTAAAAAAAAAAAGTAATTTAAAAATAATCACAAAAGATATGTTAGCTGATTAAGAGTCTCATTGAACAAAGAATCTCATTGAACAAAACATACGGTCTCGTATGCCTCTGTTTACGACAGACCTTCCTTTGGGCGTTTATCCAAATCCCTACAAAAACGCCATTCATTTCTTCCATAGGCTTTGTCCAACGAACCGAGGCGAAGTTAGTTCCTACATAAAGATAACGTTACTATTTCTCTCTATACACCATGTCTGCACTCCCCACCCAGAAGCTATGTGCTTTCCAACCTGCCCGTATAGAGAACCTACAGGAGATGGTTAATTCATACAATTGATTTGTAGGGCTCATGCAGCAATGGCAGTGTATTTTTCTGAGGATAATATAATTTTTTGCACAGAACCTGTATAATATGTGCTGACTGTAACAGTGGAGGCTCCTCAGAGGAGGAAGGGGAGGACCATCCTCAGTGAATTTCATAAAAAATTAAAATGTTAAGACATTAAACAAGTTATCATTTTTAGATAAAACTATACTAAATATAACCAAATAATTGACTATTAATAAATAAATAACACAATTTTGCAATGAAGGTCTACAAGTAGTCTCAACAGCACTCTGTAGGGTAGCACCACGGTGTAGCCAGAGGACAGCTAGCTTCTGTCCTCCTCTGGGTACATTGACTTCAATACAAAACCTAGGAGGCTCATGGTTCTCATCCCCGCCCATAAACTTACACAGTAATTATGACAAATTCAGGAGGACGTCCTCCAACGTATCAGATCTCTTGCAGCATGAATTGACATGTTGTCCACCCAATCAAAAGATCAGAGAATAAATCCAGTACTGAAAGCATAAGCTACAGCTAGCTATCACTGCAGTACATAACATGTGGTGAGTAGTTACCTCAAAAAGAGAGAAAGACAATAGTCTAACAGTTTTGAACAAATTAATTTCTTACAAAATGATGGAGAATCAAGAGCAGTTTCACTTACTTAGCTAGCTAGTTTAGCCTACTGAAACAGGGGGATGCTACATTAGCTAGCTGACTATCCAACACAACACTGGAACTCTTCCAAGTCAAGGTAAGCTTTTGGTTTTACTAATTTATTGCCACCGGGTCCCGCCGGTATAAGTGCTGAACTGCTTACTGCATGATTGTAGCAGGTTTAGTTTAATTTATTTAACTAGGCAAGTCAGTTAAGAACAAATTCTTATTTTCAATGATGGCCTAGGAACAGTGGGTTAACTGCCTTGTTCAAGGGCAGAATGACCAATTGTACCTTGTCAGCTCAGGGATTTGAACTTGCAACCTTTCGGTTACTAGTCCAACGCTCTAACCACTAGCCTACCCTGCCGCCACAAACTGACATTTCTTTAGCTAATATGGTAACAACAGTTTGGCTTGGAAAGTTTTTTTTGCCTGGTCACATACAGCTGATGTGTTGTGCATTGAAGTCCACAAGTGAAGGGAAAAGGTGAGAGGAGGAGAGTGCATAGATGTGAGAAGGAATACAAAGTGGCTGCTATGAAAGTGAATTGTGTTTACAGTGGTCAGGGATGTATTCATTCCGACGATTCTGTTGAAAAACAAATCTTAAACATAAGCAAACGGAACAAAATGGGGATAAACATACCTGAATTTGTCCAAAAAAACTCTTGTTTGAAACTGTTGGACTAATGATTACACCCTATATAAGCTAGATGCAGGCAAGAGTGTGCAAGGCGGTATTGAATGTGTCACTGTCTGTCCATGTGTCACTGTCTGTCACCTCAACATTTTCTCTCGACCTTTGTGCACCTACGTTGTAAACTTTCCTTCATAGGCTAGGTTGTAGCAACTTCATGATGGGTATAGGGAAAATTTGAGTATCATGTAGTAGCCTAAATCTATCGCTGTTACATTGAGCTGGGTGAATGGAATATGAATGACAGTTATCCAATATGCTGTAATAGAAATAAGGCCATGCCCATTAACAAAAGAAAATCGTCCTCCCTTATCCTAAACCGCACTGACTGCTACTGGACTGTAAATTGCTAGGATTAGAGATTGCAATCAAGACGTAAAGGTAAATGTGCAACCCTGTCTTGACTTAAACTGCCAGAAGAACCACTATGGTTTTGATTTTTTTGTCTGATCTAATACTGTCTCCGTAAACATCAAAGACAATGTACATGCAGACAGAAAAAAGCCCCACCCACCCTCTGGGGGTGGGCGGTAGTGATGAGCAGTTACTTCCTGTACTTTGGGCTTCAAAACACTAAAACGTTTCCCCTCTATGGATGTTGGTGTCAGTATGATTCACCAAAATGTTTATGCAAATAAAAAACTTCTAATGGAGTGCACAGCGAAAATATTGACATTCAGATTTCCTGAAAAGATTATGAGATCACTCCAGCACTAAGGTGAACTGCGCCCACACCCACCACACTCTGGTTTAATAGTTTTTATGTAAACTAATACGTTTTTTTATGGAGATAATCCATACTTGGGAATATCAAGCCATATCAAAGGCATAAACGTTGGTAATAAGTTAATGTTAAGATATCCTTTCCATCAATACTGTCTCTACATCAACCGTCAGGGTCAGTTCTATGGCTCTCTGTTCCTGTATGCGGACGATTCTGCCCTCTTTGTTTCACATAAGAATAAGGAGACAGTTGAAAAGACCCTAAGCAGCAAACTGACTAAAGTCAGTAAGTGGTTATCCGACAACAAACTGTATCCTGTTTAGTTCCAAACACAAAGTAAGAAACTTTTCCAACTTCTAGGTCAAGTGTAATGGTGTAGTGGTGAACGAAAAATGCTCTGTTACATACTTGGGTGTGAACTTGGGTGTGAACTTGGGTGTGAACTGGACTAACACGACTGGTGAACTCATGGCTCTGAAGGACATTGGGAAGGTTCACTCCAGGACAAAGTTCCTGGCAATGGTTGCCAAGTTCCTGGATACAGAGACTATGAGGACCCTGGAAACATCTGGTACAGTGCCACTATGAATATGCTTGTATCTCATGGTTCAGTGGTATAACAAAAAATATGAAGTACAAACTTCAAATAGCCCAAATCAAACTAATGAGAATTATACTCAAGCTCTTCCCTAGGACGCACATTGGTCCTAACCATTTCAGGGAACTAAACTGGCTTCCAGTTGATCTCCGGGTGGTGCAGATCAAACAGTTGGTGGTTTTTAAAGTTATACATGACCTTGCCCCCAGTTACCCGTCTGGTTATTTTTATTTCATTAGAGACTCATAGCCATAAAACCAGAGACAGTGTTGCCAATATCAGACCGCTCTGCTATAGGAGCATGGCTGGAAAAAGCTCTTTCCTTAACACTGGTGTAGTGGAATGCAATGGTGTACCAAACCATATAAAATCCATTCCTATGCTAGAGAGTTTTAAGATAAACCTTAAGAAATGGTTTATGGGCAAAATGCTATAAAACTGCACAGGCTTAAAGGAAAGTATAATTGTTTTCAATGAACATTACATGGTAATCTATTTTATTCCTTGTACGGTTTCCTCCCTATTGATGAGATGTATTTGAGATGTACTTGGTTTTCATGTTATAATCTTGTGTATATTTTGTTTTCATGAGGACCACAATGGAAATACATTTTAAAACTGTTTTGTGTCATCCTCAATGATTTTAATGGCATTGTACGGTATCCACGTGTGGTTGTTTTGTGTTTTAAAATGGTCAAATAAATCACACAAAAAAATGTAATCACAGAACACAACACCTGTAATGTACTTAGTTTCAAGAATAAGTCATAACAAAGTTAATAATTCTCTGAAACTTTGAGAAATAAGTTTTAATGACAATAACCTTTTTTGTTTTGTGATCTTTCTGAAAGTCAAATTTTATTGACATTTTAATATGAAATGAATTCATGAAATAAAGTGGTCCTTTCTTTTTTCCCTAAAATCTTTTGCAAAGAAATGTGAGGTGACTAGGTGAAACATCTGTTGATGTGCCCTTGAGCAAGGCATTTAACCCTAATTGCTCCTGTAAGTCGCTCTGAATAAAAGCATCTGCTAAATGACTAAAATGTACATGTCAAAATGTAATAAAGAAATTCACATAGCCTTCATCATATGACCAAATCCTCTTTTTATTTTTAACATGGCTCTGATACCGTAGTTGCAAGAGAGGTCAGAAAACAAAAGGAAAACTTTCGCTAGCATGATCCATTATCTGTTGTGTGCTGTTCATATGGAATAAAAAGACACAAGATTATTTTGAAAAAGCACTAAAATCAGAAGTCATAATACACAATCCGTAGAATATGTCAAATTAAATACTGTTCTCTTATCTTGACAGAAATATTAATCCTGCTAATGTTTGAAAGAAAATGTTGTTATTATACTGATAACGACACACACGTTATGTAAATATTGAGCGTAAGAGTGTGTCAAAGAGCTGTAAGAATTGGCTGTAGGGACAGTACCTAAAAAGTGACTAATTCATAATTCCCATCCAGGTGCCGGGAGAGACCCAGGGGAAATTTGATTGAATGTGACAGCTGTCCCCTCCTCTGTCACACACACTTTTTAAGGCGACCCAAAGGAACCTGTCCTCCCTGACATCACAAACATAAGGCAACTCAATGTTTAAACTACTCTCTTCTGCAACCAAGGAAGTAAGTAACCTTTTTCATCTGATTCTTAGAATTCAGGGTCTAGTGAAGCAGGAAGGATGTGGAGCAATAAGCAGTGCTGCTGAGAGGCACCAAACGAGGGGTTCAGTGGAGACAGGTCCACACAAACCAGCAGGTAGGTCTATGAAAAAAAAAGTTACATTTTGAATGTTTTAATGGTGTGAGAATATTTATAATGTGATCCATTGACTTGTGACAAAGTTTAGAATTAATTCAAGGCAGAGGTATATATTCAGCTTCTTGTACAGCCCAACAGACTATCACACTTTACAACAAAACCTTGAAAACAAACAATGAGCTATGGCTTATTCTCTTTGGATCTTTTGTTTATGGGTATTGGCCATGATATTGGTATGGTACTGATGGATGAAACCATATGGAGAGTAAGTTTTTGATTCCATATAGTTAGAATGAAATGTAGATTATTTTTATAAAGGTGAAAAGATAAGATTGTGACAACCTACATTCATTATGGAAATAGTGGTTGTGCTGTCAACTGTCAAATTTGGTCAATATAATGTTTACATTAACCAGCCAATAAACATAAACATCACTCATGAATGCTTATAACGAATAGGACACTTCGTCATATAAACACAGAGATATAGACATTTCACTTTCACACAGTTATAGACACTTTCACTTTTAAACACAACATGTGACATGGAGCTTAAGACCAACCCTGCTGAGTTGACTGAGATGCAGGGTTAATAAATCATCTATTCTAGTGTCTTTATGGGTGTCAAGAAGTGGTTGTTTGTAATCAATAAGGCAAACACTTGCATTTAAATTGGCAGGTCAACATGGGTGAAATATGCATATTGCTATCTATTTTTATTCAAGGGAATGGTTTGATTTTCACAGTCCAAAGAGTGGACATATTTAAAACACATAAAAATGTTACACCAGGCAACAGATATATAAAAATTGCAGAGGATAATATACACAAAAAAGTCTAAATACTTGTTTCCATTGTGGTCATCTTCAAGATGGATCTGGACTCAACATGGGTCACTCACACCAAGATGTCCACTGCTCACCCAGTTCTCAGTGTAAGGTCTGTGTGATCAAAGTAGAGCTACATCTGATTACTGGGTCAGTAATGACGTTATAAGCTGCATGTACCCAAACGGAACATCTCAATAGGTATGTAGACCGTTATACCAACTGTATTCTTGTTTAATAAAATACACATTTGATTAAGTATATCGTTGGTTCATTATTTATTGGAATATAAAATGTGACTTTTGTTCTACTTAGTCATCATCATGCCATACATGATAATCGAGGATAATATTAATAATAAAAGGTGTCTCGTATAAAAGTGAATAAAGCTGTCTCAATGTAGCTCTATTTTTTAGTTGGCTGTTCAGTATATTACAAGTGGTAGGCCAACACAATGTTTAAATATGTCTAATATAGGGCTCTGGGGGATTTAGGATAGAATGAGGATGGTTGGATTTGTCATAAGTGCATCTCAATAATCTATAGAACCCTCCTCTCTTTCTATCTTTGCTCTCATCTGCACTGATTGATTTGATGCCTGAACGCAGTGTTTCCCAAATTCGCAATGGTGTAAAGTACTTAAGTAAATATACTTTAAAGTACTACTTATGTAGTTTTTTGGGATATCTATACTATTCATATTTTTGACAACTTTTCCTTTTACTTCACTACATTCCTAAAGAAAATAATGTACTTTTTACTCCATACATTTTCCCTGACACCAAAAAGTACTCGTTACATTTTGAATGCTTAGCAGGACAGGAAAATGGTCCAATTCACGTACTTATCAAGAAAACAACCCTGGTCATCCCTATCGCCTCTGATCTGGCAAACTCACTACACACAAATGCTTCCTTTGTAAATAATGTCTGAGTGTTGGAGTGTGCCCCTGGAAATCGATAAATAAATAAAAACAAGAACATTTTGTCGTCTAGTTTGCTTAATATAAGTTATTAGAAACGATTTATACTTTTACTTTTGATACTTAAGTATATTAGAAATTACATTTACTTTTGATACAAGGGTATATTTAGAAACAAATACTTTTAGACTTACTCAAGTAATATTTTACTGGGTGACTTTTACTTGAGCCATTTTCTATTATCTTTACTTTTACTCAAGTATGACAATTGGGTACATTTTCCAACAATGCAAACTCGGTCCTCAGGACCCCAAGTGGTGCACGTTTTGGTTTTTGTCCTAACACTACACAGCTGATTCAAAGTATGATTAGTTGATTATTTGAAATCAGCTGTGTAGAGCTGGGCAAAAAACAAAACGTGTGCCACCCGAGGACTGAGTTTGGGAAACCCTACCTAAAAGGCACTGTGCTTGTCCAGTGCAAGGGAGCCCTGCATGGTGTCTGCCAGGCCAGTGTGATGAAGGGACAGAGATGAGAAGAGGAATCTACTTTAGATGATTAGATGCAACCTTCTCCTAAACCTAAACAATGCCCTCTGCTCTTTTCCATCCTTTCTCACCATGGATACATTCAAAATAACGAAAAAAATAACGTTTTTAAACATACCTATGAAATAGGCCTATTCAAACTGAAAGAGTAGTTTTCACCTGTCCAGTCCTTTGAATCCATAAACGCCACAAGGGTAGTAGGACATAAGAGGCACTAGAGATCGAAATTGTACTTTCTAGCTCCCGCCTATCCTTTCTTTGGATTGGTGGCTGTATCTCATTATTTAAATACTTTTTTGAAATATACGATGAAGGTTGAACCGCCTGTATTCAATGGTGATACTATGCTACAGCCTTGGGAGCTCTTTAAATTTGAGGTGTCCAAATACCTTAGAAAATATGGTAGTAATCTTGCTAAGACCAGAAGAGCTGAGGAGGAAAAGGTGATCATTAAGATAACTTCCCTTTCTCAGAGGTCCCCAGCCGGCCTCTCGGGGGAGGAGAAGATGGAACTAATTGAGTTACAAAATAAACTGGATAATATATATAGATTAAAAGCAGAAGGAGCCTTTATTAGATCTAGGAAAAAATGGATTGAGGAGGGAGAACAGAATTCATCCTATTTCTTTAGACTTGAGAAATTTCACTCTAAAAATAACACTATCCATAAATTAAACATTGATGGTGTTATTACAGATGACCAACATTTTTTACAGAAAATTGTATAGCTCTACGTACTGTCAGGAATCCACAGATATGTTTTTTAACTCACTGAATAATGTTCACTATCAGTGATATAGAATCTAAACAGTGTGATGAACCCATCAAAGTTGAAGAGATTATAGAGTCTATCAAACATCTAAAGAACAATAAATCACCAGGTGTTGATGGAATTACATCAGAATTTTACAAATTATTTTCTGAACAAATAGCTCCCTTCCTATTTGAAGTCTTTTTAGAGAGTATTAAAAACAATGTTCTCCCTCCTACAATGAGTCAGGGGTTAATAACACTGATACCTAAGCCTAAAAAAGAAGTGCTGCTCATCGATAACTGGCGTCCAATTTGTCTTCTTAATAATGACTATAAGATATTAGCCTTACTACTTGCAAAAATAATTAAAGAAGTCCTGGATGCAGTCATTGATGAAACACAGTCTGGCTTCATGAGGAACAGACATATTTCTAACAATGTCAGACTAGTATTAGACATACTTGACTACTCAGACCTAATAACTGAGGATAGCTTCATATTATTTTTTTATTTTAATAAAGCATTTGACACAGTAGAGCATCAGTTTCTCTTCCACTCCATTGAGAGACTTGGCTTTGGGGATTTTTTCTGTAAGGCTATTAAGACTCTCTATGCAAATGGTAACAGCTCTATCAAATTGAAATATGGCACCTCACCTAGATTTGAGTTAAAGAGAGGAATTAGGCAAGGTTGTCCTATCTCCCCGTACCTGTTTTTATTAATCACCAAACTTCTTGCAAATTCTTTAAAAAATAGTCCTGTACAAGGTATTTCCATAGCTGGTAAAGAAATTATTATAAGCCAGCTGGCTGATGATACTACACTTTTTCTGAAAGACGCTAACCAAATTCCCATATCGATCAATGTGATACAATCCTTTTCCAAAGCGTCTGGTCTATACCTTAACATTAATAAATGTGAACTCATAGCTGTCAAAGATTGTGTGACACCTTCATATTATGGTATTCCAGTAAAAGAAGAACTTACATATTTAGGCATAACCATTACAAAGGATCAGAAGTCTAGAGGCTTACTAAATTTTGACCCTCTTATTAAAAATACCCAGAAGAAGCTAAATCAATGGATACAGAGGGACTTATCTTTAAAAGGTAGAGTCCTAATAACCAAGGCCGAAGGTATCTCTAGACTAACATATGGCGCTCTATCTTTATATCTTGACAGTAAAATAAGCAAGGAGATAGACCAGATGCTTTTCAACTTTCTTTGGAGAAACCGTACCCATTACATTAGGAAAACTGTTGTAATGAACACTTATGAGAATGGTGGACTTTACTACTTTAAATAATACTTTTAAGATCAATTGGATAAAACAATTCCTAAGAAGACCCACTTCTATCTGGAATTTTATTCCTCATCATGTCTTCTCTACTTTTGGTGGCCTTAACTTCATGTTGTTTTGCAATTATAATATTGACAAAATTCCAGTGAAACTTCTGTCACGTTCTGACCATAGTTCTTGTGTGTTTTACTTGTTTTAGTGTTGGTCAGGACGTGAGCTGGGTGGGCATTCTATGTTGTGTGTCTAGTTTGTCTGTTTCTATGTTTGGCCTAATATGGTTCTCAATCAGAGGCAGGTGTTTTGTGTTGTCTCTGATTGGGAATCATATTTAGGTGGCTTGTTTTGTGTTGGGATTTTGTGGGTGGTTGTTTCCTGTCTTTGTGTTCATTGCACCAGAGAGGACTGTTTTGGTTTGCCACGTTTGTTATTTTTGTATTTGTAAGTGTTCACTGTTTTCGTCTATTAAACATGTTGAGCACTGGCTACGCTGCGTGTTGGTCCGATCCCTGCTACACCTCCTCTTCTCGTGAAGAGGAGGAAGGCTGCCGTTACAGAACCACCCACCAAACACGGACCAAGCAGCGTAGTAACGGGCAGCAGCGGCAGCAGCAGCGATTTCAGGATTCTTGGAATTGGGAGGACGAGTTGGATGGAAAAGGACCCTGGGCAGAGCCAGGGGAATATCGCCGCCCCAAATCTGAGCTGGAGGCAGCGAAAGTGGAGAGGCGGCGTTTTGAGGAGCTAGCTCGGCAGCGTGAGCAGGATCTGGGTTATACCACTTGGGAGGAAATAGACAGGTGGTCGATCGACCCAGGGAGAGTGCCGGAGCCCGCCTGGGATTCCATGGAGCAATGTGCAGAGGGATACCGGCGAATGAGGTTAGCACGACGCGGTAGGAAGCCCGAGAAGAAACCCCAAAAATGTATTGGGTGGGGGCTAAAGGGGAGTGTAGCTGGGTCAAGTAGGAGACTTGAGCCAACTCCCCCTGCTTACCGTAAGGAGCCAAGGATGGAACCAGAGCCGGTGAGGGCGGTATTGGAGGTGAGCGAAGTAGAGACTGTGAAGGATCTAATGGGGAAATTGGAGGAGAGAGAAATTAGGGATTTGCTGGTTTGGTGCATGAGGCACGACATCCGCCCGACGGAGCGTGTCGGGGATTTGATATCACCTGAGTCAGCTCTCCATACTCGTCCTGAGGTGCGGGCTAGCCGTCTGGTGAAGACTATGCCAGCCTCACGCACCAGGCCTCCTGTGCGCCTCCCTAGCCTTGCACGTCCTGTGCCAGCTCAGCGCACCAGCTCTCCTGTGGCAGCCCCATGCACCAGCTCTCCGGTGCCGGCGCCACGTACCAGGCCTCCAGTTCCAGCACCCCGCACTCGCCTTGAGGTGCGCGCCCTCAGCCCAGTACCATCGGTGCCAACACCACGCACCAGGCTTCCAGTGCGTCTCCAGAGCCCTGTTCCTCCTCCACGCACTCTCCCTGTGGTGCGTGTCTCCAGCCCGGTACCTCCAGTTCCGGCACCACGCACCAGGCGTCCTGTGCGTCTCCAGAACTCTGTTCCTCCTCCACGCACTCTCCCTGTGGTGCGTGTCTCCAGCCCGGTACCACCAGTTCCGGCACCACGCACCAAGCTTACTGTGCGTATCCAGAGCCCTGTGCGCACTGTTCCTTCTCCCCGCACTCGCCCTGAGGTGCGTGCCCTCAGCCCGGTACCACCAGTGCCGGTACCACGCACCAGGTGTATAGTGGGCCTCGAGAGTCCAGTGTGCCCTGTTCCTGCTCCCCGCACTAGCCTTGAGGTGCGTCTCTACAAACCGGTACCACCAGTTCCGGCACCACGCACCAGGCCTACTGTGCGCCTCAGCAGGTCAGAGTCGGCCGTCTGCCCAGCGCCGTCTGAGCTGCCTGCCTGCCCAGCGCCATCTGAGCTGCCTGCCTGCCCAGCGCCATCTGAGCCATCCGTCTGCCCAGCGCCATCTGAGCCGCCCGTCTGTCCCGAGCCGCCCGTCTGTCCCGAGCCGCCAGAGCCGCCCGTCTGTCCCAAGCCGCCAGGGCCGCCCGTCTGTCAGGAGCCGCCAGAGCCGCCCGTCTGTCAGGAGCCGCCAGAGCCGCCCGTCTGTCAGGAGCCGCCAGAGCCGCCCGTCAGTCAGGAGCCGCCAGAGCCGCCCGTCTGTCAGGAGCCGCCAGAGCCGCCCGCCAGTCAGGAGCCGCCGGAGCCGCCCGCCAGTCAGGAGCCGCCGGAGCCGCCCGCCAGTCAGGAGCCGCCGGAGCCGCCCGCCAGTCAGGAGCTGCCGGAGCCGCCCGCCAGTCAGGAGCCGCCCGCCAGTCATGAGCTGCCTTCCAGTCATGAGCTGCCCTCCAGTCATGAGCTGCCCTCCAGTCATGAGCTGCCCTCCAGTCATGAGCTGCCCTCCAGTCATGAGCTGCCATTAGTCTGGAGCTACCTCTCTGTCCTGAGCTACCTCTCTGTCCTGAGCTACCTCTCTGTCCTGAGCTACCTCTCTGTCCTGAGCTCCCTCTCTGTCCTGAGCTACCTCTCGGTCCGGAGCTGTCTCCTCAGTCTGGTGGGGCCCTTTGTGAAGGTTCCTAGGCCAAGGTCGGCGGCGAGGGTCGTCACTCAAAGGACGCTAAGGAGGGGGACAAAGACAATGGTGGAGTGGGATCCTCGTCCAGCGCCGGAGCCGCCACCGCGGACAGATGCTCACCCAGACCCTCCCCTAGAGTTTTAGGTGGTGCGTTCGGAGTCCGCACCTCAGGAGGGGGGTACTGTCACGTTCTGACCATAGTTCTTGTGTGTTTTACTTGTTTTAGTGTTGGTCAGGACGTGAGCTGGGTGGGCATTCTATGTTGTGTGTCTAGTTTGTCTGTTTCTATGTTTGGCCTAATATGGTTCTCAATCAGAGGCAGGTGTTTTGTGTTGTCTCTGATTGGGAATCATATTTAGGTGGCTTGTTTTGTGTTGGGATTTTGTGGGTGGTTGTATCCTGTCTTTGTGTTCATTGCACCAGAGAGGACTGTTTCGGTTTGCCACGTTTGTTATTTTTGTATTTGTAAGTGTTCACTGTTTTCGTCTATTAAACATGTTGAGCACTGGCTACGCTGCGTGTTGGTCTGATCCCTGCTACACCTCCTCTTCTCGTGAAGAAGAGGAAGGCTGCCGTTACACTTTCTGCTTTTCATCGGCAGGTTTTCTTGTCATGGTCCTTAATTTATAAACACAATTTTTCCCCACAAAGATATTATATTTGGAATAATCGGGATATATTGTATAAAAATACTTCTTTGTTTTTAGAATATTGGTTCCGAAATAATATCCTATTGGTGAATGCAGAGGGTCTTTTACTCAGTTATAAGGAGTTCTTATCACTTTACAAGGTCCCTGTAACACCTAAAGATTTTGCAATTGTTTTAGACGCCATTCCCTCAGGTGTTGCTCTGTTATTCAGGAACGTGTCAAGACCTGACCCTCAGAGCCTCCCTTCTATTGACCCTGTTGACTCATCAGTAGGAAAGATTTGTTTCTCTTTTGGTCCATTCAACAACAGAGCGATACGAACCTTGTTTCAGCAGGATGTTGTATCTATACCTTATGTCATGCCTTATTGGAATGGATTTATTGATAATATCTGTTGTAAAAAAGTTTGGATGTTGCAACACACATACCTACTTGTTAACAAAATTAAGGAAGTTTCCTTTAAAAAATTTCATAAATATTATCCTGCCAACCACTATATGAAGAAGTTTAAGGAAAACATAAACTCAAATTGCTCCTTTTGTAATGACCAGCCAGAAACAGTGTTGCATCTTTTTTTTTTTGGCATTGTATTCATGTAAGAAAACTGTGGCAAGACATTTATGAAGATTTTACACTATTGTGGAGAGATGTACTGCTTGGATTCTTTACATTCGATAGAAATAAGCAGAACATTTTTATGTAATTAATTTCATTATTCTTTTGGCCAAATTTCATATACACAAATGTAAATTTACTAACAAAAAAACAAATTTTCTTACCCTACAAAAAGAAATTGAACTGAATTTTAAGACAGTTAAATACTCTACTAACAAAAAAGCTGTTAGAATTGTAAGTGTATGTATGTCCCTTAAGGTCCTTGTGTAATTGTAATGTGATATTGTACCCCCTAGCTCGATTGTCCATTATATATAATCTATATATACTTGTGTTCCCTTATGTACTTTCTGTATTGATTTGTTGTTAATAAAAAATTAAAATAAAATACAAATAAAAAAGACTGTCAAACCTCAGATTGGCAAAATAAAGTGGGCGGGGTCAAACGTGGGCCGAATCGCACACTGCAGTCAGCCCATACTTGGAGAATGTCTCGCTTCTACTAGGCCAGTTTTCTGCTCCATCACGTGATATTCCGGATGGGCTCTCGATTCAAATCCGGGTTGAAACAAAGTGACTTGAGAAAAAATGGCCGAGAAGAAGAAAGGTGAGAAACAAACTAGCCACAAATATTTGAAATAGAATACATAGTTTAAATATATTGATCTAGGTAATTATCCACAAATAGTCTTTAATCTGACTGAAAATATAAAATACTGGCACGCAAACTGCATGCGTTTGTCTTTCTTTACGTTAATGCACTTGAACGCTGCCCTTCAGAAAGTTAACTAGCATGTGCAAAATGTTATGCTAGCTAAAAATCGCAGTTAGTAAACGTTAGCTAGATAGATAGAAAAAACTCGGTGTGAAATGCACATCAGCGTGCCTCGTTTGCAAGTCACCACGCCTGCTATTCAGGGACTTAGTCCCTGTTGCTAGCAGCTGTAACGGTAGTTGGCTAACGTACCTTCCACTGCCCCTGGGTGTGTTGGTCGGTAGTTAGCTAATCAAATCAAATGTATTTATATAGCCCTTCTTACATCAGCTGATATCTCAAAGTGCTGTACAGAAACCCAGCCTAAAACCCCAAACAGCAAGCAATGCAGGTGTAGAAGCAGTGTGTACTAGCTAATGTTAGTAGTTCAGTAGCTGGTTAGCCTAACACATTTACTACTAACTACGACACACACATTGGGTCCATTCAATAACTTGGTTATATAATATTTGGCATTATGCCTTCCTGGTATGTCTTACTGTGCCATTACTGAGGTCTCTTATAGGGGATAGTGAAGGCCATGTTATGGGACCCCGCCTACTTTCTTGTCCAATCTTGTAGTATTACTAACCACTTATTTTTGTTATTCGATGAGGTTTAACAGCGGTTGGCATCAAATGTTGCATTACCGCTACCTACTAGACTGGAGTATAACTCCCTTATAGAAAATAAATCAACACAACCCACCACCCTTCTCCACTATTTACATCTATCTAGTCCTACCTCAGGCCAACAGTCTGAAAGGACGGGACACCACCACACCCTGTAACTCTTCTGACGTCAAGTCTCACACACCCAAATACCTCTCTGCAGCTGCCACCACAACCTCAATTTTCCCAGCAACTTCCATTCCATCCCGGTAGTACAGTTGATACCATTGCTATAAAACAAAAAATCCAATCTTACTGAAGCATATATCACTTGTTGGTCTATCCCTCTGTACTGGTACAGATCTACTACTCACACCACTCCTCTCAGGATCCCTTGACCCATCTTCCTCTACTTTCTTCACTGCCTCAGCATATGACAACTTCTGCACTACTCTAACCCTGGAAACCTCAACCTGCCTCTATCACCCTGGACATTTCAGTTTTTTCTTTATTTTTACTATTTTCTACATTGTAGAATAATAGTGAAGACATCAAAACTATGAAATAACACATATGGAATCATGTAGTAACCTGGACCGCAGAGTAATGGAAAAGCAGCCAAAAAGTGCTTAGCATATGTGGGAACTCCTTCAAGACAGTTGGAAAAGCATTCCAGGTGAGGCTGGTTGAGAGAAGGCCAAGAGTGTGCAAAGCTGTCGTCAAGGCAAAGGGTGGCTATTTGAAGAATCTCAATTATAAAATATATTTGGATTTTAACACTTTTTTGGTTATTACATGATTCCAAATGTGTTATTTCATAGTATTGATGTCTTCACTCTTATTCTACAATGTAGAAAATAGTAAAAAGAAAGAAAAATCCTGGAATGAGTAGGTGTTCTAAAACCTTTGACTGGTAGTGATTATATCCTAACTTCACTTTGTCAGGCAAGGACATCAACATCGAAACTCAAAAGGACAGACAACGTCTCTTCTGTTTCACCACTCACCCAACCCTGTCTGCGTCGCTCCAAACGACACCGGGAATCTTCCCCTTCAGTTGGTTAACTTTCACATTTACCGCTTCCCCAGTAATCACTCCTTTCAATGGTGCCCTTTTCTTGAGAGCAAAACAAATCACATCTCTTATTCCCCATTCATTTAACGCGGACCGCCTGCTCCCTCTGACCAGCAGAAATGCAAAAAAATTATCACAAGATCACTTCTGGTTACCTTTACTGATTCTACAGCACCCAACTCTGTTTTCACCCATCCTGAAACCACAAATGGATCAGCCAAAAGGCAAGGGTCCACTTTTTCCAAACATTTTACTCCTACCAGACTCATCTTTATCCTGACTCTCGGTGCAAGCCTCGGGCTCCGAGAACTCCAAGAACTACCCCCTCCGATACTTTGCCCTCAATCACTTCCATTTCTCCTCCTATCTTTGATCCGGTGTACAGCACACTCTGCTTACACTTTCTACCATTCTTATTTAAAAAACCTCCCTTTTTCCTGCACTTTAACCGATTCAAGCTCACCCTCTTCCTCCCTCTCTCTCCGACTTCCTCTGCCTCTCTTTTCCAACAGTCTTGAAGGAGTTCCCACATGCTGAGCACTTGTTGGGTGCTTTTCCTTCACTCTGCGGTCCAACTCATCTCAATTGGGTTGAGGTCGGGTGATTTGTGGAGACAAGGTCATCTGATGCAGCACTCCATCACTCTCCTTCTTGGTCAAATAGCCCTTACACAGCCTGGAGGTGTGTTTTGGGTCATTGTCCTGTTGAAAAACAAGCACAAACCAGATGGGATGGTGTCTCGCTGCAGAATGCTGTGGTAGCCATGCTTGTTAAGTATGCTTTGAATTCTAAATAAATCACAGACATTGTCACCAGCAAAGCACCATCACACCACCTCCTCCATGCTTCGTGGTGGGAATCACACATGCAGAGATCATCCATTCACCTACTCTGCGTCTCACAAAGACACGGCAGTTGGAACCAAACATATCCAATTTGGACTCATCAGACCAAAGGACAGATTTCCACCGGTCCAATGTCCATTGCTCGTGTTTCTTGGCCCAAGCTAGTCTCTTCTTCTTATTGGTGTCCTTTAGTAGTTTCTTTACAGCAATTCAACCTAACTCTAATGAACTTATCCTCTGCAGCAGAGGTAACTCTGGGTCTTCCTTTCCTCTGGTGGTCCTCATGAGAGCCAGTTTCATCCTAGCACTTGATGGTTTTTGCCACTGCAGTTGAATAAACTTTCAAAGTTCTTGCTTATTTCAGCTGTTCTTGCCATAATATTGACTTGGTGTTTTACCAAATAGGCTATCTTCTGTATACCACTCCTACCTTGTCACAACACAACTGATTGGCTCAAACGCATTAAGAGGAAAATAAATTCCACAAATTAACTTTTAAGAAGGCACACCTGTTAATTGGGGCGGCAGGGTAGCCTAGTGGTTAGAGCGTTGGGCTAGTAACCGAAAGGTTGCAAGTTCGAATCCCCGAGCTGACAAGGTACAAATCTGTCGTTCTGCCCCTGAACAAGGCAGTTAACCCACTGTTCCTAGGCTGTCATTGAAAATAAGAATTTGTTCTTAACTGACTTGCCTAGTTAAATAAAGGTCAAATAAATAAATAATTGAAATGCATTCCAGGTGCATTCATGAAGCTGGCTGAGAGCTGGCTACTTTGAAGAATTTCAAATATAAAATACATTTTGATTTGTTCAACACTTTTTTGGTTACTACATGTTATTACTACTACTACTACTACATGTTATTATTGCATGTTATTGTTCTTACTACTATGTTTTTTCATAGTTTTGATGTCTTCAATATTATTCTACAATGTAGAATGTAGTAAAAATAAAATCCATGGAACCCGAACAATGCTGAGCCAATTGTGCTCCGCCCTATGGGTCTCCCGGTCACGGCCGGTTGTGACACAGCCTGGGATTAAACCCGGGTCTGTAGTGATGCCTCAAGCCCTGTGCTGCAGAGCCTTAGTCCACTGCGCCACTCGGGAGGCCTTATTTATATATATTTTTTAAGTAATGCACTGGGCCTTTACTAGTCCTGTATTAGCAGACCGATATCGCTGTCTGTAGCGCAGGCAATTTTTTACAATTATATTTATTTGTCAAATGACAGCCAAGCATCGATGATCCTTTGGCCTTTGCATGCCTCCGAAGGCGCCGCAATTGCGTCACACCCTCCATACGGAGCCTCCGACCACATTTTCAGATCAAGCATAAATTGGCTTTTAGGGTAGGGATGTCACAAGGATCCCGGATAGCACTGACCTTAAAACAAACAAGGCCAATTCCATAAAACGAAACAAAAGAAATTCAATATCAATGGTATGCATCAAAAAGGATTGTGTCTGCCAGGTCAGTGTGTTTGATCTTGAGACAGACCAAATCTCTTGACTGCTGAGCTGATCACAAGTCTGTCTGACTGAAAGTGAAATTGATGGCCATCTGGTCTCTAGGCGGGTCTATTTTAGGCCTCTATTTTCAAGTGTCCAGAAGCCTGGATTTGTAAAGGTCAATGTAGTCTACTTTCTGGCATCAGACGCAGCATAAGATGCACACTGTATTTCAGTGTCCTGCAAGGTCATGTGAGCCAAGGACAATCAAGCGTATGACTTTGAAATCAATGTAATAATTGGCTATATCAAATTACAACTAGATACAGTTACATGGTGGCGGGTCTGACACTTTTTTTGTGTGTGATTTGTTCTTCTAGATAAGAGTGAGGAGGTGGTAGAGTATCTTCTAGATAAGAGTGAAGAGGTGGTAGACTATGCCAAGAAACAGAGATGGTGGAACAAAGTTTTTGGCAAGAACTCTGGGCCAGTAGCAGAGAAGTATGATGTTGCTACCCAGCTTGCCATTGGTGGAGTGTCTGGCTGGTGAGTCAATCAGTCCTGATTGTGTAATATGAATAAATAATAAATGGATAAGCCATGTGAATCTGCTGTGGTGTTCTACAATTTTAACAATTTATGACTTGGCAGGTCTCTGTTTTAATAGCTGTTTTTCCTCTTAGGTGTGCTGGGTATTTGTTCCAGAAAGTTGGAAAGCTGGCGGCTTCAGCAGTGGGTGGAGGCTTCTTTTTGCTTCAGGTAAGGTGTGACTTTTTATGCTCTGCATCAATTTATTTTGTGTTTGAATATCCATAGTTCTAAATAACACCTGGCTGACTTATTTACCTACATTTAACACATATTTGACACTCATGTTTCACATTAGGACACATGGAAGTGTGTTATGGCTCAACCCCAGTCACATTTCCATTATTGGTGTGTGATTCATTTCCTTCTAGATTGCCAACCACACAGGGTACATCAAAGTGGACTGGAAGAGAGTGGAGCGTGATGTAAACAAGGCCAAGAAGCAGCTGAAGTTGAATACAGAAAAGCCCAGTAAGGAAGTCAGGACAAAAGTGGATGAGGTAAGGGGTCATCATGGTCTACTATAAAATGGTGGATGTTTCCTATCTGATTCAAGTCTTATGATCTCTTTGGTGTTGTGATTTTAGCATTTCAAATATGCTCATGACTAATGGTATGATGTTGAAGCTATCCACACCTTTTTACTCCAGAGTATAAAAGAGAACAATGTCAAATATATGGAAGCCCGTTCCTGCCACCCAAAAAATAAAATCTGACTGAGTTGTGAGTTTTAACTGAAATAATATGTCATTATTATAAGTAGGATTGTCATGATGCCAGTGTCGTGATACTACGACACCAGATTTTTCATTGCAAAAAGAAAACATGAATTAGACTAACTCTATGGTCCTACTTTATTTAAAAATGTCGGTGCTTTAGTTTGCAAAATAAACAAATGTGACTCTTGGTGACAACATAATGCTGTTTGTTTCTAACATTTTTACTTTTTCCCTCGAGAAATTGAATATGTTTCATGTTTTGTTTCCTTGCCACGATACTTCGTATCGCAATACTTGTATCGTGGCACGCAAACAAAACATGAAACATTTAATTTCTCGAGGAAAAAAGTGATAACCCTAATTATGAGATAGTAAGTCGCTCATGAAACGGGCATCAACTCACAACATGATACAAACCTTAAATAAAAACATATGGGCTGCATGGTGCGAACTATAGGCTCCATTGATGAGAAAGTAGAAAAAAGCTTGCGCCCGGTTCCTTGCCTCGTGCTGCACAGCTGTCCTCTCATCAAGCGATCATATTTTCACCCATCAGACTATTCTCAATTTAATCTTGTCATTACTAATATGTAAAATTTGTTTAGATTTAGAATGGTCCATTATCAAATGGGTAGGGGCAGGGGAAAAGTGACATGTCATCTGTATGCACACAAATTGCAAATGAAGGCTGTGCGCTTTCCTGTGGGTCTGCTTTGTAGGCTACTTTGGTTTTACAGTGTTTACAATGTTCTTAATATGAGCAGTTGAGGAGTAAATATAAGAACACTAATTTCACTCCATGCATAAACCAACCACTGTTTGAGGAGCATGCTCTCGCTGCCCGACAGGTGATATTCCGCCCCAAACTCTGTATGCCATGGGCTCTCCAACCCTGTTCCTGCATCTACCCAGTGCTTAATTAGGGCTAGTGAAATCTGTTCGGGAACATCAATAGTGACATGTTTACGCAACTAAACATATTTCACTACACTTTTGACAGCCCTTCTGCGCGCTCAAGAAAGGAATAAAGGAGAGCAGATGGAAATGCATGTTGGTGAGGTATTCTGTATAGCTGAAGGTAATGTGTCAATCAATAGAAATCCCTATTTAGTAGGCTATTCAAAATCAAATACAAATTCACTAATTCTAGGGTAACTTTAAGTCGCACTGCAAAATCAATAAATCAAGTGCATCGCCTAGGGCTATACGTTCTCTCCCAGACTCATGGATAGACATTTTGGAGGGTCGCATAAGGTAACCAGTCCATCCAATATGCATAATAATACAGTCCACACTCAAAGGCGACTACTCAAATCTGTTTAATTTTGGAGTATAAGCTAGACCAATTATGTACTAAAGACATCTTAAATCAGTTTTGTTTTGTTTTTCTGCCATGCGTAATATGTGGTAGGCTATGTATTGTATAATGGCACAGTCATAACTTTAACTTTTTGCATTTTCGGGCTTGGGCTCATAAGGAACGGGCTTTCATACTAAGAACAATGCTTATCAATACTCTGCTAAACTTAACCATGCATTGGTGTTTTTCTTTTTACCAGGTGCAGACATTTGTGAAGAAGAATATTGTCCTCACAGGAGGTTTTGCTGGGGGATTTCTGCTGGGCTTGGCCTCCTAAATCTACAAATTCATCTCTTTATTTAATATTGTGTCAAATACAAGGCTGAAAAAAAGCTTAAACCTAACCAGCTATATAGATATGCAAGTAGACTACATATCAATAATATGTCAAACTGTAACTCATAGGCTTGATGTGTGTTTTTGGGCTTATGGGAATGTGTCCATTTGAAAACACAGCTATTTAAAATACTATGTTTATCATTGAGGCTTATGCATGACCTGTCTTACTATTTAATTTATTATTACATTTTCCTATGCATTATTCTGATATAATACAGTACTTATTTGAGATATGGTTTGAAATCCACCAAAATATGTCTATCTGGATACATGTAAATGCATTCTGTCAGATGGAACTGGAGCGAAGCCCTTTTAACTTGTTTTCCCGCATTTGGGATTTGTTTAGTAATATCCTTCATTTTCTAAATTGTTAAGATCAAGGTTGTATGTGTGTTTATGTTCCTTCAAACCAAAGGGTCTCAGAGTTACAAACAAATACATGTATGAGTAAGTACTGTACAAGGGGACTAAGAGGCTGCAGTAACACAAGTTTGAATGGTATTACAGACGTTATATTTTCTTACCTAAAATTCCAAAGTGTAATTCAAGGACAATCATGGTGTGTGCATATTAATCATCCCCAATAGTAGTGACTTATTTACCAGTGGATGAGGATGCGTGTCAAGTTCTTACTTGAGACCAGGGAGTTAGAAAGCCAGACTGGACATATCTGGCTTTCTAAATCCCTGCTTGAGACTGAGGTCTGAGTAAGATTTGTTTGCAAGTACAGATTGTGTTGATTAATGTTGCATGATCAAAAGCTGCCGCACAGCATACAAGATTCCAGTGTACTTACAGATGACTAAGGACAATTATGGAATGTACTGTAATACATGGAACATATCAATAAGCCTTTGTAGAGAACATATGTGATGAGGTAATGCACTGATAGGAATGCAAGTTTGCTACAATTATTTCTCCCAATGTTTCTCCTCCTCAATGCAACCCTTACCCAATTACTTAGCAAAGTGTAAAATGTGCTGTTCAAAAGCTTCATAGTATTTTTTTCACCGTTTTAAAATTCTATATTTTGTTACAAACAAAATGTAAAATTCTGGGAGAAGTAATAAAAAAGTGAACTGTCTCTTTAGAATGATTTTGTTTGCCATAGTTTCACAGAAAAGACAGCTATAGTAAGGTGTGCAACTTTGTTCTAGAAGTGGGGGGACAACTTATATTGTCCATATACCACGGCTAAGGGCTGTTCTTAGGCATGACAGTTTATAATAGCCTTATTGCTATTATAAACTGGTTAGCAACATAATTGGAGCAGTAAAAAAATGTTTTGTCATACCCATGGTATACTGTCTGATATACCACGGCTGTCAGCCAATCAGCATTCAGGGCTCGAAACACCCAGTTTATAACAGACCGTATACCACGGGTATGGCAACATTTATTTGTACTGTTCTAATTGAGTTGGTAACCAGTTTATAATAGCAATAAGGCACTTCGGGGGTTTGTGGTAAATGGCCAATATACCACAGCTAAAGGCTGTATCCAGGCACTCTGCTTTGCATCGTGAGTATTGGCCATATACCACACCCACTTGTGCCTCATTGCTTGTCCATATACCACAAACCCCCAAGGTGCCTTATTGCTTAAATCTGCCAGCCAATCAGCATTCAGGGCTCGAACCATCCAGTTTATGAATATAGATTTTTTCTGTCAAACAGCAGTTACATTGCCAGCTAAATCAGTCAACTAAAGAGTAGCTGCCTCTGTTCAGCTCTCCAGTGCTGGTCCTATACGCCTGACCGCTCTGAGGCATCTGCATGGTCCTAAAGCACACCCGAGCAGCGGTTTGTATCACAGTGCAATGATAAAACTGAGGGGGACAAAAATGCAATTTCAGAATGTGAGGGGGGTCATGGCCCCCCGTGGAAGTTGTACCCCTGGCTACAGTACTTGAACAACACTGGACTCCATCTCCGTAGGATCATTTACTGTCATTATAAACAACTTTATTACATTTGAAGCATTGTCATCATGTACAATTTACAAATAAGACCGTTGTCCAGTGTCCACAATCAGGTCAGGGTGCACCAGGAATTTTAGGCTCTGTAGACTTCTGTTCCCTAGCGAACCCTGAGCAGCAGATGGAGTTCTCGCCTGCGTGCTCACAGCACATACGCATAGCTCTTATTACATCCTCGCACCTGCTCTCTATGTACTTGTTTGCTGGAAGACAAAGACAGTGGGCTAAGTGCGTGTAATACATGAAACACACGCTATTCACGTTAGAAATCATAAATAGATAATGTTGTGGAAAACCCTCACCTTGTAAACACTTCTGAATTGCGCATGCTTGCTTCTGACAAGGATCTTTCTGTGGCATTTTACCACTATCAAGAAAACACAGACATGCAAATAGACATGTTTGATTACTTGGACAATCAGCATAAACTATTAACCACCTGTACATATTGCAATTAGCCTACGATACTGAACTGTCATGATTGTATACCTGTTCGTTCTTCAAGAGCGCTACAAACGTCCCCGGAATTCCGGGTGTTTACCAAATGTCGTCCGACTGGATTGGCTGCCCTATGGATTTTGCTGATTAAACTGCAGATAATTATAACTACATTATTTTGTGATGTCTATAAATGTATTTTATGTTTGTGGAAAACGTACGACTGTATAAAAAGTGTAAGATTTTGAGGGCTAAGAGGTAAAATACTTTGGCACACTTATGTAGCTAGGACCACATGGGGGATCTCTTTTGCAGCCTTCTCGCGTCCTCTCTCCTCGCCTCCTTCTCAAAACCCATTGGATGAGAAATCTACTGGTCCCGCCCCTATGATCTTCTCTTCCAATAGATTTGAAGGAGGCGAAGGAGGTGAGGAGAGAGGACGCGAAGAGTTGACACTTGAGATTCACCCATAGAATAATCCGCCTCCTTGCAACACCGTACTGTTATTGATGTAACACACGCTTTGATAAGGAAGTAGATAGTTAACTAGTTTGTGGAGTTTTATAAATAGCTAGATAGTCATTGATTATTTATTTTTTCATACGTGGAAGTTATAGTTCTATAACATGGCAGTGAGCGCAGTTCACCTCGAATCAGATGCCTTTTTGGTTTGCATGAATCATGCATTAAGTACCGAGAAGGAGGAAGTAATGGGACTCTGCATCGGAGAGGTGAAGTTATGTTTGCTAGCTATTTAACGTTAGCCATTTAGCCATAACTTTATCAATCAATCAGTTTATTGGTCGCGTACACGTTGAGCAGATGTTATAGCAGATGCAGCGAAATCCTTGTGTTACTAGCGCGATAGATAGATAACGTTACATGCATTCTAGTATGATTAATCAGGCTGTAATACACACTTGGTATGTACAATTTAATTGTGTATTCCAGCCTGATTTAATCCGACTACATGCATGCATGTGTATCCCGTGTTACATTTATATTTATATTTGGCATATGTCCCTAACTTGATATAGTGACACATTTCATTGATTCTAGCTAACAACCCTACTAAGTATTCTGCTTTCTAAGTCACCTGGTTTGTTTACACAGGTGGACACCAACCGCATCGTCCACATTCATTCTGTTATTATTCTCCGACGCTCAGACAAGAGGAAGGATCGCGTGGAAATCTCGCCTGAGCAGCTATCTTCAGCTGCTACCGAAGCTGAGATATCTTTTGTGCAACATGTCTCATTCATGAAACAAATAAATCTCTGTCTTCTGGTGGTGTCTTGCAGGAGATGAGTGTGACACAGTAAGTGTCATGGATGTCACAAATGTCAGTGTGACTGGTGGAGGTTTCATATGATTCACGAGGACACAGCCATTGTATTATTTTTGGTAATCTATTTCCTTAGTAAGAGCTACAGATTGGCTGAAATGACTGGACGGCTGATGCGTGTAGTTGGTTGGTACCACTCTCACCCCCACATCACTGTGTGGCCATCACATGTGGGTAAGAACCAGAGCACCCCTCTACCACATCAGTTCCACAACTTTAGTTTTCACTGTCATGGCAAACTGTTTCAGTTGGTGTGTTTGAGTCATTCATTTTCTACAACAGATGTAAGGACACAGGCCATGTACCAAATGATGGACCAGGGCTTTGTTGGGCTGATTTTCTCCTGTTTCATTGAGGATAAGAACACAAAAGTAGGGTTTAAATGACAGCAATTTTAAATATAGAAAGTCATTTTGATATACAAAGGGGCATTGAATGAATTCAATTATCATTTTCTCTTAGACTGGTCGAGTTCTCTACACCTGCTTCCAGTCTGTGCAAGCCCAGAAAGGCTCTGAGTAAGTATGCCCCTGTTTGGAAACCACTGTTTGCAGTGAAATTTAATATCCTATCCAGCTCTCTGTTAAACAAAATTAGGTGTTATTAGATTCTCTTTTCTCCCTCAGGACTACTAATTAGAGTAATATTCAGTCCTTCTCAGAGCAGTTGTCCCCCAAAAAAAGCCATTTGACAATATCGGCACAAATACTGAATTGCATCCCTGATCTGTGTTGATAAAGGTATGAGAGAATCGAGATCCCAATTCATGTGGTCCCGCACGAGGCCATTGGGAAAGTGTGCCTTGAATCAGCAGTGGAGCTCCCAAGAATCCTCTGCCAGGAAGAGCAGGATACCTACAGAAAGATTCACAGGTATGTGGCCTCGTAAGCCCAGGGGGTGCGTTTATTTCGGTTCAACGTTTGCTTCGTTGTGACTGTTTGTACTGAACGATACGTTTCGCCAAAACGTTGCATGGAAACCTAATGTTGAATCACATTGAATTCTACGTTGGGCAGAAATGAGCGTTTGAATCTGGAAAGTTTCTTTTCGCAACCTCTACAAGCCAGAATGTTGAATAAAGTTAGTGGGGCATTGTATATTTTAATGTACTTTACCGGTTGTCTGTGCGGTTGGTCATATTGGCGGTAGGAATGTGAGACAATGTATCCACAGGAAAGTATAATTGCATCAACTTTTCAAAGCGCTGGTAGTGCGTTCAGATTTCTATCACCTGCAGCATGTGCACAAGAGAAAACATACATGCACGAGACGCATCCATACTTTCTGAGCTCGTGCACGAGTTGACATGGTTGTTGTGCGCATGCTTCAGTTGATAGAGATCTGAATGCACTACCAGGGCTTTGAAAAGTTGATATCCCCGCACATTGATATCCCCGTACACCCTGTATATAGCGTCGTTGTTATTTTATTGTTACTTTTTATTATTTTTTACTTTAGTTTATTTGGTAAATATTTTCTCAACTCTTTCTTGAACTGCACTGTTGGTTAAGTAAGCATTTCACAGTAAGGTGTGACAAAGTTTGATTTGATTATACTTTACTGTGGATATGTCTCACATTCCTACCTCCAAAAGACCGACCGTACGGACAACCGGTAAAGTCTGTTAAAATATTTTTTTTTTTCAACATTCTGGCTAGTAGAAGTTGTGAGAGGAAGATTTACTGTTTCAAACGTACATTTCTGACTGACGTAGAATTAAATGTCGGGTTTCCAGGAAACACAAAACGGTACACATCGTTCTTCAACAGGTACGTTGAAGGTACGTTTGGTGGCTGTGGCGTGCTGTGGCCTGATTTTTTATTTTTATTTATTTCACCTTTATTTAACCAGGTAGGCTAGTTGAGAACAAGTTCTCATTTGCAACTGCGACCTGGCCAAGATAAAGCATAGCAGTGTGAACAGACAACACAGAGTTACACATGGAGTAAACAATAAACAAGTCAATAACATGGTAGAAAAAAAGAGAATCTATATACAATGTGTGCAAAAGGCATGAGGTAGGCAATAAATCGAATAATTACAATTTAGCAGATTAACACTGGAGTGATAAATCATCAGATGATCATGTGCAAGAAGAGATATTGGTACTGGTGTGCAAAAGAGCAGAAAAGTAAATAAATAAAAGCAGTATGGGGGGTGAGGTAGGTAAATTGGGTGGGTAGTTTACAGATGGACTATGTACAGCTGCAGCGATCGGTTAGCTGCTCGGATAGCAGATTTTTAAAGTTGTTGAGGGAGATAAAAGTCTCCAACTTCAGAGATTTTTGCAATTCGTTCCAGTCGCAGGCAGCAGAGAACTGGAAGGAAAGGCGTCCAAATGAGGTTTTAGCTTTAGGGATGATCAGTGAGATACACCTGCTGGAGCGCGTGCTGCGGGTGGGTGTAGCCATCGTGACCAGTGAACTGAGATAAGGCGGCACTTTACCTAGCATAGCCTTGTAGATGACCTGGAGCCAGTGGGTCTGACGATGAACATGTAGCGAGGGCCAGCCGACTAGGGCATACAGGTCGCAGTGGTGGGTCGTATAAGGTGCTTTAGTAACAAAACGAATGGCACTGTGATAAACTGCATCCAGTTTGCTGAGTAGAGTATTGGAAGCTATTTTGTAGATGACATCGCCGAAGTCGAGGATCGGCAGGATAGTCAGTTTTACTAGGGTAAGTTTGGCGGCGTGAGTGAAGGAGGCTTTGTTGCGGAATAGAAAGCCGATTCTTGATTTGATTTTGGATTGGAGATGTTTGATATGAGTCTGGAAGGAGAGTTTGCAGTCTAGCCAGACACCTAGGTACTTATAGATGTCCACATATTCTAGGTCGGAACCGTCCAGGGTGGTGATGCTAGTCGGGCGTGCGGGTGCAGGCAGCGAACGGTTGAAAAGCATGCATTTGGTTTTACTAGCGTTTAAGAGCAGTTGGAGGCCACGGAAGGAGTGTTGTATGGCATTGAAGCTCGTTTGGAGGTTAGATAGCACAGTGTCCAAGGAAGGGCCGGAAGTATATAGAATGGTGTCGTCTGCGTAGAGGTGGATCAGGGAATCGCCCGCAGCAAGAGCAACATCATTGATGTATACAGAGAAAAGAGTCGGCCCGAGAATTGAACCCTGTGGTACCCCCATAGAGACTGCCAGAGGACCGGACAACATGCCCTCCGATTTGACACACTGAACTCTGTCTGCAAAGTAGTTGGTGAACCAGGCAAGGCAGTCATTAGAAAAACCGAGGCTACTGAGTCTGCCGATAAGAATATGGTGATTGACAGAGTCGAAAGCCCTGGCCAGGTCGATGAAGACGGCTGCACAGTAATGTCTTTTATCGATGGCGGTTATGATGTCGTTTAGTACCTTGAGCGTGGCTGAGGTGCATCCGTGACCGGCTCGGAAACCGGATTGCACAGCGGAGAAGGTACGGTGGGATTCGAGATGGTCAGTGATCTGTTTGTTGACTTGGCTTTCGAAGACCTTAGATAGGCAGGGCAGGATGGATATAGGTCTGTAACAGTTTGGGTCCAGGGTGTCTCCCCCTTTGAAGAGGGGGATGACCGCGGCAGCTTTCCAATCCTTGGGGATCTCAGATGATACGAAGGAGAGGTTGAACAGGCTGGTAATAGGGGGTGCGACAATGGCGGCGGACAGTTTCAGAAATAGGGGGTCCAGATTGTCAAGCCCAGCTGATTTGTATGGGTCCAGGTTTTCCAGCTCTTTCAGAACATCTGCTATCTGGATTTGGGTAAAGGAGAAGCTGGGGAGGCTTGGGCGAGTAGCAGCGGGGGGGGCGGGGCTGTTGGCCAAGGTTGGAGTCGCCAGGAGGAAGGCATGGCCAGCCATTGAGAAATGCTTGTTGAAGTCTTCGATTATCACGGATTTATCGGTGGTGACCGTGTTACCTAGCCTCAGTGCAGTGGGCAGCTGGGAGGAGGTGCTCTTGTTCTCCATGGACTTTACAGTATCCCAGAACTTTTTGGAGTTAGAGCTACAGGATGTGAATTTCTGCTTGAAAAAGCTGGCCTTTGCTTTCCTGACTGACTGCGTGTATTGGTTCCTGACTTCCCTGAACAGTTGCATATCGCGGGGGCTCTTCGATGCTATTGCAGTTCGCCACAGGATGTTTTTGTGCTGGTCGAGGGCAGTCAGGTCTGGAGTGAACCAAGGGCTATATCTGTTCTTGGTTCTGCATTTTTTGAACGGAGCATGCTTGTCTAATATGGTGAGGAAGTAACATTTAAAGAATGACCAGGCATCCTCAACTGACGGGATGAGGTCAATATCCTTCCAGGGTACCCGGGCCAGGTCGATTAGAAAGGCCTGCTCGCAGAAGTGTTTTAGGGAGCGTTTGACAGTGATGAGGGGTGGTCGTTTGACCGCAGACCCGTGGCGGATACAGGCAATGAGGCAGTGATCGCTGAGATCTTGATTGAAGACAGCAGAGGTGTATTTGGAGGGCAGGTTGGTCAGGATAATGTCTATTAGGGTGCCCATGTTTACGGATTTAGGGTTGTACCTGGTGGGTTCCTTGATGATTTGTGTGAGATTGAGGGCATCAAGCTTGGATTGTAGGACTGCCGGGGTGTTAAGCATATCCCAGTTTAGGTCACCTAACAGAACAAACTCTGAAGCTAGATGGGGAGCGATCAATTCACAGATGGTGTCCAGGGCACAGCTGGGAGCTGAGGGGGGTCGGTAGCAGGCGGCAACAGTGAGAGACTTATTTCTGGAGAGATTAATTTTTAAAATTAGAAGTTCGAACTGTTTGGGCATAGACCTGGAAAGTATGACAGAACTTTGCAGGCTATCTCTGCAGTAGATTGCAACTCCTCCCCCTTTGGCAGTTCTATCTTGACGGAAAGTGTTATAGTTGGGTATGGAAATCTCAGAATTTTTGGTGGCCTTCCTAAGCCAGGATTTGGACACGGCAAGGACATCAGGATTGGCAGAGTGTGCTAAAGCGGTGAGTAAGGCAAACTTAGGGAGGAGGCTTCTGATGTTGACATGCATGAGGCCAAGGCTTTTTCGGTCGCAGAAGTCAACAAATGAGGGTGACTGGGGACATGCAGGGCCTGGGTTTACCTCCACATCACCCGAGGAACAGAGGAGTAGTAGGATGAGGGTGCGGCTAAAGGCTATCAAAACTGGTCGCCTAGAGCGTTGGGGACAAAGAATAAAAGGAGCAGATTTATGGGCGTGGTAGAATAGATTCTGGGCATAATGTGCAGACAGGGGTATGGAGGGGCGCGGGTACAGCGGAGGCAAGCCCAGGCACTGGGTGATGATAAGAGAGGTTGTATCTCTGGACATGCTGGTCTCAATGGGTGAGGTCACCGCATGTGTGGGGGGTGGGACAAAGGGGGTATCAGAGGTACGGAGAGTGGAACTACAGGGTCCATTGCAAACCAAAACAATGACAATGAAAACTAGCCTGAACAACAGTATGCAAAGCATATTGATATTTGAGAGAGACATACAATAAGGCATAAAGTGATTGCAGGTCTTGATTGGGAGAGCTAGCTAAAACAACAGGTAAGATAACAGCAGCAATAACAGGGTGCTAGTCTGACACAGCAACAACAGGTAAAAAATGGCGATGACTAGGCAGAGAGGGTCGGATTAACTACACACAGATCCTGAGTTAAAGCACAGAGCCGACAGATAAGACACAAATAAACAGAATGGAGTACCGTGAATTAATGGACAGTCAAGCATGCATCAGCTATGTAGCCAAGTGATCATAGTGTCCAGGGGGCAGCCGTAGATGGAGCAGAGGAGGCCTCCACTAAGCTAGCACGCGGCGTGTAAAGTTAGTAGCCCGGGGGGTGGTCTGCTCAGACGAGGTTGTGTCGACAGAGAATCCAAGCCAGATGGCGATGGCGAAAGAGAGGTTGTGAATTGTAGAATAGTGTTTGCTAACTGGTGCTAGCTTCGTGGCAGTGGCAGTGGCACTAGCTCTTCAGCTAGCCGGCAGATGGGCCTAGCTCGAGGCTAGCTCAAGGCTAACTGGTGCTTGCTTCGGGACAGAGGTGTTAGCCAGTAGTAGCCACTCGGTTGCAGCTAGCTAGCTGTGATGATACGGTGTAATTGTCCAGAGCTTGCGTCAGGAATCCGGTGATGTGGTAGAGAAAAAGCAGTCCTATGTGCTCTGGGTTGATATCGCGCTGCAGCTAGCCGGCAGATGGGCCTAGCTCGAGGCTAGCTCAAGGCTAACTGGTGCTTGCTTCGGGACAGAGGTGTTAGCCAGTAGTAGCCACTCGGTTGCAGCTAGCTAGCTGTGATAATACGGTGTAATTGTCCAGAGCTTGCGTCAGGAATCCGGTGATGTGGTAGAGAAAAAGCAGTCCTATATGCTCTGGGTTGATATCGCTCTTGCAGACTGGCAGGTATCTGCCCGGTATTGAAGCTGGCTGTGTCCGAGTTAAGGGCGAAGACCGCAGCAGTGGCTAACTGACTACTAGCTAGTAGCTAGTTATCTGGCTAGCTTCTGATTGGGGTTACGGTTCAAAAGTATATAAAAAATAGCAGGTCCGTACCACATTGGGTGAGGCGGAATGTAGGAATGTATATTCAGTTCCTAGATGGAAAGTGAAATTAAAATAAATACGAAATGTATACGAAAAATACGAATACTATTTACACGGGACAAGACAAAGACACATCCGACTGCTACGCCATTCTTGGATCAATATGGTGGTGACCATTTTGAGATCGCAAAACTCCTGCAGCACGCCATGCAGAATTGCCCTTTGGGGCACCATTATCACGTCATTCATCAACTGGTTGTTTAGTACAGTTCCATTGAATTTAACATTCAACACTGTTCTGTCGTATTGAACGCACCCCAGGCTTCTAACGTTTTGTTCGAAAGCCTGGGGAAGTTCTCAGGAAGACAATAAAACGGGGTGGAGTCTTGATGGAAACTAGTGATGTATTTGATTAAACTGGCCTGGTTTGTACCAGGCTATTGCCCGTCACATGACCGGGTGAAGCCAGTGAGGGAGGAGCTCCCTGGTACCTCTTTTTGGTGTGTTTTGAGCCCCCCTGCAATTGCCTCTGCTACGCTGAACACATTTCCCCTTTGTCTACCAAAATATACAAAATTGTCTTGCTGCAAACCCAGGACACAGGGAAGCTCATTGTGTATTGCTCATTGTTAATGGTATAATTGTAGTATTTCATTCCTTTTGCAGCTTAACTCACCTGGATCCGATCACGAAGATACACAATGGCTCAGGTTGGTGTCATGTATTTGTTGACAACTGATATTTGATTGTATCAGCATGCACATTAATATCACAGACGGTGCATCTGTCTTCACTGCTTTCTCCACCTGATGTGTGTTTCAGTGTTCACTAAGAATCTGTGCAGTCAGATGTCTGCTGTGAGTGGTCCCCTGCTGCAGTGGCTGGAGGACCGTTTGGAGCAGAACAGACAGAGCGTCATTGAGCTGCAGCTGGAGAAGGAGAGACTAACTCAGGAGCTGGCAACCATGTGAGAGAGAAAGGTAAGGAAAAGACTTGTGTTTTTGCAGTGCCGTAAACCTTCTCACACGAGGACAAGTGACTAAGGGAATCTCATCATGGCTAAGTGATCTGTGAGCATGGAATTTTAACCACCATCTACCTGAATCTTTCTCCATTGTAACAGTTTTCGCTCTGAACACTTGTCTTTGCTTCCCAATAGCACTGTTTCCTGTTAGGTCATGCTCTGTTTACTAATAAACACTACTGTATTTTTGAGAGACATTGTCACATGTTTTTTCCTTGGCACTGAGTATTGGATGCGTTTTTCATTTTCGTCAACTTATATTTATGTTATGAAAGGATGTCCCCATGTGAATTGCCAATTTCTTTAAATGTGACATAGTATATTAAATAATTGTTTTATGTTTCATGCTTCTTTATTTGTGCTCTTAGATGTCAAAGGAGATGACTCATTCACTCTCTGATTACTTGTAGTTATGAATGTTTTCATGAGTCTATGGAAATGTACAGTGCATTTGGGAAGTATTCAGACCACTTTACTTTTTCCACATTTTGGTACCTTATTCTAAAATGTATTAAATAAATATTTTTCCTCAATATACACCCCATAATGACAAAGTGAAAACAGGTTTTTAGAAATGTTAGCAAATGTATTACAAATAAGGTATTTCTATGTACAGTTGTATGAAAAAGTTTGGGCACCCCTCTGAGGCTGCATAATAATTTACTCTGTCGTCACAGAAAATTATCACAGTGGCATGCCATTCATTTTCTAATAAAAGCTGATTACTGGGGTATTGTCCAGACAAAGATTTTTAGTGTAGCAATATTAAGTTGTATTAAATCAGATGTGAAAAATAGGCTATACAATAATGTGGGCACCCTTGTCATTCTGTTGATTTGAATACCTGTAACTACTTAGCACGGATTAATTGGAACACACAATTGGTTTGGTGAGCTCATTAAGCCTTGAACTTCATAGACAAGTGCATCCAATCATGAGAAAAGGTATTTAAGGTGGCCAAGTGCAAGTTGTTGTTCTCTTTGACTCTCCTCTGAAGAGTGGCAACATGGGGGCCTCAAAACAACTCTCAAATGACCTGAAAACAAAGATTGTTCAACATTATGGTTTAGAGGAAGGCTACAAAAAGCTATCGCAGAGATTTAAGCTGTCAGTGTCCACAGTGAGGAAATGGAAGACCACAGGCACAGTTCTTGTTAAGGCCAGAAGTGGCAGGCCAAGTAAAATATCGTTAAGGTGAAGGATGGTGAGAATGGTCAAAAACAGACCACCTCCAAAGACGTACAACATCATCTTGCTGCAGATGGTGTCACTGTGCATCGTTCAACAATTCAGTGCACTTTGCACAAGGAGAAGCTGTATGGGAGAGTGATGCGGAAGAAGCCTTTTCTGCACACACAGCACAAACAGTCGCTTGAGGTATGCAAACGCACATTTGGACAAGCCAGCTTCATTTTGGAATAAGGTGCTGTGGACTGATGAAACAAAGATTGAGTTATTTGGTCATAACAAGGGACATGCATGGCTGCAAAAGAACACAGCGTTCCAAGAAAAACACTTGCTACCCACAGTAAAATTTGGTGGGGGTTCCATCATGCTTTGGGGCTGTGTGGCCAGTGCCGGTACTGGGAATCTTGTTAAAGTTGAGGGTCGCATGGATTCCACTCAATATCAGCAGATTCTTGGGAATAATGTTGAAGAATCAGTCACAAAGTTGAAGTTACGCCGGCGCTGGATATTTCAACAAGACAACGACCCAAAACACTGCTCAAAATCTACCCGGGCATTTATGCAGAGGAACAAGTACAATGTTCTGGAATGGCCATCCCAGTCCCCAGACCTGAATATCATTGAGAATCTGTGGGTTGATTTGAAGCGGGCTGTCCATGCTCGGCAACCATCAAACCTAACTGAACTGGAGATGTTTTGTAAGGAGGAATGGTCCAAAATACCTTAATCCAGAATCCAGACACTCATTAGAGGCTATGGGAAGCGTCTAGAGGCTGTTATTTTAGCAAAAGGAGGCTCTACTAAATATTGATGTGATTTTTCTATTGGGGTGCCCAAATTTATGCACCTGTCTAATTTTGTTTTGATGCATATTGCAAATTTTCTATTAATCCATTAAACCTCATTTCACTACTGAAATATTACTGTGTCCATCAGTTATTTGATAGATCAAAATGAAATTGCTGATCCAAACACCCAATTATTTATAAATGGAAATCATGGAGATTGTCAGGGGTGCCCAAACTTTTTCATACGACTAACTATTCAGACCCTTTACTATGAGACTTGAAATTGAGCTCAGGTGCATCCTGTTTCCATTGATCATCCTTGATGTTTCTACAACGTGGAGTCCACCAGTGGTAAAGTTCAATTGATTGAACATGATTTGGAAAGGCACACACCTGTCTATATACAGTTCATGAAAGTGCAAAAACCAAGCCATGAGGTCGACGGAATAGACCGTAGAAACCTAATGTAAGACAGGGTTGGGTCAAGGCACAGATCTGGGGAATAACATAAAATGCCTGCAGCATTGAAGGTCCCCAAGAACACAGTGGACTCTATCATTCTTCAATGGAAAAAGTTTTCCACCACCACAGCTCTTCCTAGAGCTGGCCTCCCTGCCAAACTGCGCAATCGGGGGAGAAGGGCCTTCATCAGGGAGGTGACCAAGATCCCGATGGTCTTTCTGACAGAGTTCTAGAGTTCCTCTGTGGTGATGGGAGAATCTTCCAGAAGGACAACCATCACTGCAGCACTCCACAATCAGGCCTTTATGGTAGAGTGGCCAGATGGAAGCCACTCCTCAGTGAAAGCACATGACAGCCTGCTTGGAATTTGCCTAAAGGCACCTAAAGGATCTCAGACCCTGAGAAACAAGATTCTCTGGTCTGATGAAACCAAGATTTAACTTTTTGTACTGAATGCCAAGCGTCATGTCTGGAGGAAACCAGGCACCATCCCTACGGTGAAGCATGGTGGTGGCAGCATCATGCTGTGGGGATGTTTTTCAGCGGCAGGGGACTGGGAGACTAGTTAGGACCGAGGGAAAGATGAACAGGGCAAAGTATGGCGGCGCACAATTGGCCCAGCGTCGTCCGGGTTAGGTGAGGGGTTGGCCGGGGTAGGCCGTCATTGTAAAATAAGAATTTGTTAACGGATCCTTGATGAAAACTTGCTCCAGAGCGCTCAGGACCTCAAACTGGGGCGAAGGTTCACCTTCCAACAGGTCAATGACCCTAAGTACACAGCCAAGACAACGCAGGAGTGGCTTTGGGCAAGTCTCTGAATGTCTTTGTGGCCCAGCCAAAGCCTGAACTTGAACCCGATCGAACATCTTTGGTGACACCTGAAAATAGCTATGCAGCGACGCCCCCATCCAACCTGACAGAGCTTAAGAGGATCTGCAGAGAAGAATGGGATGAACTCCCCAAATACAGATGTGCCAAGCTTGTAGTGTCATACCCAAGAAGACTCTAGGCTGTAGTCGCTGCAGAAGGTGCTTCAACAAAGTACTGAGTGAAGGGTCTGAATACTTATAGAGTACCGGTCAAAACGTTTGGACATACCTTCTCATTCTAGGGTTTTTCTTTATTTTGACTATTTTCTACTTGGTAGAATAATAGTGAAGACATCATCAAAACTATGAAATAACACATGGAATCATGTAGTAACCAAAACAGTACATGTCAAATTTCAGCTTTTTATTTGCTAAAATGTCTAAACAGTTTTTTGCTTTGTCATTATGGGGTATTGTGTGTAGATTGATGAAGGAAAAAAACGATTTCATAAATTTTATAATAAGGCTGTAACGTAACAAAATGTGTAAAAAGTCAAGGAGTATGAATACTTTCCGAATGCACTGTATTTCTATTCCAAAACATTAACCTGCAGAGTTTGAGTTCTATGTGAGGCTTTTGGTCGGATAACCTCAGAATGTGTTGGTTCTCATTCTGATAGAATGGCATTAGTAGTGGCGATTTGTAATGAACTATTTCATATGAAGGAGGGGTGGTGGAAGAATTAGGATATCTGTTTGGTTAATACGGCATTGTTAGCTAAATTATGTTTCTTATGTAATTTTATGTCTGTATTTTGGTGTATTAATTTGATCTTATTTAGTAGTTAGTTGCTTAGTCATCGTGTGCCTTGTCATGCTTGTATGGCTTCTGTTTGAGGGATTAAACCCCCCCCCCTCACTTTTTTTTTCTTGATGACTCACTGTCTACAGTATTTGTGTCAGTTGAATGAAGCCATACCAGTTCCAAATCTAGGCTACACCACATGCAGATGTATGCAGCTCAAATTGGGTGAGCAGTCATTTAAATATGACTGGCTTCAGAGTCATATTTCAAACATATACATACATTTTATTTTTAGTACAGGAATAGTTCTGCAAACTACCAACGGCTCTTTTTGATGTTGATTGGTTAAAAAAATCCAACATTTTCAGATAGCCTGGTTTTGTGTGTACAATAGAAATGATGGAGAGATTTTCTTTATTTGATGCTTTGAAAAGATCTGACCATCTCTGAGAGTTGCTATAGGAACAGCTCTGCCCATCTGCTGGAGTGGTTCAGTATTCTGTCTGTCATGGTGCTGCTGCATTCACATCGAGCAGAGAGAAAGCAATTTCCTGAGAGACATATCTTCATTATGGTCTTTCAATGATACCTCACGATGTTGAAATAGCCTTTAGTGAGGTGAAAGAGTTGGATTGAGAGAGGAACTGTAGGGGGCCCTGTTAGCAGTAATACCAACCAAAAATCAGTGACAAGCACAAGGCGTCATGCATGGCAGATGGTGTAGACAGTATTAAGGCCTATAAATTAGATGTAATGCCTCTAGAGCTGACTTGAAATCTGCCAATCTAAATGCTTTGACTGTCATCCTAATCACAATCACAATAACAATCATCCTCGTTACAGCCTCAATCATTCTCAAATGTTCTATGTTATTCCTCTATGTCGAGGCATTGTTCTCCAGAGATACAAGGTTTCTGCATCTCAGAAGTACAAACAAATACATGCTTAAAAGGTACTGAGGCTGGACTGGCCAGATAACTGAAGTGAATATTATGTGCTGTATTCTCACTTGGCCTTGTGTAATCACATTTTCATCAACATCCCAACACACAGATGCTCTCATCAGTGATTCTCTGTGGATGGTGGTTCTCTGTGCGTCATAGCATTGCTAATGTGTAATGTGGGATGGCATTGCCTGCATCGTTCACTGTGCATCCGAGACTCCAGTATAGAGATGGAGGGAAGGAAACCCATGATTCTTGGGAAACGGAGGTTGGGTGACAAGTTGATTATTATAAACTGCTGACCCGGAACTGCTGTAATTCATGGTGACTTCTGCCTCAGCCCGCCCAAGGTTATATAGAACTGTAATATACTGTATTGTTTCAGAATAGATACATGACTAAAGTCATCCACCGTCAATCCTTTCAGATGACTTTTTAACATGCCACAGAGGGAATGCTGTTTCACGTGTCATATGCTACCATTGCCACAAATGATGCATTTTTAAAGAAGTTCATCAGACTAATTTCTGGTAGATTTATTCAATTACTGTTATTGCAATTTATTCCAGAGGGGAACATTCATTTGTATTTCTTTCAGTGGGCCTGTTCCAAGCAATAATTTCAATTTTATTGACCCCAGTTGGTGAGGGTTGAATGCTTTTCAGATTGGATATTTTATAAGAATAATTTAGTGGGTGCTTATATTTGTCCTATTTCACACAAGTGTGTATTATACACCCGTGAATTGGAAATCTGTCCCTAAGATACCCTCGGAGAGTGGGGTCGGGGTCACGGCCAGGATCTGCCATTATCAACAGCGACCCTTGAGCAATTAGAGTTAAGTGTCTTCCTCTAGGGCACATCGACAGATTGACTGATGAATACAGTTTTCAAAGGTTTGTTTATCTTTTCTTCTTTTTTTTCTCTCAATCTGTTATTGCTTTGGAATCCTTGTGTGAGACCAGTGGTCATGACATCATCCCATTTTACAGTAGACAGCATATCTTTCCATCCCCCAAGGACTCAAGCATATGATAGTGGTTTGATGGAAAGGTCAAGATAAAGCTGAACTAATAATAACACGCATCAGCTGTAATTCGCTCTGTGGATGGAAATAAACACATTGTCATAGCCCATTTCTTGGTGCTGGAAAAAGAGGCCTTTCTCCCTAAGCATTTCCAATTGTTAAAAAAACCCCTAGAAATTAGAGGAAAAACATCTGTAAATATGCTACAATACAACAAATAGAAAACCAAACATTCACCACTATAACTGAAGCTTCATCTTGTGGAAATCCGGCAGTGCAAAACACATGCAGGTAGATTCCTCATCAAGTCTTAGTTTTGGAGGTGACAATGGACAGGAGGGAGAAGTGGAGGAGATTGTAACCTTGTAACTTTTAAAAGAGCCCCTGTACACAAAAAAACATGTCATTTGCATAAAGGTATCTTGTTTTTAGACTTCTATGGTCCCTACAATGGAAATTATGTTGATGGTGTTGATAATAATTATGATGATGATGAACATCACCAGAGAATAGTGATCCTCGATTTCAAACAATGATATGACAATGGTATTTCCACAAGGGGGCAGTACAAGCCTACTTACTGTACTTATTGTGTGTGAAGAGAGGAATGGAGTGTGAACTGCATGGCTCTATGAATCAGAGAGTGTAGGGAGGGCAGGGTAGGGAATGGGAGCTACGGTGGAAGGCCAGCCCATGATGGGACACAACAGGTCTAGGGCTACAACAGGGAGTATCGGGAGGCTGGCACACAGGTGCATTTCTGGCTTCAGATGAACAGTCACGCACCAGATAGTCATTAAGCACTGTCACTATCTCTGAAATAGACAGGGGCCGATCAGACACTGTCCTCTGCATGCACACACGCAAACGCACACACACACTGCTCCTTAAGCTCCTAAACACACACACACACACACACACACACTGCTCCTAAAGTGCCTAAGTGAAAACCAGAAGCCACTGGCAGCTTAGATTAAAATAAACTTTACCTATCCCATGCAGACCCGGCACTAAGATAAAGTGATTAAGGGGGCAGTTGAAATCGGAGATGGGTCACATTTTTTGGGGGTTCATGCATTGTAATTAAATGTAATTCTGCTGATATCACACTATATAAGCAAAGTTCAAATGCAGAGACTTAGAGATCATTGAGTGCAGATTCCACGCCAATCTCAGTCTGGAGACCTGCAACCATTTAGACCTGTAGTCATACTCTCTAATTTCCGTTTTACTTCAATGAAAAATCCCTCAATCTACGCAATCAACAGTAGCCTAGGCCAAGGCTCCTCTCTGCTTTCTCTCTCTCCTCAGCAGCAGACCTGCTCTGGATAATTTGGCCGGCTAAAATTTTATTTATCGGCTTTTCATTTATTTTATATGCCAAAAGTCAGCAATTCCCGGCTAACGTAAACCCTGTGCCCCAGTGGCTTTCCATAGCCCCCATACACACACTGTGGTATGCTCTGTCCATTGTGCTAACCCAACACAGCGAAGATACAGATTTTACACCAACCTGTCACTCAATCATTTTAACTTTTTTGCTGTTTTTATGTAGGGATATGAATCAAAAACTGAGGGGAACAAGTTTCAACTGAAGGGGCTTAAACCAATGTTCCCTTCCCTGTAAACTGAGCACGTGCACAGTAGCCCAGCAAAGAAATATCAGACCACAGAGAACTTTTTAGAGCAGTGGTCACCAACCAACCGGTCGATCGCTATCTTGCAATGCATTCATTCCTAGTCAATCGTCAAACATTTCTGTAAAAAACCCAACGATAAAGATTTGTGTTCCTATATTTTTTTTATTAGTCTCGGGCTGTTGGCAGTAGGTGCACCCGATTCAGCTGCCCTGCGCACCGGGTGGGCGACTTTTGCCATTTTAAACCATTTCATGAGTCTGAAGGTACAAACTCTGCCTTCCCAGAGAGAAAATCCAAGTGCACTATAAGCCTAACGCTGGCCAATCGGATGGCTCAGATTACCTTGTCTGCATTAACGTAGCAGGCATAAAAGAAAGCTACAGCAAAGTTGATACTGTGAGATTTCAAAACGTTTAAAACCATGACTAGTGAGAGAGACTGTCAAAGAATACAGCAAAGAGCTGCTGTTTTTATGAGTGAGTTCATGTTTTAATTCTTACTCAGCACTTTCAACATTTTGTATTCAACACTTTTATAAGCCATAAACTGCACTTTCTTCCTATTTCCACTTAGTGCTACAACAAGCACTGCAGCAGTAATGAATGAGTAGGAAAGTGTATCTATAGGCTTGTGTTGTTGTTATTATTAGCGGTTGGGGTCTTTTTTTTAATATTGAGGAATATTTCACTTTCTCTGTTCATAGGAGTAACAACATGAATTTGTGCATGAGGCAGAAATAATGTGGTGCGACTCGAGTTTTTCCATCAGCTGAAAGACGATGTCCCTTTTTGGTCTTCGTCAGTAGATGAAAGGGAGAGCGGAGGGATGTTGAGAGTCCGCTGAGACTGACCATCAGATGCAGGCACCATCAGCCCAGTAGAATAAAAAGCAAATTATTTAAATGTATGCTCACTCAGCTGTGCCTCAAGTAATACAATAACGGATCTTTTACTGGTGTGATCATATAGCCTACCTGAAATGTTGAAATATATATATTTTTAAATGTCCCGAACAACAATGCATTGGCAGGGCAATTCAAGCAAAGCTAATATGCGGTGATAATGTATTATGCCTATAGCTTACTGCACAAACCTTGTTGCTACAGTACTGTTTTTAATTGATTAATGTTGCATAGGCTTACGTTTTTTAAGTCACGTAAAAAAAATTGGGGGCGGTAGATCTCGGCTTCCATTTTGATTCAGAAAGTGATCTTGACTCAGAAAACTTTAATGACCACAGTTCTCTAGTTTTCCCTTTTAACACTATCAACGTTCCCCTTTACTGTGGCCACTTTCAATGCAACATACCGAAACAAAACAAACTATGCAAGAGATTTTGTTATAGGCAGAACGCATCGGAGTATAATTCACTAACATAACTCTGCATGCTTTACACTTGCCTAAAATAAACATACTACAAATGGCTGAATATAACAGGAACATTTATGCTCTTGAACAACAAAATAATTTGGAAACATAGATAAAATACTACTGTTAACCCATGTTCTTTTGTCATTGTTTGGTTCCTGATATTTATAGTTCCAGCTCATGGCCTGAAGAGCTCTCTAAGAATCTGTCTTAGTGTCTATCACCACCATCTATCACCACCTCTACCACAAGGACCTTCATCTTTTTTCTGGTTCCCAATCCCACTCTATAAGGTCTAAGAGTATTTACGTCTTAGATTTTGTCTGAGATGTATTATTTCCATTACAAGAATGGTTCTCCGCTCTTAGTTAAGATCTGAAGCAGTTTGTTGCATACCGTGGGCAATCAGCAGCAGTGTCGGCTCCCCCCTTTTTTAATTTACTTATTTACATTTAATAACAACCCGTGATGTCGTAAATCACAGCATGCATGAAAATAAAAAAAGATGAATGTGTCAGTTACATCCACCCGTGGTGGTTGTATAGGTGAGGAGTTGAGGTGAATACTAAAATGTGATTGCATTTCCCAGGCCTGAACCACGGTGACAGGGCACTCACTCCCAGAGATCGTCAGACCACTGGTTTCTTATGAGACCCATTGATGCCTCACAGGGGTTTATTCCAACCCTATTGCATTGATGATCTATGTTTCCTTTCCTTGTTGTGACTTACAAATAGTATTTAAAAAGGCTTTATATGGGCATACAGTGCCTTTGGAAAGTATTCAGACCCCTTGACTTTTTCACAAAAAAAATTACGTTCCAGCCTTATTCTAAAATTGATTAAATAAATAAAAATCCTCAGCAATCTACACACAATACCCCATAATGACAAAGCAAAAACAGGTTTTTAGAAAAAGTTGACAGTGCATGTCAGAGCAAAAACCACGTTGTCGAAGGAATTGTCCATAGAGCTCCGAGACAGGATTGTGTCGAGACTCTTCCTAGAGTCTTCCTAGAGCTGGTCGCCGGGCCAAACTGAGCAATCGTGGGATAAGGGCCTTGGTAAGGGAGGTGACCAAGAACCTGATGGTCACTCTGATAGAGCTCTAGAGTTCCTCTGTGGAGGTGGGAGAACCTTTCAGAAGGACACCCATCTCTGCAGCACCCCACCAATCTGGCCTTTATGGTAGAGTGGCCAGACGGAAGCCACTCCTCAGAAAAAGGCACATGACAGCCCATTTAGAGTTAAACACTCTCGGACCATGAGAAACAAGATTCTCTGGTCTGATGAAACCAAGATTGAACTCTTTGACCTGAATACCAAGCGTCACGTCTGGAGGAAACCTGGCATGGTGATGCCATGGTGGGGATGTTTTTCAGCGGCAGGGACTGGGAGACTAGTCAGGATCAAGGCAAAGATGAATGGAGCCAAGTACAGAGAGATCCTTGATGAAAACCAGAGCGCTCAGGACCTCAAACTGGGGCGAAGGTTCACATTTCAACAGCACAACTACCCTAAGCACACAGCCAAGACAACACAGGAGTGGCTTCGGGAAAAGTCTCTGAATGTCCTTGAGTGGCCCAGCCAGAGCCCGATCGAACCTCTCTGGAAAGACCTGAAAATAGCTGTGCGGCAATGCTCCCCATCCAACCTGACAGAGCTTGAGAGGATCTGCAGGGAAGAATGGGAGAAACTCCCCAAATACAGGTGTGCCAAGCTTGTAGCATCATACCCAAGAAAACTTGAGGCTGTAATCGCTGCCAATGGTGCGTCAACAAAGTACTGAGTAAAGGGTATGAATACTTATGTAAATGTGATATTTCAGTTTATTTTTAATACATTTGTAAAATTGTCTAAACCTGCTTTTTCTTTGTCATTATGTGGTATTTTACATTTTTATGTGGTGTAGATTGATGAGGGGGAAATTATTTAATCAATTTTAGAATAGGGCTGTAACCTAACAAAATGTGGAAAAAGTCAAGGGGTCTGAATAATTTGCGAAGGCACTGTATACTGAGCCAATCTACTCTTTTCCTCTATGCTAGTTTTATTGTCCATCATTCATAGCCTTGGGGTTGGAGAGGTACATTGATCACAGAACCGCGGAGTTCCAGTAAACCATTTCATGACTTCCATTTTCTAGATGGAAGTACACTATATATACAAAAGTATGTGGAGGCTATTTCAGCCACACCCGTTGCTGACAGGTGTATAAAGAGCACACAGCCATGCAATCTCCATAGACAAACATTGGCAGTAGAATGACCTTACTGAAGAGCTCAGTGACTTTCAACGTGGCACTATCATAGGATGTCACCTTTCCAACAAGTCAGTTCGTAATATTTTTGCTGCCCCGGTCAAATGTAAGTGCCGTTATTGTGAAGTGGAAACGTCTAGGAGCAACAACGGCTTAGCCGCGAAGTGGTAGGCCACACAAGCTCACTGAATGGGACCATTGAGTGCTGAAGCACGTAATGCGTAAAAATCGTCTGTCTTTGGTTGCAACACTCAGAACCGAGTTCCAAACTGCCTCTAGAATCAACATCAGCACAAGAACTCTTCGTCGGGAGCTTCATGAAATGGGTTTCCATGGCCAAGCAGCCTCACACAAGCCTAAGATCATCATGGTCAATGCCAAACGTCGGCTGGAGCGGTGTTAAGCTCGCAACCATTGGACTCCGGAGCAGTGGAAATGCGTTCTCTGGAGTGATGAATCACGCTTCACCATCTGGCAGTCCGAAGGACGGATCTGGGTTTGGCGGATGCCAGGAGAACGCTACTTGCCCCAATGCATAGTGCCAACTATAAAGTTTGGTGGAGGAGGAATAATGGTCTGGGGCTGTTTTTCATGGTTCGGACTAGGCCCCTTAGTTCCAGTGAAGGGAAATCTTAACGCTACAACATACAATGACATTCTAGACGATTCTGTGCTTTCAACTTTGTGGCAACAGTTTGGGGAAGGCCCTTTCCTGTTTCAGCATGACAATGTCCCGATGCACAAAGCGAGGTCCATACAGAAATGATTAGTCAAGATCGGTGTGGAAGAACTTGAGTGGCCTGCACAGAGCCCTGACCTCAACCCCATCAAACACCTTTGGGATTAATTGGAACGCCGACTGCAAGCCAGGCCTAATCGCCCAACATCAGTGCCCGACCTCACTAATGCTCATGTGGCTGAATGGAAGCAAGTCCCCACAGCACTGTTCTTCCCAGAGAGTGGAGTCTGTCATAGCCGCAAAGGGAGGACCAACTCCATATTAATGCCCATGATTTTGGAATGAGATTTTCGACGAGTAGTTACCACATACTTTTGGTCATGTAGTGTATATAAAATGAGATATGAGAGAGAAGATGAACAGGTGAACCCTTCAGATACACCAGCAGCAGCTCCCCTGATAGAACACGACAGTGAGAGGATGAGTGAGCCGTGACACTTCCCCTTGTTTTTGTTCAGGAGCATGTCTCTCTGGTCCCAGCCCTGAACCCTGGCCCACGCTCCTCCAGGCAACCCTTTCTGCTTGACAAACTTCCCCAGTTTAGTGAATTGTGTTTGGGCCAGAAATGCAGGAAAGGTGCCTATGTGTGTTCAGTCAGATGAGTTGAAATGTGGCTGCTTGGTTCACTTGTGGTCGTCTGGACGGAAGATAACACTGGTGCCCAGACAGGCTCTTGTGGCTTCAGTTGGGCTGCAGACAGTTGCCTTTTGTTGCAGTGAGCTGTGTTGAGCTCAGCTGAAATTAATGCATTCTATCTACCCTTGGGGCGTGGTGTCATGAGTCTCCTTTTTGAAATATGTGAATTTTCCATGTCATGTTAAAGGTCCAAAGCAGCTGTTTTTTTAATCTCAATATCAAATAATCTCTGGGTAACAATTAAGTACCTTAAAGTGATTGTTTTCAATTAAAATGGTCAAAAAGAAACAAAAATACTGTAGCTTCTTAGCAAAGAGCAATTTCTCAAGCAAGAATTTTGCTAGGACTGTCTGGGAGTGGTCGGAGTGGGGAGGGGAAAACAACTGAAAACTAGCTGTTTTTGGCAGAGGTTTGGAACTCTCTTTCTTATTGGTCTATTAACTAATTTACCACCAGGCAGGCCAAAAGTCCATCCCTCAAAAACAGGTACCAATTTCAGGCGATGTTTTCAAACAGCTCTTACACTAAATGGACATTATCAGAATTTTCACAGTTTCACATTATTATTTCAACATAGTGTGGAAATATACAAAAAACACAGGACAATCACGTTTTCGACTGCACTGAGCCTTTAAACATTTCACTTAAGTGGCTTCATGCATGAAAGAAAAGGAGTTTTTGTCACGCTGTCACTACCAAGCATAGAGGAACTCACAGTTGGTTGGTTTACCCTGCTGAAAAGGATCCAAATGTGCCTCCCAGGTACCATGATGAATCAAGGACCACATTAAAGTCCAACATCTGAAACATTGGTTGGTGTGTGTGTGTCTTGTGTGTGTGTGTGTGTGTCTATTTATTCTCTGGTGGCAGTAAAAATATAAATAGCAGCTCAATCAACATGTTGACCTCACTCTCTCTATGGCAATCTGGGAGGACAGTGCCAACAGTAAGCTCTACAATAATTCAAGTAAACACTTTTGTTGATTCATAAAGTGGGCAAATCCTAACTTCAGTAACTCTCTTCCCCACTTGTGTTTAAGAAATGCCCTGTCACAGCCCAGGCAACCCACTTCATCATGAGGGAGAAATCACATTTATAACTGCAGAGGCCATTACTGTGATTGTGACTAAACAACACCATGCAAACATTTTTATACAAATGAAGCGGAAGGGCCATTCAATCCTCTTACACAGATCAACTTGTCCCAAATAATAGAGCGAAGTAGAGGAGCCGATTGTGAACTCTGCAAGGCAACCACTGTGCCCCAAGCGTGCCACAGTAACTGCACTTCCTGTGTCACGAACACTTGGTGTCACTTTGAATTAGGACTCCCATCACCCCCCAAAAACAACAAAAAAATGGCTCAGAAGTGGGTTAGAACATACACTGTAGGCCACTGTGACAAGAGGTCTTCAGTTGAAATCAAAATCATTGTTTGATGTGAGACCAGAATGAATATGTGCGTGACAAGACCATTTATTTATATTTTTGTATCTGTGAGAGGGATTGGATGTATGCCTTCACATGGGCGGGTGGATAGTATACTGTCTCTTGCATGCCCTGGAATTGGAGAGGCTATTTGACTTGGACTGATGTAATGTAAAGAGGTTTCTAACCCTGAAGATGTATAGGACATATGACAGCACCAGCCAGTAGCAACAGACCATTTCTCCTCTGGAAAGAATCATTCAAGGCTTCTTGTTGGCATGATCAGCAACAAAATGTGAAATGCACTCCACATTATGGCAGTGTGTAATATCCTTTTTTTTTTATTGTCACTCATTCTATTTCTGTGCTGTGACACTCATCCTGTAGCAGCAAACAACAACAATATTTGGTATCGATTCCCTACTAGTCCCACTGCAGACAACAAGTGAAGCACATCATGCATGGTCAATCCATTGAGTGATGCGAGGCTGCTATAACAGGAAATGAGAGGCTGTCACAGATGAGCAGGCTCTCCCTGGTCTGGAGAGAGACAGGATATGAGATACTTGACCTCTGACCCATATCACTGTAGATCACAATCTCTGATTTAGTCAAAACAAAGTGGTAAGACCCACTAGGCACGAATAGGTGGAATCAACGTTGTTTCAACAGAATTTGTCAAAATATGGTGACGTGGAATCTATGTGGAAAATACATTGGTTTTTGCAAAAAGTCATCAACATACTGTTGTTTTGAGGTTGAAATTTCGACCACAGAATTGTCATCATGGTAACCAATGTTCAACATAGACAAACCTTGTATAAAATATGTTGAATTCATACCTTTAAAACAATGTCAGATCTTTAACGTTATATCCACTATCAGAAAAAACTGGAGAGTTGATTTATCTACAACTATCCATTTGGTTTCCCATCCAAGGTTTTAACCAGAGCTTTGATATTTGTCACTGACTACTACCAATGTGTTATCATGAGAATGATTATTAAGAGATCTCATAATTTTTTATATTTATTTAACCAGGTAGGCTAGTTGAGAACAAGTTCTCATTTACAACTGCGACCTGGCCAAGATAAAGCAAAGCAGTGCAACACAAACAACAACACAGTGTTACACATGGAATAAACAAACATACAGTCAATAATACAGTTGAAAAAGTATATATACAGTGTGTGCAAATGAGGTAGGATAACGGAGGTAAGGCAATAAATAGGCCATAGTGGCGAAATAATTACAATATAGCAATTAAACACTGGAGTGATAGATGTGCAAAAGATGAGTGTGCAAGTAGAGATACTGGGGTGCAAAGGAGCAAAAATAAAAACTATATGGGGATAAGGTAGTTGGATGAGCTATTTACAGATGGGCTATGAACAGGTGCAGTGATCTGTGAACTGCTCTGACAGCTGGTGCTTAAAGCTAGTGAGGGAGATATGAGTCTCCAGCTTCAGTGATTTTTGCAGTTCGTTCCAGTCATTGGCAGCAGAGAACTGTAAGTAAAGGCGGCCGAAGGAGGAATTGGCTTTGTGGGTGACCAGTGAAATATACCTGCTGGAGCGCGTGCTATGGGTGAGTGCTGCTATGGTGACCAGTGAGCTGAGATAAGGCGGGGCTTTAACTAGCAGAGACTTATAGATGACCTGGAGCCAGTGGGTTTTGGCGACGAATATGAAGCGAGGGCCAGCCAACGAGAGCATACAGGTCGCAGTGGTGGGTAGTGTATGGGGCTTTGGTGACAAAACGGATGGCACTGTGATAGCACTGCATCCAATTTGCTGAGTACAGTGTTGGAGGCTATTTTGTAAATTACATCGCTGAAGTCGAGGATCGGTAGGATAGTCAGTTTTACGAGGGTATGTTTGGCAGCATGAGTGAAGGATGCTTTGTTGCGAAATAGGATGCCGATTCTAGATTTATTTTTGGATTGGAGATGTTTAATGTGAGTCTGGAAGGAGAGTTTACAGTCTAGCCAGACACCTAGGTATTTGTAGTTGTCCACATATTCTAAGTCAAAACCGTCCAGAGTAGTGATGCTGGACGGCGGGCAGGTGTGGGCAGCTATCGGTTGAAGAGCATGTATTTTGTTTTACTTGCATTTAAGAGAATTTGGAGGCCATGGAAGGAGAGTTGTATGGCATTGAAGCTCATCTGGAGGTTAGTTAACACAGTGTCCAAAGAAGGGCCAGAAGTATACAGAATTGTGCCGTCTGCGTAGAGGTGGATCAGAGAATCACCAGCAGCAAGAGCGACATCATTGATGTATACAGAGAAAAGAGTCGGCCCGAGGTTTGAACCCTGTGGCACCCCCATAGAGAGGTTTGGACAACAGGCCCTCCAATTTGACACACTGAACTCTGTCTGAGAAGTAGTTGGTGAACCAGACGAGGCAGTCATTTGAGAAACCAAGGCTGTTGAGTCTGCCGATAAGAATGTGGTGATTGACAGAGTCGAAAGCCTTGGCCAGGTTGATGAATACAGCTGCACAGTACTGTCTTTTATTGATGGCGGTTATGATATCGTTTAGGACCTTGAGCGTGGCTGAGGTGCACCCATGACCAGCTTGGAAACCAGATTGCATAGTGGAGAAGGTACGGTGGGATTCGAAATGGTCGGTGATCTGTTTGTTAACCTGGCTTTCGAAGATTTTAGAAAGGCAGGCCAGAATGGATATAACAGTTTGGGTCTAGAGTGTCTCCCCCTTTGAAGAGGGGGATGACTGTGGCAGCTTTCCAATCTTTGGGGATCTCAGACGATACGAAAGAGAGGTTAAACAGGCTAGTAATAGGGGTTGCAACAATTTCGGCTGATAATTTTAGAAAGAGAGGGTCTAGATTGTCTAGCCCGGCTGATTTGTAGGGGTACAGATTCTGCAGCTCTTTCACAACATCAGCTATCTGGATTTGGGTGAAGGAGAAATGGGGGAGGCTTGGGCAAGTTGCTGTGGGGGGTGCAGGGCTGTTGACCGGGGTAGGGGTAGCCAGGTGGAAAGCATGGCCAGCTGTAAAGAAATGCTTATTGAAATTCTCAATTATCGTGGATTTATCAGTGGTGACAGTGTTTCCTAGCCCCAGTGCAGTGGGCAGCTGGGAGGAGGTGCTCTTATTCTCCATGGACTTTACAGTGTCCCAGAACTTTTTGGAGTTTGTGCTACAGGATGCAAATTTCTGTTTGAAAAAGCTAGCCTTTGCTTTCCTAACTGCCTGTGTATATTGGTTCCTAACTTCCCTGAAAAGTTGCATAATAACTAAATAGATTCACTGTTGCTATCGAAGTCATTCGAAAGGGTAGGTTTAACAGAGCAAATGAAATGTAAACATACTCTAGAAGTCATATATCACAATGAGACTATTTAGGCCTATATATATAAGTCATCAACAGCTATTGTTTCAATTCAACCCAGAGTTCACCTAAAATAGACAATACATATAGGCCTACTGTTTCAAGCTTTGGTTGATGTCAAATTGAATCTTCAAGTTAATAATATGTTGAATATGAATATGTTGGATTCACATCTCCATTACAACCAAAAATCTAAGTTAAAGAATAGGACTAAATCAAATCAAACTTTATTTAAAGTGCATTTAAAGTTTGATTTGTTTGTTTTAGTCATATTCTGTAACTTAGATTTTTGGTTGAGATGGAGATGTGAATCCAACATATTCATTATTAATTTGTTGTCAAACGAATTAAAAAAGATACATTTCTTTAAATGTTGATATATGGTTGCGTTGACAACAAAACATAATTCAAAATCACTTTTGCAATACAGCCTATTAACAAGTTATTAAATTATATGTTGGATTCACGTTTCCAACTGAACCAAAAAAGAAAAGTTAAAGAATAAGATTGTCAGTGGCTCAGATTAAACTATCCAAGCATTAGATACATCTCCTTTAAATGTTGATATTTTGTTGCATTGTCAACCTAACACAATTCAGTATGATTTTGCAATACAATAAATAGCCTAAAGTTAAAGCTATCTTACAAACCAATCTATCCGTTTTTTGAGGTTACTGTACTATAAAAAGTCTTATTATGTAATCATAGAAAATGTGCATGTTCAAGATAACAAAATCTAAATCAATCAAATCCCCTTTTATTGGTCGCGTACACATACTGTATTTAGCAGATTTTTGGGGGCAGTTATCGCAGGTGTAGCGAAATGCTTATGTTCTTTGCTCCAACAATGAAGTAATAACAACTATACAAAACAATACATGCAAATCACAAAACCAAACATATTAGAAAGAGCAATGTCAGAGTCCAGAAGATAAATATAAGTATATAATGGTATGTATAGACATTATGGACAGTATATGAATAGAAAAGGTGTGTAGAGCAGTAGTTACAGTGCATTCGGAAAGTATTCTGACCCCTTTTCCCACATTTTGTTACGTTACAGCTTTTTTCTAAAAAGGATTAAATAAATGTTTTTTCTCATCCCAAGATACCCCATAATGGCAAAGCGAAAACAAGTTTTTAGAATTGTTTGCAAATGTATAAAATATAAAAAACAGATATACCTTATTTACACAAGTATTCAGACCCTTTACTATGAGACTCGAAATTGAGCTCACGTGCATCCTATTTCCATTGATCATCCTTGATGTTCTACAACTTGATTGGAGTCCCCCTGTGGTAAAGTCAATTGATTGGACATGATTTGGAAAGGCATACACCATAAGGTCCCACAGTTGACAGTGCATGTCAGAGCAAAAACCAAGCCATGAGGTCGAAGGAATTGTCCGTAGAGCTCTGAGACAGGATTGTGTCAAGGCATAGATCTGGGGAAGTGTACCAAAACATTTCTGCAGCATTGAAGGTCCCCAAGAACACAGTGGCCTCCATCATTCTTAAATGGAGGAAGTTTGGAACCACCAAGACTCTTCCTAGAGCTGGCTGCGCGGCCAAACTGACGAATCGGGGAGAAGGGCCTTGGTCAGGGAGGTGACCAAGAACCTGATGGTCACTCTGAAAGAGCTCCAGAGTTCCTCTGTGGAGAAGGTAGAACCTTCCAGAAGGACAACCATCTCTGCAGCACTCCACCAATCAGGCCTTTATGGTAGGGTGGCCAGACGGAATCACTGACAAAGGCGTAATCACTGACAAAGGTGCTTCAACAAAGTACTGAATAAAGGGTCTGAATACTTATGTAAATGTGATATTTCAGTTTTTTATTTTTATAACTAAGCAACAAAAAAAAGTTTTTGCTTTGTCGTTATGGGGTATTGTGTGTCGATTGATAAGAAAAAAAAATTATTAAATACATTTTAGAATAAGTCTGTAATGTAACAAAATGTGGAAAAAGTCAAGGTGTCTGAATACTTTCCGAAGGATGATATATATATATTTATTAGGTGAGTAAAACAGTATGTAAACATTAAAGTGACCAGTGTTCAATTACTATATACATAGGACAGCAGTCTCTAAGTCACAGGGTTGAGTAATGGGCGGTAGCCGGCTAGTAAGAGTGACTAAAGTTCAGGGCATGGTACTGGGCGGAGGCCGGCTAGTGGTGACACAGTCTGATGGCCTGGAGATATTTGTTTTTCAGTCTCTCAGTCCCAGCTTGGATGCACCTATACTGTCTCCGCCGTCTAGATGGTAGTCTGGTGAACAGGCCGTGACACGGGTGCTGTAGATGTCCTGGAGGGCAGACAGTGTACCCCCGGTGATGCGTTGGGCTGACCGCACCACACAGCCCTACAGGATGATCTCAATAGTGCGTCTGTAGAAGTTTGTGGTGGTCTTAGGGGCCAAGCCGAATTTCTTTAGCTTCCTGAGGTTGAAGAGATGCTGTAGTGGATGGACCATTCAGGTTGTCAGTGATGTGCACACCAAAAAACTTGAAGCTTTTCTCCCTCTCCACTGAGGCCCCGTCGATGTCACAGGTCTGTGGCGATCTTCACAATATAAATATCTGTGCAGAATCTCGAACAGCCATTGATCACTTGCACAATGTATTTTTAATGGATCTCAACTACAATTGAGCTGATTTGGTTGTGATATGAGATGAAGCACAGTGATAACACATTAAGTTGTTGTATTAATACAAAATATCTGACATTGTATTCCCATTTGAACTTTGTTGTGCTTTTAAATGGCTGAAAGTGCAGGAGTGATAACACATTTAGATGACAACTAAACCAAAAATCAGACATTGTTTTTCCTTTGGAATTCGGTTGTGCTTTTAGATGGTTGAAATCATAATGATGAACACATTGGGAATTCAATAAACTTCTGGCTGTCTTTTTGAGTGGGTGAATAAAGGTTGAAATCTCATTGGTCAATGTCTCAACCAAAAATGACCCACATTTCCACAATGAAATGACGTGGTGTGCCCAGTGGGTAGATTGAATGGTTAAAATCTCTTTGCAAAGAAATACTTCTGAAAGAAATGATGTCCTCATAAGAATTTTTACTAAATGGAATATCCCTAACACCTGGTTAAACTTGAATACAGTGAAATCCAGCAGAACAATATTAGGCGGACAGTCTCGGGTGTGTCTGATCCTAATTGTTCCTTACATGACAAATGTGTTTGTTTGCAAAAGACAGGTTAAGCCACATAACTGTTCTACAGAGAGATTGATTCAGAACCATTAACTGTGCAGCTCTACAGGTCCATCGGTGTGTCAACAGGGCACTCCCTCCCTAACTCTCCCTCCCGTGCCTCAGTCAGCCCTGTGTTTGTATCGACAGAAAGGGAGTGTTTGGCCTTGTTCGATATGGCGGCCGCTTCACTGAGCCGCAGTTAAGGAGATCATACCACAGACCCAGGAGAAACAGTATTCCCCACGCCGGCCGGATCTCCCTCAGCCTCTGTTGTCAATACCAAACACAATCAATGGAGGTCCCAGGGTCAGAATTGTAGCTTCATTTGTGGGGATGCCATTTCTCTATTTGGGCCAGGGAAGAGAGTGGGGTAAAAATGTAATGGCACATGCTATGGTATGCAAACTTGGATGTAATCGTCTAGGGTGCAACGTTCTTGTTCACCTAAATTATGTGTCATTGTGGAATATATATTTATATCCAAATGTCGATACCTAATGGTTATAGTCTAATAACAGAGAGAATGCTATATCACCAATGATGTCTGCATGTAAAATGAGGAATTAGAGCTGCTTGTCATACTCTCTTTCCTGTTGTCCGAAAGCCTCTCCTTGAAGACAAAAGAGACAAAAAGGTGACTCATGGGGAAAAAAAGAAATGGGACGGGAGAGATTTGAGTAGCGTCTGGCAGGCTATTCTCAGGTTCAGTGGTTTATTTGATGGATGGGGCTTTACCAAGCAAGTAAATAAAATATGTTTTGCTGTATCAGGCACTTTCAACAAATTAAAGTCAATATAGCGGAACGGCCTGTCCCTGGTTCCCTCCGTCTGCTCCCCAGGAGGCAGCAGGGATGAGACAGAAAGAGACCTGGGCTGTATGAGCTGCTGCAGCATGATGCTCCACTTCCACACTCCATCGTTCCCAGCCAAGCCTCTCTGCCACCCTCCATGTATAATTAGAATTATTAATAACACCTGTCCAATCAGACAAACCACTGAACCTCTTTGACCTTGAAGGGATACTTCGGGATTTTGGCAATGAGGCCCTTTATCAACTTCCCCAGAGTCAGATGAACTCGTGGATACCATTTTTATGTCTCTTTGTCCAGTATGAAGGAAATTAGATGTCGTTTCGGGGGCCAATGCTAACTAGCTCAGTGACTGGAAGTCTATTGGTATCTGTTAGTACACAGAGACATAATTGCCAAAATCCATATACTCCTATGATATACAGTATCTACACCCACTCTTAAATGTTTCATGTTAAGGTTTTACTGGTGAAACATTTCCCCTGGATTCCCTCAATACCAGTATGACATTTATAGATTGTGTCTTACAGAGAAATAAGGAATACTCTAAAAAGCAACATGTTGTACATGGCTTCCAACAGGAATTCCCAATTGCAACAATTATGCCAGAAAAGAGAGGAAGAGAACAGAAATAGAACAAGTACAGTTGGATCCCCCCCACATACGTATCTCCCAAAACTGTCCCAAACTGGCTTTTTGCCCACATTCACATGAAAGTACAAACTGTTCATATTTGTGTCTGATATCTGTTCTAATGGCTGTTCCAGACCCAGTCTGCAATCAGAGGGAGAAGTTAGAGGCAGTGGCTAGGGACCCAGATCAGATGGTACCTTTTTCCCTCACTGCTCCCTAGAGTCCCTCTGGTGGCTGTGGAACCTTTTTCTGTAGTTTCTCCACACTTTCCCTCCATTTCTCTGCTGACTCCTGCTATTTGGTTTGCTAGCTGTTATTTAGCTGTCTAGTGCAGTCAAAAAACTCAATTTTCCTGTGTTTTATATATATTTTCACACTAAGAGGTTGAAATATGATTGCCCCGGTGGGTAGGGCTGCCGTCTTATCGGCTCTCAACCAATCATGCTATTTTTTTTGTTTTTTCGCGTTGTTCGTAACTTGTTTTGTTCATAATGTTGCTGCTACCATCTCTTATGACCAAAAAAAGCTTCTGGACATCAGAACTGGGATTATTCACCTCAAATTGGACAAGGAGTTCTTCAAAGAGTCGGACGCGAGGGATTTACTGCAGACACCCGACCAGGCCCTGATCCCCGTGATTCGCTGGAGAAGGAAACTGAGATTTCGAGGCAAAAGATCAGGATGCCTTGCAAGGATCAGATGACAAGTGGCTAATCTGCTCTTGCCCTCCATTCTGCTAGCTAACGATCAATCGCTGGAAAATAAATGGGACGAACTGATAGCACGTATATCCTACCAACGAGACATTCAAAACTGTAATATCTTATGTTTCACCGAGTCTTGGCTGAAAGACGACATCAAGAACATACAGCTGGCGGGTTATACACTCTATCGGCAAACAGAGCAGCAGCCTCTGGTAAGACACGGGGCGGGGGCCTATGCATTTATGTAAACAACAGCTGGTGCACGATATCTAGGGAAGTCTCAAAGTTTTGCTCGCCCGAGGTAGAGTATCTAATGATAAGCTGTAGACCACACTATCTACCTAGAGAGTCTTCATCTGTATTTTTCGTAGCTGTCTACATACCACCATAGAGCAAGGATGAGCTGTGTTCCGCCATAAGCAAAGAGGAAAACGCTCATCCAGAGGCGGCGCTCCTAGTTGCCGGTGACTTTAATGCAGGGATTTTCTATCAGCATGAATTTCTATCAGCATGTTAAAAACTTCTTGCAACTATAGGGGGTGCTGTTCCGCATTAGCATTTTTTGGTCTCCAAATTAAACTGCCTCGTGCTCAATTCTTGATCGTACAATATGCATATTATTGTTATTATTGGATAGAAAACACTTTCTAGTTTCTATAGCCGTTGGAATTTTGTCTCTGAGTGGTACAGAACTACTTCTACAGCACTTTTCCTGACAGGGAGTCAGATTTCAGAAATTTTGACCCCTGATCTGGGGTCGGTTTTAAGGTGCCTGTAGATGCTATGGAGAAACCGACACTGCCTACGTCTTCCTCTGGGTGTCAGTACGTCATCACGCTTTGAATGGATTCGATTGCGCAATCAGAGCCACTATAAAACACGAAAACGTGGAAGTACCGTTCTCTTCCTGCATGCGTCTTGCGCAAGATGGACATCAGACCTGCCTCCTTCCAAATGGTTGTTTAGCCAGTGATATTTCTCCGGTCATGTTTTTAGTCGTTATAGTTGTTAAAAACATCATAATGTAGTTAATTTGAACCGTTTTATAGCAATTTATATCCGTTTAGTGCGATTTTGAGGAATTTCTTTGTCGTGCACTCTGAAACTTTGGGCACGTTTCGGGGTCCCGTTCGATCGTTAGTGGACATTTCGAAGGACAGAGGACATCTATCGACCAAAAGAAGATTAGACCCAAGAAAGGATACATTGCCCAAGAATCTGATGGAAAATCACCTCATAGTAAGAAATATTTAATATGATAAATCGTTGTTCTGTCGAAATATTTTAAACGCATATTACGCCATTTTGTTTGTTATAGCTTCTCTTGGCGAACGCTGTATAAGAAAGTAAGGATAATTTTAGAAATGTAAATCAGCGATTGCATTAAGAACTAATTTGTCTTTCGATTCCTGTCAACCCTGTATTTTTTAGTCAAGTATATGATTAGCTTTCGATTAAACTAGATCACTCTGAAAGATGACGTCCGACATTTTGAGGCTTGATTTCCTACTATTTTCATTGTGTAACCACGGTTTTGTATGGCTAAATATGCACATTTTCGAACAAACTGTATATGTATGTTGTAAAATGATGTTACAGGAGTGTCATCGGAAGAATTCTGAGAAGGTTAGTGAAAAAATTAATATATTTTGGCGATGATTACGTTATAGCTCTCTTTGGCTTGAATCGATGCTCTGGTAACGTTTGCACATGTGGTATGCTAACTTATCGATTTATTGTGTTTTCGCTGTAAAACGCTTAGAAAATCTGAAATATTGTCTGAATTCACAAGAACTGTGTCTTTCCATTGCTATGCTTTGTCTATTTTTATGAAATGTTTTATGATGAGTAAATTGGTCATACACGTTGCTCTCTTTAGTAATTCTAGTCGAGTTGTGATGGTGGGTGCAATTGTAAACTGTGATTTCTACCTGAAATATGCACATTTCTCTAACAAAACCTATCCTATACCATAAATATGTTATCAGACTGTCATCTGATGAGTTTCTTTCTTGGTTAGTGGCTATCAATATCTTAGTTTAGCCGAATTGGTGATAGCTACTGGTGGAGAGAAAAAATGGTGGACAAAGAAATTGTGTATTTTGCTAACGTGTTTAGCTAATAGATTTACATATTGTGTCTTCCCTGTAAAACATTTTAAAAAACAGAAATGATGGGTTTATTCACAAGATCTGTATCTTTCATCTGGTGTCTTGGACTTGTGATTTAATGATATTTAGATGCTACTATCTACTTGTGAAGCTATGCTAGCTATGCTAATCAGTGTGTGGGGGGGTGGGGGGTGATCCCGGACCCGGGGTAGAGGCTCATGAAAGGTTAAATGTGCAACCAGAGGGAAAAGAATTCTAGACCACCTTTACTCCACACACAGAGACGCTTACAAAGCTCTCCCTCGGTCTATAAAAAAGTGGTCAGATGAAGCAGATGCTAAACTACAGGACTGTTTTGATAGCACAGACTGGAAAATGTTCTTGGATTCTTCCGATGGCATTGAGGAGTACAACCCATCAGTCACTAGCTTCATCAATAAGTGCATTGAGGACGTCGTCCCCACAGTGACTGTACGTACATACCCCAACCAGAAGCCATGGATTACATGCAACATTCGCACTGAGCTAAAGGGTAGAGCTGCCGCTTTCAAGGAGTGGGACTCTAACCCGGAAGCTTATAAGAAATCCCGCTATGCTCTCTGACGAACCATCAAACAGGTAAAGCGTCAATACAGGACTAAGATCGAATTGTACTACACCGGCTTCGACGCTCGTCGTATGTGGAAGGGCTTGCAAACTACTACAGACTACAAAGGGAAGTGCACCCGAGAGCTGCCCAGTGACACAAGCATACCAAACGAGCTAAATAACTTCTATGCAAGTAACACTGAAACATGCATGAGAGCATTAGCTGTTCCAGATGACTGTGTGATCACGCTCTCCGCAGCCGATGTGAGTAAGACCTTTAAACACGTCAACATTCACAAGGCCGCTGGGCCAGACGGATTACCAGGACGTGCACTCCAAGCATGCGCTGACCAACTGGCAAGTGTCTTCCCTGACATTTTCAACCTCTCCCTATCTGAGTTTGTAAAACCAACATGTTTCAAGCAGACCACCATAGTCTCTGTGCCCAAGAACACTAAGGTAACCTGCCTAAATGACTACCGACCCGTAGCACTCACGTCTGTAGCCATGAAATGCTTTGAAAGACTGGTCATGGCTCACATCAACACTATTATCCCAGAAACCCTAGATGCGCTCCAATTTGTACACCGCACCAACAGACCCACAGATGATGCAATCTCTATTGCACTTCACACTGTCCTTTCCCACCTGGACAAAAGGAACACCTATGTGAGAATGCTATTCATTGACTACAGCTCAGCGTTCAACACCATAGTGCCCTCAAAGCTCATCACTAAGCTAAGGACCCTGGGACTAAACAGCTCCCTCTGAAACTGGATCCTGGACTTCCTGACGGGCCGCCCCCAGGTGGTAAGGGTAGGTAACAACACATCCGCCACGCTGATCCTCAACATGGGGGACCCTCAGGGGCGCGTGCTCAGTCCCCTCCTGTACTCCCTGTTCACTCATGACTGCACGGCCAGGCACAACTCCAACACCATCATTAAGTAGGCCTGATCACCGACAACAGTGAGACAGCCTATAGGGAGGAGGTCAGAGACCTGACCATGGGGTGCAAGGACAACCACCTCTCCCTCAATGTGATCAAGACAAAGGAGATGATTGTGGACTACAGGAAAAGGAGGACCGAGCACGCCCCCATTCTCATTGACGGGGCTGTAGTGGAACAGGTTGAGAGCTTCAAGTTCCTTGGCTCCCATTTCACCAACAAACTAACATGGTCCAAGCACACCAAGACAGTCGTGAAGAGGGCACGACAAAACCTATTCCCTCTCAGGAGACTGAAAAGATTTGGCATGGGTCCTCAGATCCTCAAAAGGTTTCACAGCTGCACCATCGAGAGCATCCTGACTGGTTACATCACTGCCTGGTATGGCAACTGCTCGGCCTCCGACTGCAAGTCACTACAGAGGGTGGTGCATATGGCCCAGTACATCACTGGGGCCAAGCTTCCTGCCATCCGGGACCTCTACACCAGTCGGTGTCAGAGGAAGGCCCTACAAATTGTCAAATACTCCAGCCACCCTAGTCATAAACTGTTCTCTCTGCTACCGCACGGCAAGCGGTACCAGAGTGCCAAGTCTAGGTCCAAGAGGCTTCTAAACAGCTTCTACCCCCAAGCCATAAGACACCTGAACAGCTAATCAAATGGCTACCCAGATTATTTGCACCCCGCCATACGCTGCTGCTACTCTCTGTTATTATCTATGCAATAGCCACTTTAGCCATAATAGCATAACCCTACCGTCATGTACATAATTACCACAGATTTTTATTTTTGTATTATTTTTGTATTTTTTGTATTTAAAAAAAAAAAAAAATTTGGGGGGTGGATCAGCTTAATATTGCGGAAAGAATGTTGTTTCCAATGTAATTGTCTGCATCATTTCCAATCCCCCATATTTTTTTGGGTAAATATATATATCCATTCACGTATGCATACATATACACATATATACATACACATACCTACATAGACATACATACTTTTTTTAAAGAGTATACCTTTATTATTATTCCCTGCAAACCCTACCACCGATCCCCCAATTGGAGTAAACTGATAAACATTTCTGTTTTTACCTTCAATTTATACATCTTATACACATTTACAGACACAGTCTACTTTATAATAGTTCTCTCTTGTTTGTTCTTAGTCCTTCCTCTATTTCTGTTGTCCATCCAGTTTGATTTCCACTTGTAACTGTGCTATTTCACAATAGCTCCGCACCTATACACATTTCACAGATCCCGTATGCCCTACATTGTTTATCTTGTTATTAGTCCCACCCTTCAGCTCCACTCAACCTTTCCCATCTATCTTCCAACATCATCCATTTCGGATTTTTATTTGCCATATATTTTTCAGCTGTGCTGTGATGCTTCACAAAAGATTTGAATCTTCCTATTCTCATAGCTTCCACGGATTGTAAATTAAAAATAAACATTTTTGCTAAAATAATTATTATATTATTGATTGATTGACTATGGCTTTTCAAATCCCCCAGTATTGCTATCTGTAGCGTTAGTTCTACGCAAATGTTGCAATTCTTCAACCATTCCTGGACCTGTGACCAAAAACGAGCTACATGCGGACAATACCAAAATAAATGGTCTAATGACTCTGCCTCCTCACAGCAGAATCTACAGAGCTGAGAAGATTGTATCCCCCATATATATAACATTCTATTAGTTGCAAGAATTTTGTACAATAATTTAAATTGAAAAATTCGAAGTTTTGAATCCGGCGTTGTTTTGCGTATCAATTCATAAACCATGTGCCATGGAATGGGTACATCGAAAATCTCTTCCCAACTATTTTGCAATTTATATGGCACAGCTGTAAGTTTTTTGGTCCTTAAATGAAATTGGTATATGTTTTTATTTATCACACTTTTCTTTAACCATTTATGTTCTTTAATATAAGGCCGACATACAAGTTCCTTACTTTTATCCCCTTCCACCTGCCTCTTCCATTTTTGTGGTAATGCTGCAATTAATTGGTTGTAATTTTGGGTAGAGCAGACATTTCCATATGTCTGTGTTAGCTGCATGTGTGACATTACTCCACCAGTCCTATTTATGATATCATTCACAAAAATTATACATTTTTTAAACATTTCTTCGATAAATACAGTTTACTATATTTGAATTTAACCACAAGATTTGTTGTACTATTTGTTCCGTCCTTTCAGGTGGATTAAACTGAAATTGCAACCAACTTTCTAAGGCTTGTTTAAAAAATAAAGATATTTTGGAGATTATTTCCTTTTCAAGCAACCGAAAGTGAGCAGGTGTAATCTGAATAAAGGGAAAAAGGCCCTTCTTGAACATAGGATGAGACATTCGTACCAATCTACTAGAGAACCAGTTTGGATTTAAGTATAACTTTTGTATGACTGATGCCTTTAGTGAGAGGTCTAATGCTTTAATATTTAATAATTTCTGCCCTCCGAATTCATATTCGTTATATAAATAGGCCCTTTTAATTTTATCTGGCTTGCCGTTCCAAATAAAATTGAATATTTTTTGTTCATATAATTTAAAAAGCAGGTCACTAGGTGTAGGCAAAACCATAAGCAAATAGGTAAACTGTGATATGATTAAAGAGTTAATCAGGGTGATTTTCCCACAAATAGACAGGTATTTTCCTTTCCATGGTAGCAAGATCTTATCTATTTTTGCTAACTTTCTATAAAAATTTATTGGAGTGAGATCATTTCTTTCTTTTGGGATTTGTATACCGAGTATGTCCACATCACCGTCAGACCATTTAATTGGTAAACTACATGGCAATGTAAAATGTGTATTTTTTAGTGATCCAATACGTAATATGGTACATTTATCATAATTTGGTTTTAATCCAGAGAGGATAGCAAATGTATCTAGATCCTCTAAGAGGCCGTGGAGAGATTCTAGTTGTGGTTTTAAAAGAAAACATGAATCATCAGCGTACAATGACACCTTAGTTTTTAGGCCCTGGATTTCTAATCCCTTAATATTAATGTTTGATCTAATTTTAACAGCTAACATTTCGATGGCAATAATAAATAGATATACCGATAGTGGACAACCTTGTTTTACTCCTCTAGATAGTTTAAAACTTTCTGAGATGTAGCCATTATTTACTATTTTACACCTAGGGTTACTATACATAATTTTTACCCATTTTATAAGAGATTCCCCAAAATTGAAATATTCTAGGCATTTATATATAAACTCCAGTCGTACTTTATCAAAAGCCTTTTCAAAATCAGCTATGAAAACCAGGCCTGGTGTCCCCGATATTTCATAGTGTTCTATTGTTTCCAGTACTTGCCTTATATTATCTCCAATGTATCGTCCATGTAAAAAACCTGTCTGATTAGGATGAATAATATCTGACAAAACTTTTTTTATTCTATGCGCCAAGCATTTTGCTAGGATTTTTGCATCACAACACTGAAGTGTAAGAGGTCTCCAATTTTTTAAATGGACTGGATCTTTATATATACCACTTGGGTCCTGTTTCAGTAATAATGATATCACACCTTCTTGTTGCGTGTCTGATAATCTATCATTTATATAGGAGTGGTTAAAACAAGCTAATAGTGGTCCTTTGAGTATATAAAAAAAATGTTTGTATACTTCCACTGGTATGCCATCCAGTCCTGGAGTTTTCCCATCCTTAAAGGCCCCAATTGCATCAAGTAGTTCCTCCTCTGTAATTAGGCCTTCACATGAGTCTTTCTGTACAGATGTTAATTTTACATTATTATTAGGGAAAAAATCCATACAATTAGTTTCAGTTAGTGGAGATGGAGGAGCCTGAAACGAAAATATATTCTTAAAGTACTTTACTTCCTCTTTCAAAATATCATTTGGTGAATCATGCGTGACTCCATCATTTGTAACAAGTTTTAATACGTTTTTTTTGGTAGCATTTCTATATTGAAGATTGAAAAAGAATTTGGTGCATTTTTCCCCATATTCCATCCAGTTAGCTTTATTTTTGTAATATATTACACTGGATCTTTCTTGAATAAGTTCCTCCATTTCTTTTTGTTTTTCCTCTAACTTATTCTGTGCCTCTATGGTACCGTTTTTATTGTTATCTAACTGTACTGTTAGTCCTTCAATTTCCTTTGTTAATATGGACTCTTTTGATCGAAATTGCTTTTGTTTTATAGATGAGTACTGAATTGCATGGCCTCTAAAGGCACACTTAAAAGTGTCCCATACAATATGGGGATCTGCTGTACCTATGTTATGTCTAAAAAAGTCAGTTATAAATTCTTCTGTCCTAGTTCTAAACAATTTATCATCTAGTAGGCTTTGATTAAATTTCCAATATCCTCGCCCACGTGGAAATTCTGTAAGAGTAATATATATGCCAATTATGTGATGGTCCGACCGCATTCTGTCCCCTATCAAACACTTTTTAACTTTTGGTGCCAGAGAGAATGATATAAGAAAGTAGTCAAGGCGACTAGCTTGATTAAGCCTCCGCCATGTATATCTCACTAGGTCAGGGTATTTAAGTCTCCATATATCCACTAATTCCAATATATCCATGACATTCCTGATTTCCTTAAGTGCCTGAGGGTGATAGTTTGTAGTGTGATTTCCTTTCCGGTCCATAGAGGTATTTAAGACCGTATTAAAATCTCCCACTATAATAATAGAGTCTAGTGTTGCTTGTAGAGTTGATACATTCTTATATATATTGTCAAAGAAGCTTGGATCATCATTATTCGGACCGTATAGGTTAATAAGCCATATATGTTTATTGTCCAATAACATATTTAAAATAATCCATCTACCTTGAGGATCTGTTTGGACAAGTTGCACATTTGGATCAAAGTTATTATTAATTAAAACCATCACCCCTTTTGAATTTCTTTGCCCATGGGAGAAATATATTTCGCCCCCCCAGTTCTTTTTCCACAAAACTTCATCTAAAACTGTTGAATGGGTTTCCTGTAAACAGTAGATATTATAATCCTTCTCTTTTAGCCAGGTAAATACTGATCGTCTTTTCTTATTATCTGCTAAGCCATTACAATTGTAACTGGCTATACTTATTTCACCACTTACCATAATGAGACACACCTTTCAATTATTTTTATCAAAATATATGTTTGTAAACGTCCTATTAAAAAGTAACATAATGATTGAGTGTCTATATAGTTGTACCATGACATTTGCATCTCCACTAAGCAAACCTCCAATTGGTCCCCACTATTCCACCCGCCAAAAGCCCCCATCTCGAGTTGGGTTGTCATCCCAATGCCCGGCAGACCACCCCCGACCCCCCGCATCGCACAGCCCCGGACCGACTGGGATCCATCCTTCGAAAAGTGCACACAGCACCATCCACCGAACCGAAGCAGATCCATTGCCAAATGCATTTCCATCACCCTCACCTCGATTTTTATTACATATTGCTGTGAATCATCCTCTATAGTCCCTAACATCTTTTACTTCTTCCTTCGCAACAGTTGTGGGATACACACATACACCCACACACATTCAGCCCTTACCCCCACACAACCATAAGCTCACCCTCTCAACAATTGCACCATCCCAGAGCCCAACTCAAGATGGGTCATGATTTACAAATGTACTTGCAGTTGCAGCTGCATGAGAAGGCCTGCAAGACCGCGCAAAAAATGAGCATAAATGTAGAGATTTATTTACCATTGTCACATCCTAGATGATGGAGGTCAAATGTACACCTTCTTCCTGAAACACCCACAATACGGTCATCCATTCTGACCATGTTCCCAAGCCTCTCCATGCAGCCGATTGGTTTCGTGCCAACAGGGTCACAATAATATACCCCCTCTCTGAATGTCCGAGTGTGACCCCCTCCCCATGGGTTACTGCAGCTAGTGTTGCCAGCACTGCCACTGCCTGGGTGGGGGCACCCCACCGGAATCCCCACCGGCTAGGTACAAGGTCATCAAGGTTCTCATTAGCAGCTTTGAGAATTTCCTTGTTTATTATGCTCTCCCTTTAGGGGGCTTTGGCTTTGCAGGACCAACCCTGCCAAGCAGGCTCAGAATCTTGAGGGGGCAGTGCTGCTCTTGGTCCCTGCCTCATTTTGGCTGCATACAGACCGCATACAGCATGCACATAAAACAGTTAGGGACTTCTCCTTAGTATCTGGGCTATTCATGTGGGTGTCTAGGGTATAGGGCCATGGACCGTACCATTAAAATAGGATAATAAATAATTAGATATAATTTATTTTAAAAATGTAGTTCCCCATGATAGGACAATAAATAAATAAGACGTGTAATTCATTATAAAAGTATATCCATCATCTGAACAACATTGAAAGCCCTCTCATACCCGGCCCACAGCAATACACTGGCTCTGGGATATGCAACTATTTCATTACTCACTCACTCAACTTTTCAAACATAACAAATAAAAATAAACACACACCACACCATCCACACATACTGTGCCTTCTGTTTACTTAGTTTTTATCTTCACTATATAGAAATAGTGCTTGTGTTCAATTAGTTATATGTGAAGATTTATAGAAAAGCTATATTTTGTATTGTATTGTTACAATCAGTAACCGGGCTTGAATTGTGTTTATTTTCCTCATCTATGAGAACTTTGTAATTTTTAAAATAACCATGGAGTAATCTTTGTGTCTCTGAACAACTGGTTATCAATATATAGTTTATCAACGACGAGAGCTACTCGTTTCGCTTTTAATCTATTTTCTTTGAAAATTGGATACAGAACTTTGCGCCGTTCTGCAATTTCTTTCGGAAACTGATCATTCATGCCAATTTTGGTCCCAGCAAGTCTTTTACCCAGGCTTTTAACCATTATTTTATCTTTAAATGAAGCAAATTTGGCAACGATTGGGCGTTCGTACCTCTGCCCTCTCTGTCCGAGGCGGTGTACACGTTCAAGTTGGATCTTATCGATAACTTCGCGCGGTATCTGAAGCGCTGCAAAAAGGAACTCTCTAACTACAGATTCAGGAACCTCTCCTTCTTTCTCTTGGATACCTGTAAGTACCAAATTCTCTCTCATGGATCTAGTTTGTATGTCCAGTAAGCATTCCTTCAGAACGTTGTTCTCCTTTTTAAATTCATTCATTTCGGTTTCAATCTTATTGACCGTCCCTTTTAGCACGTGTGTTTCCTTCTCCAAAGCCGCAGCTTTTTCATCACTCATCTCTAGGCTTGCCTTCAACTCTTTTATATCTTTACTAACTAATTCAAGTATACCCAGTTTGTCATTTATTGATTTTAACAGATCGGTTTCGACCTTTACCATTGCCGGTGTTGAGAATATTAGATCATCCGTGTCGGTTGAGGAGTCACGTTTTCGTTTTTGATTCGGTTCCCCTGTCTTATTCTCCGTCATGTTTGGGTGTTGCTTGTTTTCGTAATATTTGTCGATAAATGTCTCTAGTCTTAGGATTTGTTTTGTGTTATTATCCAGATTGAAGGTTATCACCCACCAGATTATTTAGTGGTAATATTTTAGTCTAATTTAGCAGATATTTCGAATATTATGTTTTATCTTGAGGTGCTCTACATAACTTCGTTCAGTCCGCCATTACCTTTACGTTACCTTTACGTCCGCCGTCTACGTCCTAATTACCACAGTTACCTGGACACCGGTGCCCCTGCACATTGACACATTGACTCTGTACCGGTACCTCTGTATACAGCCCCGCTATTGTTATTTACTGCTGCTCTTATATTATTTATTTTTCTTTCCCCCTAAAGGTAAGAGATATTTTCTTAAAACTGCATTGTTGGTTAAGTAAGCATTTCACTGTAAGATAATCGGCACATGTGACAAATACAATTTGATTTGATTTGAATAATACTGTGAAATTATGAAAATTATGATAATGACCCTTTGTGTAATTACTGTCTGAAAAGGCCCCCTGAAATTTCTGTCTGTTTTGGTGGAATGACATCACCAGGTGGTAAAGTAGTTAATAGACCAATAAGAAAGAGATTTCCAAACCTAAAAGTGACTTTTCACTTTTCACCTCCCTACTCAGAGCACTTCCAGGCAGTCCTAGCAAAATTCTTGCTTGAAAAATTGCTTTTTGCTGAGATTTTTTGTTGTTGGTCTTTTTGACCATTTTTATTGAAAATAATCACAGTAACGCAATTAAATTGTTAACCAGAAATGATTTGATATTGAGATAAAAACGACTGCATTGGACCTTTAAGTGCCTCAATTTATGTGCAATCCAACTCCATTCACACACGCTCTAGCAACCACGTGTACGCATGTTAGTTCTCACATGAACACATGCACACATTCACATTTTCTCTGATTCCAAGAGCAGAGTTTTATTTGGTACCCTCCATAAGCCTGTTATTATGGCTACATAAGCATGAAATGATAGCAGAGTTACACATTTGCTGGTATTCATGGACAGCAGTAACATAATTATGAAATATGAAATATGAAAAAACTCAGTGTACAGTGATTACAGAGGACCTTTGCATAGACAGTATACAATTTTCCCACAATTTAAGGTATGTTACTGCGATAAATGTAGGTGTAACCATGAACTCTCTTCTGATGTGTTCCAATGCTGTCATCTGTAAGGGGCTGTCACCTGCTTGTAGACTTGGCCACCCTGACAGCGAGTCTTTATGTGTCGACTCATGACAAGAACTATGGCGATTGTAGAGATTTAAACTATGGGAGCGGGAACCATCAATCTGAGAGGAAGGCCTGCGAGAAGGCCGTCCCCCTCATACATCCATAGATACCCTGTCACAAGGCAGGAGATTGGCTCAGATACACTCCATTGGGCTTCTCATCTTGATTTAAAGGTCTCTCAAGTGAGGAAGATAGATTGGTAGGGGAGTGAGGTAAAAAGGAGTTAAAACGGGTTAAATGCTTTCTGTCCTCTACTCTCTTGTGTCAACAGTCAGTCAGTCCAGTAAAAATCAGGACACCATTCAGATATAGGCAGTTGCAATGATACCGCGTTTTCCCAGAAAATGTTGTGAAAAATGGTCTCTTGTCAATGAGGCTTGAAATGGTGTACCTTGCTAGATAAGATACTGTATATGACTAGGAGGATTAATGTGGCTCTGTTGTGTTGAGGTGCATGAATGGGTTTTCATGTACCAACGTGCCTTCACTCTCTCCTGACATCTCTTCCTGTCCTCTCATTAATAATAACCAAGGGGCTGCATCTGCAGTAATTTCACCCACGGTCGCCTCACCCCCTTGGCTGGGTGGGACTTCCTGGAAAAGGGCCTGTTTTCAGTGTAACCCAGTTAGCACAGACTGAGGTGCTCTGATGCGGAGCAGCAGCCTGCAGCCACACAGCCAAGCACGGATAGAATTTATGTAGCTCTCTCTGTGTCCTGCAGTGTGGCGGAGACAAGTTTTACAGACGGGTGGATCTTGCCATCCCCAGAAGCTACTGGCGGCCAGGGGAGAATGGCTTTCCATTCTGCTGTATTAAACTGGTAATGAGGACAGACTAGCCTTCTCCATGAAGCTCCCACCTCCTGTTGTCACATTAGGGCTGGTCCTAGGCATAAGCGACATAAGCAGTCGTTCAATTTACTACTAAAAGTAAGAATAGTGGAGTACATCAGGTGCAATTTAGAAATTTGTCTGTGGACCAGTAGTTTTTCTCTTGTTATGTCAGTCACTGACAGTCACTCAATTAGCCATGTGAGCTAACAATTTTTAGATTGGTAGTTAGTCTAGCCAGCAAACTTGTAGTTATCATGGCTGAATACCGAACGGGCACGCAAGGCACATGCCCAAGGGCCCTGACCTCCATGGTGTAAGTCATGAATTGCAGGAAATGTGCTTTAAAACTGCAAAAATGTATCTCCACCCCATGTAGAACGAATGTAGAAGGGTTCCAAAACATATTATATTTTATTTACAATAAAAGTGACTCCAAAATACAATAAATGATGTACCATTCATTTACATTGGGCACAACATAATCCAAAACACAACCAAAAAAACTAATTCATGCAACACGTTTGTAGAGTCACAAGCTTGATGTAGTGATTGCGTGCTAGAAATATGGGACCAAATACAAAACTTTTGACCTAATTTAATAGTCTAAGTGAATTTGTCCAAATACTTGTGACACCTTCAAATGGGGGGACTAGATACATGAAGTGCTTTCATTTCTAAACGGTAAAACAGATATGTATGTAAATACCCTCAAATAAAAGGTGACATTCTGTACTGTCACCTCATATAAAACATTTGAGTTCAAATCCAAAATGCTGGAGTATACAGCCAAATTAAAAGCTTTACTGTCCAAATAAATATGCAGGGGAGTATATTCATCAAAATGGAAAAGAACACAGAGTTGCTAAGCTCATCACTTAGAGGCTGTGAGTGATTGGTGACATGTGACCTGTGATTTGATTTAATATTTGAGAGAGTCGTGTGGAGCTTTTAGCTCTGTGTAGACGGTGTGGGACTGGGAATCTTTGAGAAAAGACCCCAGAAGGGATTCCACATTAGTGACCCCCGACACTACCTCGATAAAAAGTTGGGACCTCTCAGCTATGTGCTAGCACTGCAGATTGTTCAGCAGGATAGAGGGCCTTGACTCTGGTTTATGCCATAACAAACCTGCTACCCCCGGGGGTGCTACAGTTGTTACAGACTTGCAGGTCAAGACCACCCTGGAGGAAAGGTGCCATTGTAGGGAATTAAGGGACAACACCATCATGCAGCAGCTTTAATGTATTATTCAAGCAAGGTATTATTGATCTGTGGTATGTAGTGGTGTAAAGTTGAAGGTACTGCATGTATGACAGGCATACATACAACTATTATTGACAAATCGTGCAGGTGATTGAGGTTGCCAACTAAGAATGTCAGGATGTGAGAGTAATTTAATATTGATTGATAAACAACCAGAGGAGGCTGGTGGGAGGACCTACAGGAGGATGGGCTTATTGTAATGGCTGGAATGGAATAAATAGTTTTCATATCTTTGATGTGTTTGATACCTTTTCATTAATTCCATTCCAGCCATTACAATGAGCCCGTCCTCCTATAGCTCCTCCCACCAGCCTCCTCTGTAAACAACATATCTTTAAAGTACCACAACAGCACATTTTTAATTTATTTTTTATAACTTAAAGACGATGCCCAAAGCTTCCCCATGATTTTGCACAACGATTTAAGTCAATAAGTTATACTTTTAGTCAAAGTAGGATACACAGTGCCTTCAGAAAGTATTCATACCCCTTGACTTATTCAACATTTTGTTGTGTTACAGTATGAATTCAAAATTGATTAAATGTATTTATTTCTCTCACCCATATACACACAATACCCCATAATGACAAAGTGAAAACATATATTTTTTAAAATGTTTGGTAATGTATTGAAAATTAAATACATACATATCTAATTTACATAAGTATTCACACCCCTGAGTCAATACAGAATAGAATCACTTAGAATTAGAATAACTTTTGGCAGCGATTACAGCTGTGTTTTTCTGGGTAAGTCTTTAAGAGCTTTGCACACCTGGATTGTACAATATTTTCACATTATTATTTAAAAACTTCTTCAAGCTTTGTCCTCCCTTCAGAAAATCAGATCACAACTCCATTCTGCTCCTCTATTCCTATAGGCAGAAACTCAAACAGAAAGTAGGTATGCTAAGGTCTATTCAACTATGGTCTGACCAATCGGAATCCATCCTTCAAGATTGTTTTGATCACGCGGACTGGGATATGTTCTGGGCTACTATAACTCTGAAAATAACATTGACGTATACACTGTGAGTTCATCAGGAAGGGGATGTTGTTCCCATTGTGACTATTAAAACCTAACCAAACCAAAAACCGTGGATAGATGGCAGCATTCGCACAAAACTGAAACCGCGAACGACCGCATTTAACCATGGCAAGGTGATTGGGAATACGGTTGAATACAAAACAGTGCAGTTATTCCCTCCGTAAGGCAACCAAACAGGCAAAACGTCAGTACAGAGACAAAGTGGAGTCGCAATTCAACGGCTCAGACTTTCTTCGCCCGCTTTGAGAATAACACAGTGCCACCGACGCGGGCCGCTCCCAAGGACTTTGGGCTCTCTATCTCTGTGGCCGACGTGAGTAAGATATTTAAGCGTGTTAACCCTCGCAAGGCTGCCGACCCAGACGGCATCCCTAGCCACGTCCTCAGAGCATGTGCAGACCAGCTGACTGGAGTGTTTATGGACATATTCAATCTTTCCCTGTCCTAGTCTGTTGTCCCCACTTACTTCAATATGTCCACCCTTGTTCCTGTACCCAAGAAAGCAAAGGTAACTGAACTAAATGACTATTGCCCCTTGGCACTCACTCCTGTCACCATGAAGTGCTTTGAGAGGCTAGTTAAGGATCATATCACCTCCACCTTACCTGACACCCTAGACCCACTTCAATTTGCATACCGCACCAATAGATCCACACCATGCAATCGCCATCACACTGCATACTGCCCTATCCCACCTGGACAAGAGGAATACCTATGTCAGAATGATGTACATTGACTACAGCTCAGCTTTCAACACCATAGTACCCTCCAAGCTCAACATTAAGCTTGGGGACCTGGGTCTGAACCCCGCCCTGTGCAACTGGGTTGTGGACTTCCGAACGGGCCGTCCCCAAGTGGTGAAGGTAGGAAACAACATCTCCACTATGCTGATCTTCAACACAGGGGCTCCACAAGGGTGCATGCTCAGCCCCCGACAGGGTCACAGTGGAGAATGTGAAAATCTTCAAGTTTCTCGGCGTACATATCACTGACAACCTGAAATGGTCCACCCACACAGACAGTGTGGTGAAGAAGGCGCGACAGTGCCTCTTCAACCTCAGGACCCTGAAGAAATTTGTCTTGGCGTGTAAGACCCTCACAAACTTTTACAGATGCACCATTGAGAGCATTCTGTCGGGCTGTATCACTGCCTGGTACGGCAACTTTACCGCCCACAACCGCATCACTGGGGGCACACTGCCTGCCCTCCAGGACACCTACAGCACCTGATGTCACAGGAAGGCCAAAAAGATCACCAACAAGGACATCAACCACCCAAGCCACAGCCTGTTCACCCCGCTATCATCCAGATGGCGAGGTCAGTAAATGTGCATCAAAGCTGGGATCGTGAGACTGAAAAACAGCTTCAATCTAAAGGCCATCAAACTGTTGGCCTTTACCCATCACTAGCCGGCCTCCACCAAGTACCCTGTCCTGAATTTAGTCACTGTCATTAGCCGGATACCAACCGGTTACTCAAACCTGCACCATCGAGGCTGCTGCCCTATGTACATAGACATGGAACCACTGGTCACTTTAATAATGTTAACATACTGTTTTACTCATTTCAAATGTACAGTTGAAGTCGGAAGTTTTCATACACCTTAGCCAAATACATTTAAACTCTGTTTTTCAGAATTGAGTGTATGTAAACTTCTGACCCACTGGGAATGTGATGAAAGAATTAAAAGCTGAAAGAAATAATTCTCTCTACTATTATTCTGACATTAACTATAGGGGGCAGTATTTTCGTTTTTGGCTAAAAAACGTACCCATTTGAAACTGCCTATTTCTCAGCCCCCGAAACTAGAATATGCATATAATTGTCAGATTAGGATAGAAAACACTCTAAAGTTTCCAAAACTGTCTTAATATTGTCTGTGAGTTTAACAGAACTGATATTGCAGG